>NC_092716.1:54830094-55130094 GCF_047496885.1 Scyliorhinus torazame | reverse complement strand
TGTCTGGCTAGTCACTGAACAGGGGGTGCCTGGCTCATCACTAAGCACGGGGTGTCTGGCTAGTCACTGAGCAGGGGGTGTCAGGCTAGTCACTGAGCAGGGGGTGTCTGGCTAGTCACTGAGCAGGTGGTGTCTGGCTAGTCACTGAGCAGGGGGTGTCTCGCTAGTCACTGAGCAGGGGGTGTGTGGCTTGTCACTGAGCAGGGGGTGTCTGGCTAGTCACTGAGCAGGTGGTGTCTGGCTAGTCACTGAACAGGGGGTGTCTGGCTAGTCACTGAGCAGGGGGTGTCTGGCTAGTCACTGAGCAGGGGTGTTTGGCTCGACACTGAGCAGGGGTGTCTGGCTAGTCACTGAGCAGGTGGTGTCTGGCTAGTCACTGAGCAGGGGGTGTCTGGCTAGTCACTAAGCAGTGGGTGTCTGGCTAGTCACTGAGCAGGGGTATCTGGGTAGTCACTGAGCAGGGGGTGTCTGGCTAGTCACTGCGTAGGGGGTGACTGGCTAGTCACTGAGCAGGGGTGTCTGGCTCGTCACTGAGCAGGGGGTGACTGGCTAGTCACTAAGCAGTGGGTGTCTGGCTAGTCACTGAGCAGGGGTATCTTGGTAGTCACTGAGCAGGGGGTGTCTGGCTAGTCACTGCGTAGGGGGTGACTGGCTAGTCACTGAGCAGGGGTGTCTGGCTCGTCACTGAGCAGGGGTATCTGGCTAGTCACTGAGCAGGGGGTGTCTGGCTAGTCACTGCGTAGGGGTTGACTGCCTAGTCACTGAGCAGCGGTGTCTGGCTAGTCACTGAGCAGGGGGTGTCTGGCTAGTCACTGCGTAGGGGGTGACTGGCTAGGCACTGAGCAGGGTTCCTGGCTCGTCATTGAGCAGGGGTATCTGGCTTGTCACTGAGCAGGGGGTGTCTGGCTAGTCACTGCGTAGGGGGTGCCTGGCTAGTCACTGAGCAGGGGTGTCTGGCTCGTCCCTGAGCAGGTGATGTCTGGCTAGTCACTGAGCAGGGGGTGTCTGGCTAGTCACTGAGCAGGGGTGTCAGGCTAGTCACTGATCAGGGGGTGTCTGGCTAGCGACTGAGCAGGGGGTGTCTGGCTAGTCACTGAGCAGTGGGTGACTGGCTAGTCACTGAGCAGGGGGTGTCTGGCTAGTCACTGAGCAGGGGGTGTCTGGCTAGTCACTGAGCAGGGGGTGACTGGCTAGTCACTGAGCAGGGGGTGTCTGGCTAGTCACTGAGCAGGGGGTGTCTGGCTAGTCACTGAGCAGGGGGTGACTGGCTAGTCACTGAGAAGGAGGTGACTGGCTAGTCACTGAGCAGGGGGTGTCTGGCTAGTCACTGAGAAGTGGGTGACTGGCTAGTCACTGAGCAGGGGTGTCTGGCTAGTCACTGAGCAGGGAGTGTCTGGCTAGTCACTGAGCAGGGGGTGCCTGGCTAGTCACTGAGAAGGGGGTGACTGGCTAGTCACAAGGCAACGGTATCTGGCTACTCACTGAGCAGGGGCTGTCTGGCTAGTCACTGAGCAGGGGTGTCTGGCTAGTCACTGAGCAGGGAGTGTCTGACTATCACTGAGCAGGGGGTGCCTGGCTCGTCACTGAGCAGGGGGTGTTTGGCTAGTCACTGAGCAGGGGGTGTCTGGCAAGTCACTGTGCAGGGGTGTCTGGCTAGTCACTGAGCAGGGGGTGTCTGGCAAGACAGTGTGCAGGGGTGTCTG
Organism: Scyliorhinus torazame; assembly: GCF_047496885.1. Lineage (NCBI taxonomy): Eukaryota > Metazoa > Chordata > Chondrichthyes > Carcharhiniformes > Scyliorhinidae > Scyliorhinus > Scyliorhinus torazame. The sequence continues at coordinate 55,128,391 of NC_092716.1, read as the reverse complement.
GCTAGTCACTGAGCTGCGCTGTCTGGCTAGTCACTGCGCAGGGCATCTCTCGTTAGTCACTGCGCTGACGGTGTCTGGCTAGTCACTGAGCAGTGGGTGTCTGGCTAGTCACTGAGCAGGGGGTGACTGGCTAGTCACTGAGCAGGGGGTGTCTGGCTAGTCATTGAGCAGGGGGTAACTGGCTAGTCACTGAGCAGGGGGTGTCTGGCTAGTCACTGAGCAGGGGATGTCTGGCAAGTCACTGAGCAGGGGTGTCTGGCTAGTCACTGCGCAGGGCATCTCTCGTTAGTCACTGCGCTGACGGTGTCTGGCTACTCACTGAGCAGTGGGTGTCTGGCTAGTCACTGAACAGGGGTTGACTGGCTAGTCACTGAGCAGGGGGTGTCTGGCTAGTCATTGAGCAGGGGGTGACTGGCTAGTCACTGAGCAGGGGGTGTCTGGCTAGTCACTGAGCAGGTGGTGTCTGGCTAGTCACTGAGCAGGGGGTGTCTGATTAGTCACTGAGCAGGGTGTGTCTGGCTAGTCACTGAGCAGGGGGAGTCTGGCTAGTCACTGAGCAGGGGTGTCTGGCTAGTCACTGAGCAGCGGTTTCGGGCTAGTCACTGAGCAGAGGTGTCTGGCTAGTCACTGAGCAGGGTGTGTCTGGCTAGTCACTGAGCAGGGGGTGTCTGGCTCGTCACTGAGCAGGGGTGTCTGGCTAGTCACTGAGCAGCGGTGTCGGGCTAGTCACTGAGCAGGGGTGTCTGGCTAGTGACTGAGCAGGGGGTGTCTGGCTAGTCACTGAGCAGGGTGTATCTGGCTAGTCACTGAGGAGGGGGTGTCTGGCTAGTCACTGAGCAGTGGGTGTCTGGCTAGTCACTGAACAGGCGGTGACTGGCTAGTCACTGAGCAGGGGGTGTCTGGCTAGTCATTGAGCAGGGGGTGACTGGCTAGTCACTGAGCAGGGGGTGTCTGGCAAGTCACTGAGCAGGGGTGTCTGGCTAGTCTCTGTGCAACGCTGTCTGGCTAGTCACTGCGCAGGGCATCTCTCGTTAGTCACTGCGCTGACGGTGTCTGGCTAGTCACTGAACAGGGGGTGACTGGCTAGTCACTGAGCATGGGGTGTCTGGCTAGTCACTGAGCAGGGGGAGACTGGCTAGTCACTGAGCAGGGTGTGTCTGGCTAGTCACTGAGCAGGGGTGTCTGGCTAGTCACTGATTTGCGGTTTCGGGCTAGTCACTGAGCAGGGGTGTCTGGCTAGTCACTGAGCAGGGTGTGTCTGGCTAGTCACTGAGCAGGGTGTGTCTGGCTAGTCACTGAGCAGGGGTGTCTGGCTAGTCACTGAGCAGGGTGTGTCTGGCTAGTCACTGAGCAGGGTGTGTCTGGCTAGTCACTGAGCAGGGTGTGTCTGGCTAGTCACTGAGCAGGGGTGTCTGGCTAGTCACTGAGCAGCGGTTTCGGGCTAGTCACTGAGCAGGGGTGTCTGGCTAGTCACTGAGCAGGGTGTGTCTGGCTAGTCACTGAGCAGGGGTGTCTGGCTAGTCAATGAGCAGGGGGTGTCTGGCGAGTCACTGAGCAGGGGGTGTCTGGCGAGTCACTGAGCAGGGGGTGTCTGGCTAGTCACTGAGCAGGGGGTGTCTGGCGAGTCACTGAGCAGGGGGTGTCTGGCTAGTCACTGAGCAGGGGGTGTCTGGCTAGTCACTGAGCAGGGGTGTCTGGCTAGTCACTGAGCAGCGGTGTCGGGCTAGTCACTGAGCAGGGGTGTCTGGCTAGTCACTGAGCAGGGGGTGTCTGGCTAGTCACTGAGCAGGGTGTACATGGCTAGTCATTGAGCAGGGGGTGACTGGCTAGTCACTGAGCAGGGGGTGTCTGGCAAGTCACTGAGCAGGGGTGTCTGGCTAGTCACTGAACAGGGGGTGTCTGGCTAGTTACTGAGCAGGGTGTATCTGGCTAGTCACTGAACAGGGGGTGTCTGGCTAGTCACTGAGCAGGGGGTGTCTGGCTAGTCACTGAGCAGCGGTGTCTGGCTAGTCACTGAGCAGTGGGTGTCTCCTAGTTACTGAGCAGGGGTGCCTGGCTAGTCACTGAGCAGGAGTGTCTGGCTAATCACTGAGCAGGGGGTGCCTGGCTCGTCACTGAGCAGGGGGTGTCTGGCTAGTCACTGAGCAGGGGGTGTCTGGCTAGTCACTGAGCAGGGGGTGTCTGGCTAGTCACTGGGCAGGGAGGTGTCTGGCTAGTCACTGAGCAGGGGGTGTCTGGCTAGTCACTGAGCAGGGGGTGTCTGGCTAGACACTGAGCAGTGGGTGTCAGGCTAGTCACAGAGCAGGTGGGTCTGGCTAGTCACTGAGCAGAGGGGGTGTGGCTAGTCACTGAGAAGGGGGTGTCTGGCTAGTCACTGAGCAGGGGGTGTCTGGCTAGTCACTGAGCAGTGGGTGTCTGGCTAGTCACTGGGCGGGGAGGTGTCTGGCTAGTCACTGAGCAGGGGTGTCTGGCTAGTCACTGGGCGGGGAGGTGTCTGGCTAGTCACTGAGCAGGGGGTGTCTGGCTAGTCACTGAGCAGGGGGTGTCTGGCTAGTCACTGAGCAGGCGGTGTCTGGCTAGTTACTGAGCAGCGGTGTGTGGCTAGTCACTGAGCAGCGGTGTCTGGCTATCACTGAGCAGGGGGTGACTGGCTAGTCACTGAGCAGGGGTGTCTGGCTAGTCACTGAGCAGGGGGTATCTGGCTAGTCACTGGGCGGGGAGGTGTCTGGCTAGTCACTGGGCAGGGAGGTGTCTGGCTAGTCACTGAGCAGGGGGTGTCTGGCTAGTCACTGAGCAGGGGGTGTCTGGCTAGTCACTGAGCAGGGTGTGTCTGGCTAGTCACTGAGAAGGGGGTGACTGGCTACTCACTGAGCAGCGGTGTCTGGCTAGTCACTGAGCAGGGGGTGTCTGGCTAGTCACTGAGCAGGGGTGTCTGGCTAGTCACTGAGTATGGGGTGTCTGGCGAGTCACTGAGCCAGGGGGTGTCTGGCTAGTCACTGAGCAGGGTGTGTCTGGCTTGTCACTGAGCAGGGGGTGACTGGCTAGTCACTGAGAAGGGGGTGACTGGCTAGTCACTGAGCAGGGGTGTCTGGCTAGTCACTGAGCAGGGGATGTCTGGCTAGTCACTGAGAAGCGGTGTCTGGCTAGTCACTGAGCAGGGGGTGTCTGGCTAGTCACTGAGCAGGGGGTGTCTGGCTTGTCACTGAGCAGGGGGTGACTGGCTAGTCACTGAGAAGGGGATGACTGGCTAGTCACTGAGCAGCGGTGTCTGGCTAGTCACTGAGCAGGGGATGTCTGGCTAGTCACTGAGCAGCGGTGTCTGGCTAGTCACTGAGCAGGGGGTGTCTGGCTAGTCACTGAGCAGGGGGTGTCTGGCTAGTCACTGAGCAGCGGTGTCTGGCTAGTCACTGAGCAGGGGGTGTCTGGCTAGTCACTGAGCAGGGGCTGTCTGGCTTGTCACTGAGCAGGGGTGTCTGGCTAGTCACTGAGCAGGGGGTGTCTGGCTAGTCACTGAGCAAGGGTTTCTGGCTAGTCACTGAGCAGGGGGTGTCTTGCTAGTCACTGAGCAGGGGTGTCTGGCTAGTCACTGAGCAGGGGATGTCTGGCTAGTCACTGAGCAGCGGTGTCTGGCTCGTCACTGAGCAGGGGGTGTCTGGCTAGTCAATGACCATGGGGTGTCTGGCTAGTCACTGAGCAGGGGGTGTCCGGCTTGTCACTGAGCAGGGGGTGTCCGGCTCGTCACAGAGCAGGGGGTGTCTGCTTAGTCACTGAGCAGGGGTGTCTGGCTAGTCACTGAGCAGCGGTGTCTGGCGAGTCACAGAGCAGGGGGTGTCTGGCTAGTCACTGAGCAGTTGTGTCTGGCTAGTCACTGAGCAGGGGGTGTCTGGCTAGTCACTGAGCAGGGGGTGTCTGGCTAGTCACTGAGCAGCGGTGTCTTGCTAGTCTCTGAGCAGTGGGTGTCTGGCTAGTTACTGAGCAGGGCTGTATGGCTAGTCACTGAGCAGGGGTGTCTGGCTAGTCACTGAGCAGGGGGTGTCTGGCTATCACTGAGCAGGGGGTGCCTGGCTCGTCAGTGAACAGGGGTTGCCTGGCTAGTCACTGAGCAGGGGGGGTGGCTAGTCACTGAGCAGGGGGTGCCTGGCTAGTCACTGAGCAGGGGGTGTATGGCTAGTCACTGAGCAGGGGGTGTCTGGCTAGTCACTGAGCAGGGGGTGTCTGGCTAGTCACTGAGCAGGGGGTGTCTGGCTAGTCACTGAGCAGAGGGTGTCGGGCTAGTCACTGAGCAGGGGGTGCCTGGCTCGTCACTGAGCAGGGGGTGTCTGGCTAGTCACTGAGCAGGGGGTGTCTGGCTCGTCACTGAGCAGGGGGTGCCTGGCTAGTCACTGGGCAGGGGGTGTCTGGCTAGTCACTGGGCGGGGGGTGTCTGGCTAGTCACTGAGCAGGGGGTGTCTGGCTAGTCACTGAGCATAGGTGTCTGGCTAGTCACTGAGCAGGGGGTGTCTGGCTATCACTGAGCAGGGGGTGCCTGGCTCGTCATTGAACAGGGGGTGTCTGGCTAGTCACTGAGCAGGGGGTGTCTGGCTAGTCACTGAGCAGGGGGTGTCTGGCTAGTCACTGAGCAGGGGGTGTCTGGCTAGTCACTGAGCAGGGGGGGGGGGCTAGTCACTGAGCAGGGGGTGTCTGGCTAGTCACTGAGCAGCGGGTGTCTGGCTAGTCACTGAGCACGGGTGTCTGGCTAGTCACTGAGCAGGGCTGTATGGCTAGTCACTGAGCAGGGGTGTCTGGCTAGTCACTGAGCAGGGGGTGTCTGGCTATCACTGAGCAGGGGGTGCCTGGCTCGTCACTGAACAGGGGGTGTCTGGCTAGTCACTGAGCAGGGGGGGGGGCTAGTCACTGAGCAGGGGGTGTCTGGCTAGTCACTGAGCAGGGGGTGTCTGGCTTGTCACTGAGCAGGGGGTGTCTGGCTAGTCACTGAGCAGGGGTATCTGGCTAATCACTGAGCAGGGGGTGTCTGGCTAGTCACTGAGCAGGGGGTGTCTGGCTAGTCACTGAGCAGGGGGTGTCTGGCTAGTCACTGAGCAATGGGTGTCTGGCTAGTCACTGAGCAGGGGGTGTCTGGCTAGTCACTGAGCAGGGTGTGTCTGGCTAGTCACTGAACAGGGGGTGTCTGTCTAGTCACTGAGCAGTGGGTGTCTGGCTAGTCACTGAGCAGCGGTGTCTGGCTATTCACTGAGCAGGGGGTGACTGCCTAGTCACTGAGCAGGGGGTGTCTGGCTAGTCACTGAACAGCGGTGTCTGGCTATTCACTGAGCAGGGAGTGTCTGGCTAGTCACTGAGCAGGGGGTGTCTGGCTAGTCACTGAGCAGGGGGTGTCTGGGTAGTCACTGAGCAGGGGGTGTCTGGCTAGTCACTGAGCAGGGGGTGTCTGGCTTGTCACTGAGCAGGGTGTCTGGCTAGTCACTGAGCAGGGGTATCTGGCTAGTCACTGAGCAGGGGGTGTCTGGCTAGTCACTGAGCAGGGGGTGTCTGGCTAGTCACTGAGCAGGGGGTGTCTGGCTAGTCACTGAAAAATGGGTGTCTGGCTAGTCACTGAGCAGGGGGTGTCTGGCTAGTCACTGAGCAGGGTGTGTCTGGCTAGTCACTGAACAGGGGGTGTCTGTCTAGTCACTGAGCAGGGGGTGTCTGGCTAATCACTGAGCAGCGGGTGCCTGGCTCGTCACTGAGCAGGGGGTTTCTGGCTAGTCACTGAGAAGGGGGGGTCTGGCTAGTCACTCAGCAGCGGTGTCTGGCGTGTCACTGAGCAGGGGGTGTCTGGCTAGTCACTGAGCAGGGGGTGTCTGGCTAGTCACTGAGCAGGGGGTGTCTGGCTAGTCACTGAGCAGGGGGTGTCTGGCTAGTCACTGGGCAGGGGGTGTCTGGCTAGTCACTGAGCAGGGGGTGTTTGGCTAGTCACTGAGCAGGGGGTGACTGGCTAGTCACTGAGCAGGGGTGTCTGGCTAGTCACTGAGCAGGGAGTGTCTGGCTTGTCACTGAGCAGGGGGTGTCTGGCTAGTCACTGAGCAGGGGTATCTGGCTAATCACTGAGCAGGGGGTGTCTGGCTAGTCACTGAGCAGGGGGTGTCTGGCTAGTCACTGAGCAGGGGGTGTCTGGCTAGTCACTGAGCAATGGGTGTCTGGCTAGTCACTGAGCAGGGGGTGTCTGGCTAGTCACTGAGCAGGGTGTGTCTGGCTAGTCACTGAACAGGGGGTGTCTGTCTAGTAACTGAGCAGTGGGTGTCTGGCTAGTCACTGAGCAGCGGTGTCTGGCTATTCACTGAGCAGGGGGTGACTGCCTAGTCACTGAGCAGGGGGTGTCTGGCTAGTCACTGAACAGCGGTGTCTGGCTATTCACTGAGCAGGGAGTGTCTGGCTAGTCACTGAGCAGGGGGTGTCTGGCTAGTCACTGAGCAGGGGGTGTCTGGGTAGTCACTGAGCAGGGGGTGTCTGGCTAGTCACTGAGCAGGGGGTGTCTGGCTTGTCACTGAGCAGGGTGTCTGGCTAGTCACTGAGCAGGGGTATCTGGCTAGTCACTGAGCAGGGGCTGTCTGGCTAGTCACTGAGCAGGGGGTGTCTGGCTAGTCACTGAGCAGGGGGTGTCTGGCTAGTCACTGAGAAATGGGTGTCTGGCTAGTCACTGAGCAGGGGGTGTCTGGCTAGTCACTGAGCAGGGTGTGTCTGGCTAGTCACTGAACAGGGGGTGTCTGTCTAGTCACTGAGCAGGGGGTGTCTGGCTAATCACTGAGCAGCGGGTGCCTGGCTCGTCACTGAGCAGGGGGTGTCTGGCTAGTCACTGAGCAGGGGGTGTCTGGCTAGTCACTGAGCAGGGGGTGTCTGGCTAGTCACTGAGAAGGGGGGGTCTGGCTAGTCACTCAGCAGCGGTGTCTGGCGTGTCACTGAGCAGGGGGTGTCTGGCTAGTCACTGAGCAGGGGGTGTCTGGCTAGTCACTGAGCAGGGGGTGTCTGGCTAGTCACTGAGCAGGGGGTGTCTGGCTAGTCACTGGGCAGGGGGTGTCTGGCTAGTCACTGAGCAGGGGGTGTTTGGCTAGTCACTGAGCAGGGGGTGACTGGCTAGTCACTGAGCAGGGGTGTCTGGCTAGTCACTGAGCAGGGGGTGTCTGACTAGTCACTGAGCAGGGGGTGTCTGGCTAGTCACTGAGCAGGGGGTGTCTGGCTAGTCACTGAGCAGCGGTGTCTGGCGATTCACTGAGCAGGGGTGTCTGGCTAGTCACTGAGCAGCGGGTGTCTGGCTAGTCACTGAGCAGGGCTGTATGGCTAGTCACTGGGCGGGGAGGTGTCTGGCTAGTCACTGAGCAGGGGGTGTCTGGCTAGTCACTGGGCAGGGAGGTGTTTGGCTAGTCACTGAGCATGGGTGTCTGGCTAATCACTGAGCAGCGGGTGCCTGGCTCGTCACTGAGCAGGGGGTGTCTGGCTAGTCACTGAGCAGGGCGTGTCTGGCTAGTCACTGAGCAGGGGGTGTCTGGCTCGTCACTCAGCAGGGGGTGTCTGGCTAGTCACTGAGCAGGGGGTGTCTAGCTAGTCACTGAGCAGGGGGTGTCTGGCTAGTCACTGAGCAGGGGGTGTCTGGCTAGTCACTGAGCAGCGGTGTCTAGCTAGTCACTGAGCAGGGGGTGTTTGGCTAGTCACTGAGCAGGGGGTGACTGGCTAGTCACTGAGCAGGGGTGTCTGGCTAGTCACTGAGCAGGGGTGTCTGGCTAGTCACTGAGCAGTGGGTGTCTGGCTAGTCACTGAGCAGCGGGTGTCTGGCTAGTCACTGAGCACGGGTGTCTGGCTAGTCACTGAGCAGGGCTGTATGGCTAGTCACTGAGCAGGGGTGTCTGGCTAGTCACTGAGCAGGGGGTGTCTGGCTATCACTGAGCAGGGGGTGCCTGGCTCGTCACTGAACAGGGGGTGTCTGGCTAGTCACTGAGCAGGGGGGGGGGGCTAGTCACTGAGCAGGGGGTGTCTGGCTAGTCACTGAGCAGGGGGTGTCTGGCTTGTCACTGAGCAGGGGGTGTCTGGCTAGTCACTGAGCAGGGGTATCTGGCTAATCACTGAGCAGGGGGTGTCTGGCTAGTCACTGAGCAGGGGGTGTCTGGCTAGTCACTGAGCAGGGGGTGTCTGGCTAGTCACTGAGCAATGGGTGTCTGGCTAGTCACTGAGCAGGGGGTGTCTGGCTAGTCACTGAGCAGGGGGTGTCTGGCTAGTCACTGAACAGGGGGTGTCTGTCTAGTCACTGAGCAGTGGGTGTCTGGCTAGTCACTGAGCAGCGGTGTCTGGCTATTCACTGAGCAGGGGGTGACTGCCTAGTCACTGAGCAGGGGGTGTCTGGCTAGTCACTGAACAGCGGTGTCTGGCTAGTCACTGAGCAGGGAGTGTCTGGCTAGTCACTGAGCAGGGGGTGTCTGGCTAGTCACTGAGCAGGGGGTGTCTGGGTAGTCACTGAGCAGGGGGTGTCTGGCTAGTCACTGAGCAGGGGGTGTCTGGCTTGTCACTGAGCAGGGTGTCTGGCTAGTCACTGAGCAGGGGTATCTGGCTAGTCACTGAGCAGGGGGTGTCTGGCTAGTCACAGAGCAGGGGGTGTCTGGCTAGTCACTGAGCAGGGGGTGTCTGGCTAGTCACTGAGAAATGGGTGTCTGGCTAGTCACTGAGCAGGGGGTGTCTGGCTAGTCACTGAGCAGGGTGTGTCTGGCTAGTCACTGAACAGGGGGTGTCTGTCTAGTCACTGAGCAGGGTGTGTGGCTAATCACTGAGCAGCGGGTGCCTGGCTCGTCACTGAGCAGGGGGTGTCTGGCTAGTCACTGAGCAGGGGGGGTCTGGCTAGTCACTGAGCAGGGGGTGTCTGGCTAGTCACTGAGAAGGGGGGGTCTGGCTAGTCACTCAGCAGCGGTGTCTGGCGTGTCACTGAGCAGGGGGTGTCTGGCTAGTCACTGAGCAGGGGGTGTCTGGCTAGTCACTGAGCAGGGGGTGTCTGGCTAGTCACTGAGCAGGGGGTGTCTGGCTAGTCACTGAGCAGGGGGTGTTTGGCTAGTCAGTGAGCAGGGGGTGACTGGCTAGTGACTGAGCAGGGGTGTCTGGCTAGTCACTGAGCAGGGGGTGTCTGACTAGTCACTGAGCAGGGGGTGTCTGGCTAGTCACTGAGCAGGGGGTGTCTGGCTAGTCACTGAGCAGCGGTGTCTGGCTATTCACTGAGCAGGGGTGTCTGGCTAGTCACTGAGCAGCGGGTGTCTGGCTAGTCACTGAGCAGGGCTGTATGGCTAGTCACTGGGCGGGGAGGTGTCTGGCTAGTCACTGAGCAGGGGGTGTCTGGCTAGTCACTGGGCAGGGAGGTGTTTGGCTAGTCACTGAGCATGGGTGTCTGGCTAATCACTGAGCAGCGGGTGCCTGGCTCGTCACTGAGCAGGGGGTGTCTGGCTAGTCACTGAGCAGGGCGTGTCTGGCTAGTCACTGAGCAGGGGGTGTCTGGCTCGTCACTCAGCAGGGGGTGTCTGGCTAGTCACTGAGCAGGGAGTGTCTGGCTAGTCACTGAGCAGGGGGGTCTGGCTAGTCACTGAGCAGCGGTGTCTGGCGTGTCACTGAGCAGGGGGTGTCTGGCTAGTCACTGAGCAGGGGGTGTCTAGCTAGTCACTGAGCAGGGGGTGTCTGGCTAGTCACTGAGCAGGGGGTGTCTGGCTAGTCACTGAGCAGCGGTGTCTAGCTAGTCACTGAGCAGGGGGTGTTTGGCTAGTCACTGAGCAGGGGGTGACTGGCTAGTCACTGAGCAGGGGTGTCTGGCTAGTCACTGAGCAGGGGTGTCTGGCTAGTCACTGAGCAGTGGGTGTCTGGCTAGTCACTGAGAAGCGGGTGACTGGCTAGTCACTGAGCAGCGGTGTCTGGCTAGTCACTGAGCAGGGGGTGTCTGGCTAGTCACTGAGCGGGGGTGTCTGGCTAGTCACTGAGCAGGGGTGTCTGGCTAGTCACTGAGTATGGGGTGTCTGGCTAGTCACTGAGCAGGGGGTGTCTGGCTAGTCACTGAGCAGGGGTGTCTGGCTAGTCACTGAGCAGGGGGTGCTTAGCTAGTCACTGAGCAGGGGGGGTGACTGGCTAATCACTGAGCAGGGGTCTCTGGCTAGTCACTGAGCAGTGGTGTCTGGCTAGTCACTGAGCAGGGGTGCCTGGCTAGTCACTGAGAAGGGGGTGACTGGCTAGTCACTGAGCAGGGGTGTCTGGCTAGTCACTGAGCAGGGCTGTATGGCTAGTCACAGAGCAGGGGTGTCTGGCTAGTCACTGAGCAGGGGGTGTCTGGCTAGTCACTGGGCGGGGAGGTGTCTGGCTAGTCACTGAGCAGGGGGTGTCTGGCTAGTCACTGAGCAGGGGGTGTCTGGCTAGTCACTGAGCAGCGGTGTCTGGCTATTCACTGAGCAGGGGGTGACTGCCTAGTCACTGAGCAGGGGGTGTCTGGCTAGTCACTGAGCAGCGGTGTCTGGCTAGTCACTGAGCAGGGAGTGTCTGGCTAGTCACTGAGCAGGGGGTGTCTGGCAAGTCACTGAGCAGGGGGTGTCTCGCTAGTCACTGAGCAGGGGGTGTCTGGCTAGTCACTGAGCAGGGGGTGTCTGGCTTTTCACTAAGCATGGGTGTCTGGCTAGTCACTGAGCAGGGGGTATCTGACTAGTCACTGAGCAGGGGGTGTCTGGATAGTCACGGAGCAGGGGGTGTCTGGCTAGTCACTGAGGAGGGTGCATCTGGCTAGTCACTGTGCAGGGGGTGTCTGGCTAGTCACTGAGCAGGGGGTGTCTGGCTAGTCACTGAGCAGGGGGTGTCTGGCTAGTCACTGAGCAGGTGGTGTCTGGCTAGTCACTGAGCAGGAGGTGTCTGGCTAGTCACTGAGCAGGGGTGCCTGGCGAGTCACTGAGCAAGGGGTGTCTGGCTAGTCACTGAGCAGGGGTATCTGGCTATTCACTGAGCAGGGGGTGTCTGGTTCGTCACTGAGCAGGGGGTGTCTGGCTAGTCACTGAGCAGGGGGTGTCTGGCTAGTCACTGAGCAGGGGGTGTCTGGCAAGTCACTGAACAGGGGGTGTCTGGCTTGTCACTGAGCTGAGGGGTTTCTGGCTATTCACTGAGCAGGGGGTGTCTGGCTAGTCACTGAGAAGGGGGTGACTGGCTAGTCACTGAGCAGGGGGTGTCTGGCTAATCACTGGGCAGGGGTGTCTGGCTATTCACTGTGCAGGGGGTGTCTGGCGAGTCACTGAGCAGCGGTGTCTGGCTATTCACTGAGCAGGGGGTGCCTGGTTCGTCACTGAGCAGGGGGTGTCTGGCTAGTCACTGAGCAGGGGGGGTGTTGCTAGTCACTGAGCAGGGGGTGTCTGGCTCGCCACTGAGCAGGGGTGTCTGGCAAGTCACTGAACAGGGGGTGTCTGGCTAGTCACTGAGCTGAGGGGTTTCTGGCTATTCACTGAGCAGGGGGTGTCTGGCTAGTCACTGAGAAGGGGGTGACTGGCTAGTCACTGAGCAGGGGGTGTCTGGCTAATCACTGGGCAGGGGTGTCTGGCTATTCACTGTGCAGGGGGTGTCTGGCGAGTCACTGAGCAGGGGGTGTCTGGCTCGTCACTGAGCAGCGGTGTCTAGCTAGTCACTGAGCAGGGGGTGCCTGGCTCGTCACTGAGCACGGGGTGTCTGGCTAGTCACTGAGCAGGGGGTGTCTGGCTAGTCACTGAGCAGGGGGGGGTGGCTAGTCACTGAGCAGGGGGTGTCTGGCTCGTCACTGAGCAAGGGGTGTCTGGCTAGTCACTGAGCAGGGGGTGTCTGGCTAGTCACTGAGCAGGGGGTGTCTGGCTGTTCACTGAGCAGGGGGTGTCTGGCTAGTCACTGAGCAGGGGGTGTCTGGCAAGTCACTGAGCAGGGGGTGTCTGGCTAGTCACTGAGCAGGGGGTGTCTGGCTGGTCAATGAACAGTGGGAGTCTGGCTCGTCACCTAGCAGGGGGTGTCTGGCTAGTCACTGAGCAGGGGTTTCTGGCTAGTCACTGAGCAGGGGTGTCTGGCTAGTCACTGAGAAGGGGGTGGCTGGCTAGTCACTGAGCAGGGGGTGTCTGGCTAGTCACTGGGCAGGGGGTGTCTGGCTAGTCACTGAGAAGGGGGTGACTGGCTAGTCACTGAGCAGGGGGTGTCTGGCTAGTCACTGAGCAGGGGGTGTCTGGCTAGTCACTGAGCAATGTGTGTCTGGCTAGTCACTGAGCAGGGGGTGTCTGGCTAGTCACTGAGCAATGGGTGTCTGGCTAGTCACTGAGCAGGGGGTGTCTGGCTAGTCACTGAGCAGGGTGTGTCTGGCTAGTCACTGAACAGGGGGTGTCTGTCTAGTCACTGAGCAGTGGGTGTCTGGCTAGTCACTGAGCAGCGGTGTCTGGCTATTCACTGAGCAGGGAGTGACTGCCTAGTCACTGAGCAGGGGGTGTCTGGCTAGTCACTGAACAGCGGTGTCTGGCTAGTCACTGAGCAGGGAGTGTCTGACTAGTCACTGAGCAGGGGGTGTCTGGCTAGTCACTGAGCAGGGGGTGTCTGGGTAGTCACTGAGCAGGGGGTCTCTGGCTAGTCACTGAGCAGGGGGTGTCTGGCTTGTCACTGAGCAGGGTGTCTGGCTAGTCACTGAGCAGGGGTATCTGGCTAGTCACTGAGCAGGGGGTGTCTGGCTAGTCACTGAGCAGGGGGTGTCTGGCTAGTCACTGAGCAGGGGGTGTCTGGCTAGTCACTGAGAAATGGGTGTCTGGCTAGTCACTGAGCAGGGGGTGTCTGGCTAGTCACTGAGCAGGGTGTGTCTGGCTAGTCACTGAACAGGGGGTGTCTGTCTAGTCACTGAGCAGGGTGTGTGGCTAATCACTGAGCAGCGGGTGCCTGGCTCGTCACTGAGCAGGGGGTGTCTGGCTAGTCACTGAGCAGGGGGTGTCTGGCTAGTCACTGAGCAGGGGGTGTCTGGCTAGTCACTGAGAAGGGGGGGTCTGGCTAGTCACTCAGCAGCGGTGTCTGGCGTGTCACTGAGCAGGGGGTGTCTGGCTAGTCACTGAGCAGGGGGTGTCTGGCTAGTCACTGAGCAGGGGGTGTCTGGCTAGTCACTGAGCAGGGGGTGTCTGGCTAGTCACTGAGCAGGGGGTGTCTGGCTAGTCACTGAGCAGGGGGTGTTTGGCTAGTCACTGAGCAGGGGGTGTCTGGCTAGTCACTGAGCAGGGGTGTCTGGCTAGTCACTGAGCAGGGGGTGTCTGACTAGTCACTGAGCAGGGGGTGTCTGGCTAGTCACTGAGCAGGGGGTGTCTGGCTAGTCACTGAGCAGCGGTGTCTGGCTATTCACTGAGCAGGGGTGTCTGGCTAGTCACTGAGCAGCGGGTGTCTGGCTAGTCACTGAGCAGGGCTGTATGGCTAGTCACTGGGCGGGGTGGTGTCTGGCTAGTCACTGAGCAGGGGGTGTCTGGCTAGTCACTGGGCAGGGAGGTGTTTGGCTAGTCACTGAGCATGGGTGTCTGGCTAATCACTGAGCAGCGGGTGCCTGGCTCGTCACTGAGCAGGGGGTGTCTGGCTAGTCACTGAGCAGGGCGTGTCTGGCTAGTCACTGAGCAGGGGGTGTCTGGCTCGTCACTCAGCAGGGGGTGTCTGGCTAGTCACTGAGCAGGGAGTGTCTGGCTAGTCACTGAGCAGGGGGGTCTGGCTAGTCACTGAGCAGCCGTGTCTGGCGTGTCACTGAGCAGGGGGTGTCTGGCTAGTCACTGAGCAGGGGGTGTCTAGCTAGTCACTGAGCAGGGGGTGTCTGGCTAGTCACTGAGCAGGGGGTGTCTGGCTAGTCACTGAGCAGCGGTGTCTAGCTAGTCACTGAGCAGGGGGTGTTTGGCTAGTCACTGAGCAGGGGGTGACTGGCTAGTCACTGAGCAGGGGTGTCTGGCTAGTCACTGAGCAGGGGTGTCTGGCTAGTCACTGAGCAGTGGGTGTCTGGCTAGTCACTGAGAAGCGGGTGACTGGCTAGTCACTGAGCAGCGGTGTCTGGCTAGTCACTGAGCAGGGGGTGTCTGGCTAGTCACTGAGCAGGGGTGTCTGGCTAGTCACTGAGTATGGGGTGTCTGGCTAGTCACTGAGCAGGGGGTGTCTGGCTAGTCACTGAGCAGGGGTGTCTGGCTAGTCACTGAGCAGGGGGTGCTTAGCTAGTCACTGAGCAGGGGGGGTGACTGGCTAATCACTGAGCAGGGGTCTCTGGCTAGTCACTGAGCAGTGGTGTCTGGCTAGTCACTGAGCAGGGGTGCCAGGCTAGTCACTGAGAAGGGGGTGACTGGCTAGTCACTGAGCAGGGGTCTCTGGCTAGTCACTGAGCAACGGGTGTCTGGCTAGTCACTGAGCACGGGTGTCTGGCTAGTCACTGAGCAGGGCTGTATGGCTAGTCACAGAGCAGGGGTGTCTGGCTAGTCACTGAGCAGGGGGTGTCTCGCTAGTCACTGGGCGGGGAGGTGTCTGGCTAGTCACTGAGCAGGGGGTGTCTGGCTAGTCACTGAGCAGGGGGTGTCTGGCTAGTCACTGAGCAGCGGTGTCTGGCTATTCACTGAGCAGGGGGTGACTGCCTAGTCACTGAGCAGGGGGTGTCTGGCTAGTCACTGAGCAGCGGTGTCTGGCTAGTCACTGAGCAGGGAGTGTCTGGCTAGTCACTGAGCAGGGGGTGTCTGGCAAGTCACTGAGCAGGGGGTGTCTCGCTAGTCACTGAGCAGGGGGTGTCTGGCTAGTCACTGAGCAGGGGGTGTCTGGCTTTTCACTGAGCATGGGTGTCTGGCTAGTCACTGAGCAGTGGGTATCTGACTAGTCACTGAGCAGGGGGTGTCTGGCTAGTCACTGAGCAGGGGGTGTCTGGCTAGTCACTGAGCAGGGGGTGTCTGGCTAGTCACTGAGCAGGGGGTGTCTGGCTTGTCACTGAGCAGGGGGTGTCTGACTTGTCACTGAGCAGGGGGTGTCTGGATAGACACGGAGCAGGGGGTGTCTGGCTAGTCACTGAGGAGGGTGCATCTGGCTAGTCACTGTGCAGGGGGTGTCTGGCTAGTCACTGAGGAGGGGGTGTCTGGCTAGTCACTGAGCAGGGGGTGTCTGGCTAGTCACTGAGCAGGAGGTGTCTGGCTAGTCACTGAGCAGGAGGTGTCTGGCTAGTCACTGAGCAGGGGTGCCTGGCGAGTCACTGAGCAAGGGGTGTCTGGCTAGTCACTGAGCAGGGGTATCTGGCTAGTCACTGAGCAGGGGGTGTCTGGCTAGTCACTGAGCAGGGGGTGCCTGGTTCGTCACTGAGCAGGGGGTGTCTGGCTCGTCACTGAGCACGGGGTGTCTGGCTAGTCACTGAGCAGGGGGTGTCTGGCTAGTCACTGAGCAGGGGGGGGTGGCTAGTCACTGAGCAGGGGGTGTCTGGCTCGTCACTGAGCAAGGGGTGTCTGGCTAGTCACTGAGCAGGGGGTGTCTGGCTAGTCACTGAGCAGGGGGTGTCTGGCTGTTCACTGAGCAGGGGGTGTCTGGCTAGTCACTGAGCAGGGGGTGTCTGGCAAGTCACTGAGCAGGGGGTGTCTGGCTAGTCACTGAGCAGGGGGTGTCTGGCTGGTCAATGAACAGTGGGACTCTGGCTCGTCACCTAGCAGGGGGTGTCTGGCTAGTCACTGAGCAGGGGTTTCTGGCTAGTCACTGAGCAGGGGTGTCTGGCTAGTCACTGAGAAGGGGGTGGCTGGCTAGTCACTGAGCACGGGGTGTCTGGCTAGTCACTGGGCAGGGGGTGTCTGGCTAGTCACTGAGAAGGGGGTGACTGGCTAGTCACTGAGCAGGGGGTGACTGGCTAGTCACTGAGCCCGGTGTGTCTGGCTAGTCACTGAGCAGGGGTGCCTGGCTAGTCACTGAGCAGGGGGTGTCTGGCTAGTCACTGAGCAGGGGGTGTCTGGCTATCACTGAGCAGGGGGTGTCTGGCTTGTCACTGAGCAGCGGTGTCTGGCTAGTCACTGAGCAGGGGGTGTCTGGATAGTCACTGACCAGGGGGTGTCTGGATAGTCACTGAGCAGGGGGTGTCTGGCTAGTCACTGAGCAGCGGTGTCTGGCTAGTCACTGAGCAGCGCTGTCTGGCTAGTCACTGCGCAGGGCATCTCTGGTTAGTCACTGCGCTGACGGTGTCTGGATAGTCACTGAGCAGGGGTGTCTGGCTAGTCACTGAGCAGGGGTGTCTGGATAGTCATTGAGCAGGGGGTGACTGGCTAGTCACTGAGCAGGGGGTGGCTGGCTAGTCATTGACCAGGGGGTGTCTGGCTAGTCATTGAGCAGGGGGTGTCTGGCAAGTCATTGAGCAGGGCGTGACTGGCTAGTCACCGTGCAGGGGGTGTCTGGCGAGTCACTGAGCAGGGAGTGTCTGGCGAGTCACTGAGCAGGGGGTGTCTGGGTAGTCACTGAGCAGGGGGTGTCTGGCTAGTCACTGAGCAATGGGTGTCTGGCTAGTCACTGAGCAGGGGGTGTCTGGCTAGTCACTGAGCAGGGGTGCCTGGGTAGTCACTGAGCAGGGGGTGTCTGGCTAGTCACTGAGCAGGGGGTGTCTGGCTAGTCACTGAGCAGGGGTGTCTGGCTAGTCACTGAGCAGTGGGTGTCTGGCTAGTCACTGAGCAGGGGGTGTCTGGCTAGTCACTGAGCAGGGGGTGTCTAGCTAGTCACTGAGCAGCGGGGGTGACTGGCTAATCACTGAGCAGGGGTCTCTGGCTAGTCACTGAGCAGTGGTGTCTGGCTAGTCACTGAGCAGGGGTGCCTGGCTAGTCACTGAAAAGGGGGTGACAGGCTAGTCACTGAGCAGGGGTGTCTGGCTAGTCACTGAGCAGGGGGTGTCTGGCTAGTCACTGGGCGGGGAGGGGTCTGGCTAGTCACTGAGCAGGGGGTGTCTGGCTAGTCATTGAGCAGGGGGTGTCTGGCAAGTCATTGAGCAGGGCGTGACTGGCTAGTCACCGTGCAGGGGGTGTCTGGCGAGTCACTGAGCAGGGGGTGTCTGGCGAGTCACTGAGCAGGGGGTGTCTGGGTAGTCACTGAGCAGGGGGTGTCTGGCTAGTCACTGAGCAATGGGTGTCTGGCTAGTCACTGAGCAGGGGGTGTCTGGCTAGTCACTGAGCAGGGTGTGTCTGGCTAGTCACTGAACAGGGGGTGTCTGTCTAGTCACTGAGCAGGGGGTGTCTGGCTAGTCACTGAGCAGCGGTGTCTGGCTAGTCACTGAGGTGGGTGCATCTGGCTAGTCACTGAGCAGGGGGTGTCTGGCTAGTCACTGAGGAGGGGGTGTCTGGCTAGTCACTGAGCAGGGGGTGTGTGGCTAGTCACTGAGCAGGGGGTGTCTGGCTAGTCACTGAGCAGGGGTGTCTGGCTAGTCACTGAGCAGGGGTGTCTGGCTCGTCACTGAGCAGGGGGTGTCTGGCTATCACTGAGCAGGGGGTGCCTGGCTCGTCACTGAGCAGGGTGTGTCTGGCTAGTCACTGAGCAGGGGGTGTCTGGCTAGTCACTGAGCAGGGGGTGTCTGGCTAGTCACTGAGCAGGGGGTGTCTAGCTAGTCACTGAGCAGGGGGTGCCTGGTTCGTCACTGAGCAGGGGGTGTCTGGCTAGTCACTGAGCAGGGGGGGTGTTGCTAGTCACTGAGCAGGGGGTGTCTGGCTCGCCACTGAGCAGGGTTGTCTGGCAAGTCACTGAACGGGGGGTGTCTGGCTAGTCACTGAGCTGAGGGGTTTCTGGCTATTCACTGAGCAGGGGGTGTCTGGCTAGTCACTGAGAAGGGGGTGACTGGCTAGTCACTGAGCAGGGGGTGTCTGGCTAGTCACTGAGCAGGGGGTATCTGACTAGTCACTGAGCAGGGGGTGTCTGGCTAGTCACTGAGCAGGGGGTGTCTGGCTAGTCACTGAGCAGGGGGTGTCTGGCTAGTCACTGAGCAGGGGGTGTCTGGCTTGTCACTGAGCAGGGGGTGTCTGACTTGTCACTGAGGAGGGTGCATCTGGCTAGTCACTGTGCAGGGGGTGTCTGGCTAGTCACTGAGGAGGGGGTGTCTGGCTAGTCACTGAGCAGGGGGTGTCTGGCTAGTCACTGAGCAGGAGGTGTCTGGCTAGTCACTGAGCAGGAGGTGTCTGGCTAGTCACTGAGCAGGGGTGCCTGGCGAGTCACTGAGCAAGGGGTGTCTGGCTAGTCACTGAGCAGGGGTATCTGGCTAGTCACTGAGCAGGGGGTGTCTGGCTAGTCACTGAGCAGGGGGTGCCTGGTTCGTCACTGAGCAGGGGGTGTCTGGCTCGTCACTGAGCACGGGGTGTCTGGCTAGTCACTGAGCAGGGGGTGTCTGGCTAGTCACTGAGCAGGGGGGGGTGGCTAGTCACTGAGCAGGGGGTGTCTGGCTCGTCACTGAGCAAGGGGTGTCTGGCTAGTCACTGAGCAGGGGGTGTCTGGCTAGTCACTGAGCAGGGGGTGTCTGGCTGTTCACTGAGCAGGGGGTGTCTGGCTAGTCACTGAGCAGGGGGTGTCTGGCAAGTCACTGAGCAGGGGGTGTCTGGCTAGTCACTGAGCAGGGGGTGTCTGGCTGGTCAATGAACAGTGGGAGTCTGGCTCGTCACCTAGCAGGGGGTGTCTGGCTAGTCACTGAGCAGGGGTTTCTGGCTAGTCACTGAGCAGGGGTGTCTGGCTAGTCACTGAGAAGGGGGTGGCTGGCTAGTCACTGAGCAGGGGGTGTCTGGCTAGTCACTGGGCAGGGGGTGTCTGGCTAGTCACTGAGAAGGGGGTGACTGGCTAGTCACTGAGCAGGGGGTGACTGGCTAGTCACTGAGCCCGGTGTGTCTGGCTAGTCACTGAGCAGGGGTGCCTGGCTAGTCACTGAGCAGGGGGTGTCTGGCTAGTCACTGAGCAGGGGGTGTCTGGCTATCACTGAGCAGGGGGTGTCTGGCTTGTCACTGAGCAGCGGTGTCTGGCTAGTCACTGAGCAGGGGGTGTCTGGATAGTCACTGAGCAGGGGGTGTCTGGATAGTCACTGAGCAGGGGGTGTCTGGCTAGTCACTGAGCAGCGGTGTCTGGCTAGTCACTGAGCAGCGCTGTCTGGCTAGTCACTGCGCAGGGCATCTCTGGTTAGTCACTGCGCTGACGGTGTCTGGATAGTCACTGAGCAGGGGTGTCTGGCTAGTCACTGAGCAGGGGTGTCTGGATAGTCATTGAGCAGGGGGTGACTGGCTAGTCACTGAGCAGGGGGTGGCTGGCTAGTCATTGACCAGGGGGTGTCTGGCTAGTCATTGAGCAGGGGGTGTCTGACAAGTCATTGAGCAGGGCGTGACTGGCTAGTCACCGTGCAGGGGGTGTCTGGCGAGTCACTGAGCAGGGAGTGTCTGGCGAGTCACTGAGCAGGGGGTGTCTGGGTAGTCACTGAGCAGGGGGTGTCTGGCTAGTCACTGAGCAATGGGTGTCTGGCTAGTCACTGAGCAGGGGGTGTCTGGCTAGTCACTGAGCAGGGGTGCCTGGGTAGTCACTGAGCAGGGGGTGTCTGGCTAGTCACTGAGCAGGGGGTGTCTGGCTAGTCACTGAGCAGGGGTGTCTGGCTAGTCACTGAGCAGTGGGTGTCTGGCTAGTCACTGAGCAAGGGGTGTCTGGCTAGTCACTGAGCAGGGGGTGTCTAGCTAGTCACTGAGCAGCGGGGGTGACTGGCTAATCACTGAGCAGGGGTCTCTGGCTAGTCACTGAGCAGTGGTGTCTGGCTAGTCACTGAGCAGGGGTGCCTGGCTAGTCACTGAAAAGGGGGTGACAGGCTAGTCACTGAGCAGGGGTGTCTGGCTAGTCACTGAGCAGGGGGTGTCTGGCTAGTCAATGGGCGGGGAGGGGTCTGGCTAGTCACTGAGCAGGGGGTGTCTGGCTAGTCATTGAGCAGGGGGTGTCTGGCAAGTCATTGAGCAGGGCGTGACTGGCTAGTCACCGTGCAGGGGGTGTCTGGCGAGTCACTGAGCAGGGGGTGTCTGGCGAGTCACTGAGCAGGGGGTGTCTGGGTAGTCACTGAGCAGGGGGTGTCTGGCTAGTCACTGAGCAATGGGTGTCTGGCTAGTCACTGAGCAGGGGGTGTCTGGCTAGTCACTGAGCAGGGTGTGTCTGGCTAGTCACTGAACAGGGGGTGTCTGTCTAGTCACTGAGCAGGGGGTGTCTGGCTAGTCACTGAGCAGCGGTGTCTGGCTAGTCACTGAGTTGGGTGCATCTGGCTAGTCACTGAGCAGGGGGTGTCTGGCTAGTCACTGAGGAGGGGGTGTCTGGCTAGTCACTGAGCAGGGGGTGTGTGGCTAGTCACTGAGCAGGGGGTGTCTGGCTAGTCACTGAGCAGGGGTGTCTGGCTAGTCACTGAGCAGGGGTGTCTGGCTCGTCACTGAGCAGGGGGTGTCTGGCTATCACTGAGCAGGGGGTGCCTGGCTCGTCACTGAGCAGGGTGTGTCTGGCTAGTCACTGAGCAGGGGGTGTCTGGCTAGTCACTGAGCAGGGGGTGTCTGGCTAGTCACTGAGCAGGGGGTGTCTAGCTAGTCACTGAGCAGGGGGTGCCTGGTTCGTCACTGAGCAGGGGGTGTCTGGCTAGTCACTGAGCAGGGGGGGTGTTGCTAGTCACTGAGCAGGGGGTGTCTGGCTCGCCACTGAGCAGGGTTGTCTGGCAAGTCACTGAACGGGGGGTGTCTGGCTAGTCACTGAGCTGAGGGGTTTCTGGCTATTCACTGAGCAGGGGGTGTCTGGCTAGTCACTGAGAAGGGGGTGACTGGCTAGTCACTGAGCAGGGGGTGTCTGGCTAATCACTGGGCAGGGGTGTCTGGCTAGTCACTGTGCAGGGGGTGTCTGGCGAGTCACTGAGCAGGGGGGGTGTTGCTAGTCACTGAGCAGGGGGTGTCTGGCTAGTCACTGAGCAGGGGGGGTGTTGCTAGTCACTGAGCAGGGGGTGTCTGGCTCGCCACTGAGCAGGGGTGTCTGGCAAGTCACTGAACAGGGGGTGTCTGGCTAGTCACTGAGCTGAGGGGTTTCTGGCTATTCACTGAGCAGGGGGTGTCTGGCTAGTCACTGAGAAGGGGGTGACTGGCTAGTCACTGAGCAGGGGGTGTCTGCCTAATCACTGGGCAGGGGTGTCTGGCTAGTCACTGAGCAGGGGGGGTGTTGCTAGTCACTGAGCAGGGGGTGTCTGGCTGGTCACTGAGCTGAGGGGTTTCTGGCTATTCACTGAGAAGGGAGTGACTGGCTAGTCACTGAGCAGGGGGTGTCTGGCTAATCACTGAGCAGGGGTGTCTGGCTAGTCACTGAGCAGGGGGTGTCTGGCTAGTCGCTGAGGAGGGGGTGTCTGGCTAGTCACTGAGCAGGGGGTGTCTGGCTAGTCGCTGAGGAGGGGGTGTCTGGCTAGTCACTGAGCAGGGGGTGTCTGGCTAGTCACTGAGCAGTGGTGCCTGGGTAGTCACTGAGCAGGGGGTGTCTGGCTAGTCACTGAGCAGGGGTGTCTGGCTAGTCACTGAGCAGTGGGTGTCTGGCTAGTCACTGAGCAGGGGGTGTCTGGCTAGTCACTGAGCAGGGGGTGTCTAGCTAGTCACTGAGCAGCGGGGGTGACTGGCTAATCACTGAGCAGGGGTGTCTGGCTAGTCACTGAGCAGGAGGTGTCTGGCTAGTCACTGAGCAGGGGTGCCTGGCGAGTCACTGAGCAAGGGGTGTCTGGCTAGTCACTGAGCAGGGGTATCTGGCTATTCACTGAGCAGGGGGTGTCTGGTTCGTCACTGAGCAGGGGGTGTCTGGCTAGTCACTGAGCAGGGGGTGTCTGGCTAGTCACTGAGCAGGGGGTGTCTGGCAAGTCACTGAACAGGGGGTGTCTGGCTTGTCACTGAGCTGAGGGGTTTCTGGCTATTCACTGAGCAGGGGGTGTCTGGCTAGTCACTGAGAAGGGGGTGACTGGCTAGTCACTGAGCAGGGGGTGTCTGGCTAATCACTGGGCAGGGGTGTCTGGCTATTCACTGTGCAGGGGGTGTCTGGCGAGTCACTGAGCAGCGGTGTCTGGCTATTCACTGAGCAGGGGGTGCCTGGTTCGTCACTGAGCAGGGGGTGTCTGGCTAGTCACTGAGCAGGGGGGGTGTTGCTAGTCACTGAGCAGGGGGTGTCTGGCTCGCCACTGAGCAGGGGTGTCTGGCAAGTCACTGAACAGGGGGTGTCTGGCTAGTCACTGAGCTGAGGGGTTTCTGGCTATTCACTGAGCAGGGGGTGTCTGGCTAGTCACTGAGAAGGGGGTGACTGGCTAGTCACTGAGCAGGGGGTGTCTGGCTAATCACTGGGCAGGGGTGTCTGGCTATTCACTGTGCAGGGGGTGTCTGGCGAGTCACTGAGCAGGGGGTGTCTGGCTCGTCACTGAGCAGCGGTGTCTAGCTAGTCACTGAGCAGGGGGTGCCTGGCTCGTCACTGAACAGGGGGTGTCTGGCTCGTCACTGAGCACGGGGTGTCTGGCTAGTCACTGAGCAGGGGGTGTCTGGCTAGTCACTGAGCAGGGGGGGGTGGCTAGTCACTGAGCAGGGGGTGTCTGGCTCGTCACTGAGCAAGGGGTGTCTGGCTAGTCACTGAGCAGGGGGTGTCTGGCTAGTCACTGAGCAGGGGGTGTCTGGCTGTTCACTGAGCAGGGGGTGTCTGGCTAGTCACTGAGCAGGGGGTGTCTGGCAAGTCACTGAGCAGGGGGTGTCTGGCTAGTCACTGAGCAGGGGGTGTCTGGCTGGTCAATGAACAGTGGGAGTCTGGCTCGTCACCTAGCAGGGGGTGTCTGGCTAGTCACTGAGCAGGGGTTTCTGGCTAGTCACTGAGCAGGGGTGTCTGGCTAGTCACTGAGAAGGGGGTGGCTGGCTAGTCACTGAGCAGGGGGTGTCTGGCTAGTCACTGGGCAGGGGGTGTCTGGCTAGTCACTGAGAAGGGGGTGACTGGCTAGTCACTGAGCAGGGGGTGTCTGGCTAGTCACTGAGCAGGGGGTGTCTGGCTAGTCACTGAGCAATGTGTGTCTGGCTAGTCACTGAGCAGGGGGTGTCTGGCTAGTCACTGAGCAATGGGTGTCTGGCTAGTCACTGAGCAGGGGGTGTCTGGCTAGTCACTGAGCAGGGTGTGTCTGGCTAGTCACTGAACAGGGGGTGTCTGTCTAGTCACTGAGCAGTGGGTGTCTGGCTAGTCACTGAGCAGCGGTGTCTGGCTATTCACTGAGCAGGGAGTGACTGCCTAGTCACTGAGCAGGGGGTGTCTGGCTAGTCACTGAACAGCGGTGTCTGGCTAGTCACTGAGCAGGGAGTGTCTGACTAGTCACTGAGCAGGGGGTGTCTGGCTAGTCACTGAGCAGGGGGTGTCTGGGTAGTCACTGAGCAGGGGGTCTCTGGCTAGTCACTGAGCAGGGGGTGTCTGGCTTGTCACTGAGCAGGGTGTCTGGCTAGTCACTGAGCAGGGGTATCTGGCTAGTCACTGAGCAGGGGGTGTCTGGCTAGTCACTGAGCAGGGGGTGTCTGGCTAGTCACTGAGCAGGGGGTGTCTGGCTAGTCACTGAGAAATGGGTGTCTGGCTAGTCACTGAGCAGGGGGTGTCTGGCTAGTCACTGAGCAGGGTGTGTCTGGCTAGTCACTGAACAGGGGGTGTCTGTCTAGTCACTGAGCAGGGTGTGTGGCTAATCACTGAGCAGCGGGTGCCTGGCTCGTCACTGAGCAGGGGGTGTCTGGCTAGTCACTGAGCAGGGGGTGTCTGGCTAGTCACTGAGCAGGGGGTGTCTGGCTAGTCACTGAGAAGGGGGGGTCTGGCTAGTCACTCAGCAGCGGTGTCTGGCGTGTCACTGAGCAGGGGGTGTCTGGCTAGTCACTGAGCAGGGGGTGTCTGGCTAGTCACTGAGCAGGGGGTGTCTGGCTAGTCACTGAGCAGGGGGTGTCTGGCTAGTCACTGAGCAGGGGGTGTCTGGCTAGTCACTGAGCAGGGGGTGTTTGGCTAGTCACTGAGCAGGGGGTGTCTGGCTAGTCACTGAGCAGGGGTGTCTGGCTAGTCACTGAGCAGGGGGTGTCTGACTAGTCACTGAGCAGGGGGTGTCTGGCTAGTCACTGAGCAGGGGGTGTCTGGCTAGTCACTGAGCAGCGGTGTCTGGCTATTCACTGAGCAGGGGTGTCTGGCTAGTCACTGAGCAGCGGGTGTCTGGCTAGTCACTGAGCAGGGCTGTATGGCTAGTCACTGGGCGGGGTGGTGTCTGGCTAGTCACTGAGCAGGGGGTGTCTGGCTAGTCACTGGGCAGGGAGGTGTTTGGCTAGTCACTGAGCATGGGTGTCTGGCTAATCACTGAGCAGCGGGTGCCTGGCTCGTCACTGAGCAGGGGGTGTCTGGCTAGTCACTGAGCAGGGCGTGTCTGGCTAGTCACTGAGCAGGGGGTGTCTGGCTCGTCACTCAGCAGGGGGTGTCTGGCTAGTCACTGAGCAGGGAGTGTCTGGCTAGTCACTGAGCAGGGGGGTCTGGCTAGTCACTGAGCAGCCGTGTCTGGCGTGTCACTGAGCAGGGGGTGTCTGGCTAGTCACTGAGCAGGGGGTGTCTAGCTAGTCACTGAGCAGGGGGTGTCTGGCTAGTCACTGAGCAGGGGGTGTCTGGCTAGTCACTGAGCAGCGGTGTCTAGCTAGTCACTGAGCAGGGGGTGTTTGGCTAGTCACTGAGCAGGGGGTGACTGGCTAGTCACTGAGCAGGGGTGTCTGGCTAGTCACTGAGCAGGGGTGTCTGGCTAGTCACTGAGCAGTGGGTGTCTGGCTAGTCACTGAGAAGCGGGTGACTGGCTAGTCACTGAGCAGCGGTGTCTGGCTAGTCACTGAGCAGGGGGTGTCTGGCTAGTCACTGAGCAGGGGTGTCTGGCTAGTCACTGAGTATGGGGTGTCTGGCTAGTCACTGAGCAGGGGGTGTCTGGCTAGTCACTGAGCAGGGGTGTCTGGCTAGTCACTGAGCAGGGGGTGCTTAGCTAGTCACTGAGCAGGGGGGGTGACTGGCTAATCACTGAGCAGGGGTCTCTGGCTAGTCACTGAGCAGTGGTGTCTGGCTAGTCACTGAGCAGGGGTGCCAGGCTAGTCACTGAGAAGGGGGTGACTGGCTAGTCACTGAGCAGGGGTCTCTGGCTAGTCACTGAGCAACGGGTGTCTGGCTAGTCACTGAGCACGGGTGTCTGGCTAGTCACTGAGCAGGGCTGTATGGCTAGTCACAGAGCAGGGGTGTCTGGCTAGTCACTGAGCAGGGGGTGTCTCGCTAGTCACTGGGCGGGGAGGTGTCTGGCTAGTCACTGAGCAGGGGGTGTCTGGCTAGTCACTGAGCAGGGGGTGTCTGGCTAGTCACTGAGCAGCGGTGTCTGGCTATTCACTGAGCAGGGGGTGACTGCCTAGTCACTGAGCAGGGGGTGTCTGGCTAGTCACTGAGCAGCGGTGTCTGGCTAGTCACTGAGCAGGGAGTGTCTGGCTAGTCACTGAGCAGGGGGTGTCTGGCAAGTCACTGAGCAGGGGGTGTCTCGCTAGTCACTGAGCAGGGGGTGTCTGGCTAGTCACTGAGCAGGGGGTGTCTGGCTTTTCACTGAGCATGGGTGTCTGGCTAGTCACTGAGCAGTGGGTATCTGACTAGTCACTGAGCAGGGGGTGTCTGGCTAGTCACTGAGCAGGGGGTGTCTGGCTAGTCACTGAGCAGGGGGTGTCTGGCTAGTCACTGAGCAGGGGGTGTCTGGCTTGTCACTGAGCAGGGGGTGTCTGACTTGTCACTGAGCAGGGGGTGTCTGGATAGTCACGGAGCAGGGGGTGTCTGGCTAGTCACTGAGGAGGGTGCATCTGGCTAGTCACTGTGCAGGGGGTGTCTGGCTAGTCACTGAGGAGGGGGTGTCTGGCTAGTCACTGAGCAGGGGGTGTCTGGCTAGTCACTGAGCAGGAGGTGTCTGGCTAGTCACTGAGCAGGAGGTGTCTGGCTAGTCACTGAGCAGGGGTGCCTGGCGAGTCACTGAGCAAGGGGTGTCTGGCTAGTCACTGAGCAGGGGTATCTGGCTAGTCACTGAGCAGGGGGTGTCTGGCTAGTCACTGAGCAGGGGGTGCCTGGTTCGTCACTGAGCAGGGGGTGTCTGGCTCGTCACTGAGCACGGGGTGTCTGGCTAGTCACTGAGCAGGGGGTGTCTGGCTAGTCACTGAGCAGGGGGGGGTGGCTAGTCACTGAGCAGGGGGTGTCTGGCTCGTCACTGAGCAAGGGGTGTCTGGCTAGTCACTGAGCAGGGGGTGTCTGGCTAGTCACTGAGCAGGGGGTGTCTGGCTGTTCACTGAGCAGGGGGTGTCTGGCTAGTCACTGAGCAGGGGGTGTCTGGCAAGTCACTGAGCAGGGGGTGTCTGGCTAGTCACTGAGCAGGGGGTGTCTGGCTGGTCAATGAACAGTGGGACTCTGGCTCGTCACCTAGCAGGGGGTGTCTGGCTAGTCACTGAGCAGGGGTTTCTGGCTAGTCACTGAGCAGGGGTGTCTGGCTAGTCACTGAGAAGGGGGTGGCTGGCTAGTCACTGAGCAGGGGGTGTCTGGCTAGTCACTGGGCAGGGGGTGTCTGGCTAGTCACTGAGAAGGGGGTGACTGGCTAGTCACTGAGCAGGGGGTGACTGGCTAGTCACTGAGCCCGGTGTGTCTGGCTAGTCACTGAGCAGGGGTGCCTGGCTAGTCACTGAGCAGGGGGTGTCTGGCTAGTCACTGAGCAGGGGGTGTCTGGCTATCACTGAGCAGGGGGTGTCTGGCTTGTCACTGAGCAGCGGTGTCTGGCTAGTCACTGAGCAGGGGGTGTCTGGATAGTCACTGACCAGGGGGTGTCTGGATAGTCACTGAGCAGGGGGTGTCTGGCTAGTCACTGAGCAGCGGTGTCTGGCTAGTCACTGAGCAGCGCTGTCTGGCTAGTCACTGCGCAGGGCATCTCTGGTTAGTCACTGCGCTGACGGTGTCTGGATAGTCACTGAGCAGGGGTGTCTGGCTAGTCACTGAGCAGGGGTGTCTGGATAGTCATTGAGCAGGGGGTGACTGGCTAGTCACTGAGCAGGGGGTGGCTGGCTAGTCATTGACCAGGGGGTGTCTGGCTAGTCATTGAGCAGGGGGTGTCTGGCAAGTCATTGAGCAGGGCGTGACTGGCTAGTCACCGTGCAGGGGGTGTCTGGCGAGTCACTGAGCAGGGAGTGTCTGGCGAGTCACTGAGCAGGGGGTGTCTGGGTAGTCACTGAGCAGGGGGTGTCTGGCTAGTCACTGAGCAATGGGTGTCTGGCTAGTCACTGAGCAGGGGGTGTCTGGCTAGTCACTGAGCAGGGGTGCCTGGGTAGTCACTGAGCAGGGGGTGTCTGGCTAGTCACTGAGCAGGGGGTGTCTGGCTAGTCACTGAGCAGGGGTGTCTGGCTAGTCACTGAGCAGTGGGTGTCTGGCTAGTCACTGAGCAGGGGGTGTCTGGCTAGTCACTGAGCAGGGGGTGTCTAGCTAGTCACTGAGCAGCGGGGGTGACTGGCTAATCACTGAGCAGGGGTCTCTGGCTAGTCACTGAGCAGTGGTGTCTGGCTAGTCACTGAGCAGGGGTGCCTGGCTAGTCACTGAAAAGGGGGTGACAGGCTAGTCACTGAGCAGGGGTGTCTGGCTAGTCACTGAGCAGGGGGTGTCTGGCTAGTCACTGGGCGGGGAGGGGTCTGGCTAGTCACTGAGCAGGGGGTGTCTGGCTAGTCATTGAGCAGGGGGTGTCTGGCAAGTCATTGAGCAGGGCGTGACTGGCTAGTCACCGTGCAGGGGGTGTCTGGCGAGTCACTGAGCAGGGGGTGTCTGGCGAGTCACTGAGCAGGGGGTGTCTGGGTAGTCACTGAGCAGGGGGTGTCTGGCTAGTCACTGAGCAATGGGTGTCTGGCTAGTCACTGAGCAGGGGGTGTCTGGCTAGTCACTGAGCAGGGTGTGTCTGGCTAGTCACTGAACAGGGGGTGTCTGTCTAGTCACTGAGCAGGGGGTGTCTGGCTAGTCACTGAGCAGCGGTGTCTGGCTAGTCACTGAGGTGGGTGCATCTGGCTAGTCACTGAGCAGGGGGTGTCTGGCTAGTCACTGAGGAGGGGGTGTCTGGCTAGTCACTGAGCAGGGGGTGTGTGGCTAGTCACTGAGCAGGGGGTGTCTGGCTAGTCACTGAGCAGGGGTGTCTGGCTAGTCACTGAGCAGGGGTGTCTGGCTCGTCACTGAGCAGGGGGTGTCTGGCTATCACTGAGCAGGGGGTGCCTGGCTCGTCACTGAGCAGGGTGTGTCTGGCTAGTCACTGAGCAGGGGGTGTCTGGCTAGTCACTGAGCAGGGGGTGTCTGGCTAGTCACTGAGCAGGGGGTGTCTAGCTAGTCACTGAGCAGGGGGTGCCTGGTTCGTCACTGAGCAGGGGGTGTCTGGCTAGTCACTGAGCAGGGGGGGTGTTGCTAGTCACTGAGCAGGGGGTGTCTGGCTCGCCACTGAGCAGGGTTGTCTGGCAAGTCACTGAACGGGGGGTGTCTGGCTAGTCACTGAGCTGAGGGGTTTCTGGCTATTCACTGAGCAGGGGGTGTCTGGCTAGTCACTGAGAAGGGGGTGACTGGCTAGTCACTGAGCAGGGGGTGTCTGGCTAGTCACTGAGCAGGGGGTATCTGACTAGTCACTGAGCAGGGGGTGTCTGGCTAGTCACTGAGCAGGGGGTGTCTGGCTAGTCACTGAGCAGGGGGTGTCTGGCTAGTCACTGAGCAGGGGGTGTCTGGCTTGTCACTGAGCAGGGGGTGTCTGACTTGTCACTGAGGAGGGTGCATCTGGCTAGTCACTGTGCAGGGGGTGTCTGGCTAGTCACTGAGGAGGGGGTGTCTGGCTAGTCACTGAGCAGGGGGTGTCTGGCTAGTCACTGAGCAGGAGGTGTCTGGCTAGTCACTGAGCAGGAGGTGTCTGGCTAGTCACTGAGCAGGGGTGCCTGGCGAGTCACTGAGCAAGGGGTGTCTGGCTAGTCACTGAGCAGGGGTATCTGGCTAGTCACTGAGCAGGGGGTGTCTGGCTAGTCACTGAGCAGGGGGTGCCTGGTTCGTCACTGAGCAGGGGGTGTCTGGCTCGTCACTGAGCACGGGGTGTCTGGCTAGTCACTGAGCAGGGGGTGTCTGGCTAGTCACTGAGCAGGGGGGGGTGGCTAGTCACTGAGCAGGGGGTGTCTGGCTCGTCACTGAGCAAGGGGTGTCTGGCTAGTCACTGAGCAGGGGGTGTCTGGCTAGTCACTGAGCAGGGGGTGTCTGGCTGTTCACTGAGCAGGGGGTGTCTGGCTAGTCACTGAGCAGGGGGTGTCTGGCAAGTCACTGAGCAGGGGGTGTCTGGCTAGTCACTGAGCAGGGGGTGTCTGGCTGGTCAATGAACAGTGGGAGTCTGGCTCGTCACCTAGCAGGGGGTGTCTGGCTAGTCACTGAGCAGGGGTTTCTGGCTAGTCACTGAGCAGGGGTGTCTGGCTAGTCACTGAGAAGGGGGTGGCTGGCTAGTCACTGAGCAGGGGGTGTCTGGCTAGTCACTGGGCAGGGGGTGTCTGGCTAGTCACTGAGAAGGGGGTGACTGGCTAGTCACTGAGCAGGGGGTGACTGGCTAGTCACTGAGCCCGGTGTGTCTGGCTAGTCACTGAGCAGGGGTGCCTGGCTAGTCACTGAGCAGGGGGTGTCTGGCTAGTCACTGAGCAGGGGGTGTCTGGCTATCACTGAGCAGGGGGTGTCTGGCTTGTCACTGAGCAGCGGTGTCTGGCTAGTCACTGAGCAGGGGGTGTCTGGATAGTCACTGAGCAGGGGGTGTCTGGATAGTCACTGAGCAGGGGGTGTCTGGCTAGTCACTGAGCAGCGGTGTCTGGCTAGTCACTGAGCAGCGCTGTCTGGCTAGTCACTGCGCAGGGCATCTCTGGTTAGTCACTGCGCTGACGGTGTCTGGATAGTCACTGAGCAGGGGTGTCTGGCTAGTCACTGAGCAGGGGTGTCTGGATAGTCATTGAGCAGGGGGTGACTGGCTAGTCACTGAGCAGGGGGTGGCTGGCTAGTCATTGACCAGAGGGTGTCTGGCTAGTCATTGAGCAGGGGGTGTCTGACAAGTCATTGAGCAGGGCGTGACTGGCTAGTCACCGTGCAGGGGGTGTCTGGCGAGTCACTGAGCAGGGAGTGTCTGGCGAGTCACTGAGCAGGGGGTGTCTGGGTAGTCACTGAGCAGGGGGTGTCTGGCTAGTCACTGAGCAATGGGTGTCTGGCTAGTCACTGAGCAGGGGGTGTCTGGCTAGTCACTGAGCAGGGGTGCCTGGGTAGTCACTGAGCAGGGGGTGTCTGGCTAGTCACTGAGCAGGGGGTGTCTGGCTAGTCACTGAGCAGGGGTGTCTGGCTAGTCACTGAGCAGTGGGTGTCTGGCTAGTCACTGAGCAAGGGGTGTCTGGCTAGTCACTGAGCAGGGGGTGTCTAGCTAGTCACTGAGCAGCGGGGGTGACTGGCTAATCACTGAGCAGGGGTCTCTGGCTAGTCACTGAGCAGTGGTGTCTGGCTAGTCACTGAGCAGGGGTGCCTGGCTAGTCACTGAAAAGGGGGTGACAGGCTAGTCACTGAGCAGGGGTGTCTGGCTAGTCACTGAGCAGGGGGTGTCTGGCTAGTCAATGGGCGGGGAGGGGTCTGGCTAGTCACTGAGCAGGGGGTGTCTGGCTAGTCATTGAGCAGGGGGTGTCTGGCAAGTCATTGAGCAGGGCGTGACTGGCTAGTCACCGTGCAGGGGGTGTCTGGCGAGTCACTGAGCAGGGGGTGTCTGGCGAGTCACTGAGCAGGGGGTGTCTGGGTAGTCACTGAGCAGGGGGTGTCTGGCTAGTCACTGAGCAATGGGTGTCTGGCTAGTCACTGAGCAGGGGGTGTCTGGCTAGTCACTGAGCAGGGTGTGTCTGGCTAGTCACTGAACAGGGGGTGTCTGTCTAGTCACTGAGCAGGGGGTGTCTGGCTAGTCACTGAGCAGCGGTGTCTGGCTAGTCACTGAGTTGGGTGCATCTGGCTAGTCACTGAGCAGGGGGTGTCTGGCTAGTCACTGAGGAGGGGGTGTCTGGCTAGTCACTGAGCAGGGGGTGTGTGGCTAGTCACTGAGCAGGGGGTGTCTGGCTAGTCACTGAGCAGGGGTGTCTGGCTAGTCACTGAGCAGGGGTGTCTGGCTCGTCACTGAGCAGGGGGTGTCTGGCTATCACTGAGCAGGGGGTGCCTGGCTCGTCACTGAGCAGGGTGTGTCTGGCTAGTCACTGAGCAGGGGGTGTCTGGCTAGTCACTGAGCAGGGGGTGTCTGGCTAGTCACTGAGCAGGGGGTGTCTAGCTAGTCACTGAGCAGGGGGTGCCTGGTTCGTCACTGAGCAGGGGGTGTCTGGCTAGTCACTGAGCAGGGGGGGTGTTGCTAGTCACTGAGCAGGGGGTGTCTGGCTCGCCACTGAGCAGGGTTGTCTGGCAAGTCACTGAACGGGGGGTGTCTGGCTAGTCACTGAGCTGAGGGGTTTCTGGCTATTCACTGAGCAGGGGGTGTCTGGCTAGTCACTGAGAAGGGGGTGACTGGCTAGTCACTGAGCAGGGGGTGTCTGGCTAATCACTGGGCAGGGGTGTCTGGCTAGTCACTGTGCAGGGGGTGTCTGGCGAGTCACTGAGCAGGGGGGGTGTTGCTAGTCACTGAGCAGGGGGTGTCTGGCTAGTCACTGAGCAGGGGGGGTGTTGCTAGTCACTGAGCAGGGGGTGTCTGGCTCGCCACTGAGCAGGGGTGTCTGGCAAGTCACTGAACAGGGGGTGTCTGGCTAGTCACTGAGCTGAGGGGTTTCTGGCTATTCACTGAGCAGGGGGTGTCTGGCTAGTCACTGAGAAGGGGGTGACTGGCTAGTCACTGAGCAGGGGGTGTCTGCCTAATCACTGGGCAGGGGTGTCTGGCTAGTCACTGAGCAGGGGGGGTGTTGCTAGTCACTGAGCAGGGGGTGTCTGGCTGGTCACTGAGCTGAGGGGTTTCTGGCTATTCACTGAGAAGGGAGTGACTGGCTAGTCACTGAGCAGGGGGTGTCTGGCTAATCACTGAGCAGGGGTGTCTGGCTAGTCACTGAGCAGGGGGTGTCTGGCTAGTCGCTGAGGAGGGGGTGTCTGGCTAGTCACTGAGCAGGGGGTGTCTGGCTAGTCGCTGAGGAGGGGGTGTCTGGCTAGTCACTGAGCAGGGGGTGTCTGGCTAGTCACTGAGCAGTGGTGCCTGGGTAGTCACTGAGCAGGGGGTGTCTGGCTAGTCACTGAGCAGGGGTGTCTGGCTAGTCACTGAGCAGTGGGTGTCTGGCTAGTCACTGAGCAGGGGGTGTCTGGCTAGTCACTGAGCAGGGGGTGTCTAGCTAGTCACTGAGCAGCGGGGGTGACTGGCTAATCACTGAGCAGGGGTCTCTGGCTAGTCACTGAGCAGTGGTGTCTGGCTAGTCACTGAGCAGGGGTGCCTGGCTAGTCACTGAGAAGGGGGTGACAGGCTAGTCACTGAGCAGGGGTGTCTGGCTAGTCACTGAGCAGGGGGTGTCTGGCTAGTCACTGAGCAGGGGGTGCTTGGCTCGTCACTGGGCGCTGAGATGTCTGGCTAGTCACTGAGCAAGGGGTGTCTGGCTAGTGACTGAGCAGGGGTGTCTGGCTAGTCACTGAGCAGGGGGTGTCTGGCTAGTCACTGAGCAGCGGTGTCTGGCTAGTCACTGAGCAGGGGGTGTCTGGCTAGTCACTGAGCAGGGTGTGTCTGGCTAGTCACTGAGCAGGGGGTGTCTGGCTAGGCACTGAGCAGCGGTGTCTGGCTAGTCACTGAGCAGGGAGTGTCTGGCTAGTCACTGAGCAGGGGGTGTCTGGCTAGTCACTGAGCAGGGAGTGTCTGGCTAGTCACTGAGCAGGGGTGTCTGGCGAGTCACTGAGCAGGGGTGTCTGGCTAGTCACTGAGCAGTGGGTGTCTGGCTAGTCACTGAGCAGGGGTGTCTGGCTAGTCACTGAGCAGGGGGTGTCTGGCTAGTCACTGAGCAGCGGTGTCTGGCGAGTCACAGAGCAGGGGGTGTCTGGCTAATCACTGAGCAGGGGGTGTCTGGCTAGTCACTGAGCAGGGGGTGTCTGGCTTGTCACTGAGCAGGGGGTGTCTGGCAAGTCACTGAGCAGGGGGTGTCTGGCTAGTCACTGAGCAGGGGTGTCTGGCTAGTCACTGAGCAGGGGGTGTCTGGCTAGTCACTGAGCAGTGGGTGTCTGGCTAGTCACTGAGCAGTGGGTGTCTGGCTAGTCACTGAGCAGGGGTGCCTGGCTAGTCACTGAGCAGGGGGTGCCTGGCTAGTCACTGGGCAGGGAGGTGTCTGACTAGTCACTGAGCAGGGGGTGTCTGGCTCGTCACTGAGCAGGGGGTGCCTGGCTCGTCACTGAGCAGGGGGTGCCTGGCTCGTCACTGAGCAGGGGGTGCCTGGCTCGTCACTGAGCAGGGGGTGTCTGGCTAGTCACTGGGCGGGGGGTGTCTGGCTAGTCACTGAGCAGGGGGTGTCTTTCTAGTCACTGAGCAGGGGGTGTCTGGCTAGTCACTGAGCAGGGGGGGGGGTGTTGCTAGTCACTGAGCAGGGGGTGTCTGGCTCGCCACTGAGCAGGGGTGTCTGGCAAGTCACTGAGAAGGGGGTATCTGGCTAGTCACTGAGCAGGGGGTGTCTGGCTATTCACTAGGCAGGGGTGTCTGGCTAGTCACTGAGCAGGGGGTGTCTGGCTAGTCACTGAGCAGGGGGTGTCTGGCTAGTCACTGAGAAGGGGGTGTCTGGCTCGTCACTGAGAAGGGGGTGACTGGCTAGTCACTGAGCAGGGGGTGTCTGGCTCGTCACTGTGCAGGGGGTGTCTGGCTAGTCACTGTGCAGGGGGTGTCTGGCTAGTCACTGAGCAGGGGGTGTCTGGCTAGTCACTGAGCAGCGGTGTCTGGCTAGTCACTGAGCAGCGGTGTCTGGCTAGTCACTGAGCAGGGGGTGTCTAGCTAGTCACTGAGCAGGGGGTGTCTGGCTAGTCACTGAGCAGCGGTGTCTGGCTAGTCACTGAGCAGCGGTGTCTGGCTAGTCACTGAGCAGGTGCTGTCTGGCTAGTCACTGAGCAGGGGGTGTCTGGCTAGTCACTGAGCAGCGGTGTCTGGCTAGTCACTGAGCAGCAGTGTCTGGCTAGTCACCGAGCAGGTGGTGTCTGGCTAGTCATTGAGCAGGGGTGTCTGGCTCGTCACAGAGCAGGGGGTGTCTGGCTATCACTGAGCAGGGGGTGCCTGGCTGGTCATTGAGCAGGGTGTGTCTGGCTAGTCACTGAGCACGGGGTGTCTGGCTATCACTGAGCAGGGGGTGCCTGGCTCGTCATTGAGCAGGGGGTGTCTGGCTCGTCATTGAGCAGGGTGTTTCTGGCTAGTCACTGAGCACGGGGTGTCTGGATAGTCACTGAGCAGGGGGTGTCTGGGTAGTCACTGAGCAGGGGGTGTCTGGCTAGTCACTGAGCAGGGGGTGACTGGCTAGTCACTGAGCAGAGGGTGTCTGGTGAGTCACTGAGCAGGGGTGTCTGGCTAGTCACTGAGCAGGGGGTGTCTGGCTAGTCACTGAGCAGGGGGTTGTCTGGCTAGTCACTGAATAGTGGGTGTCTGGCTAGTCACTGAGCAGGTGGTGTCTGGCTCGTCACTGAGCAGGTGGTGTCTGGCAAGTCACTGAGCAGGGGGTGTCTGGCTAGTCACGGAGCAGGGGGTGTCTGGCTAGTCACTGAGCAGTGGGTGTCCGGCTCGTCACTGAACAGGGGGTGTCTGGCTAGTCACTGAGCAGGGTGTGTCTGGCTAGTCACTGAGAAGCGGTGTCTGGCTGGTCACTGAGCAGGCGGTGTCTGGCTAGTCACTGAGCAGGGGTGTCTGGCTAGTCACTGAGCAGGGGGTGTCTGGCTAGTCACTGTGGAGGGTGTATCTGGCTAGTCACAGAGCAGGGGGTGCCTGGCTAGTCACTGAGCAGGGGGTGCCTGGCTAGTCACTGAGCAGGGGGTGCCTGGCTAGTCACTGAGCAGGTGGTCTCTGGCTAGTCACTGAGCAGGGGGTGTCTGGCTAGTCACTGAGCAGGGGGTGTCTGGCTAGTCACTGAGCAGGGGGTGTCTGGCAAGTCACTGAGCAGCGGTGTCTGGCTAGTCACTGAGCAGCGCTGTCTGGCTAGTCACTGCGCAGGGCATCTCTGGTTAGTCACTGCGCTGACGGTGTCTGGCTAGTCACTGAGCAGGGGTGTCTGGTTAGTCACTGAGCAGGGGTGTCTGGCTAGTCATTGAGCAGGGGGTGAATGGCTAGTCACTGAGCAGGGGGTGACTGGCTAGTCATTGAGCAGGGGGTGTCTGGCGAGTCATTGAGCAGGGGGTGACCAGCTAGTCACTGAGCAGGGGGTGTCTGGCGAGTCACTGAGCAGGTGGTGTCTGGCTCGTCACTGAGCAGGTGGTGTCTGGCAAGTCACTGAGCAGGGGGTGTCTGGCTGGTCACTGAGCAGGGGGTGCCTGTCTAGTCACTGAGCAGGGGGTGTCTGGCTAGTCACGGAGCAGGGGGTGTCTGGCTAGTCACTGAGCAGTGGGTGTCCGGCTAGTCACTGAGCAGGGGTGTCTGGCTAGTCATTGAGCAGGGTGTGTCTGGCTAGTCACTGAACAGGGGATGCCTGTCTAGTCACTGAGCAGGGGGTGTCTGGCTAGTCATTGAGCAGGGGGTGACTAGCTAGTCACTGAGCAGAGGGTGTCTGGCGAGTCACTGAGCAGGGGTGTCTGGCTAGTGACTGAGCAGGGGGTGTCTGGCTAGTCACTGAGCAGGGGGTTGTCTGGCTAGTCACTGAGTCGTGGGTGTCTGGCTAGTCACTGAGCAGGTGGTGTCTGGCTCGTCACTGAGCAGGTGGTGTCTGGCAAGTCACTGAGCAGGGGGTGTCTGGCTGGTCACTGAGCATGGGGTGCCTGTCTAGTCACTGAGCAGGGGGTGTCTGGCTAGTCACGGAGCAGGGGGTGTCCGGCTAGTCACTGAGCAGTGGGTGTCCGGCTAGTCACTGAGCAGGGAGTGTCTGGCTAGTCACTGAGCAGCGCTGTCTGGCTAGTCACTGCGCAGGGCATCTCTGGTTAGTCACTGCGCTGACGGTGTCTGGCTAGTCACTGAGCAGGGGTGTCTGGTTAGTCACTGAGCAGGGGTGTCTGGCTAGTCATTGAGCAGGGGGTGAATGGCTAGTCACTGAGCAGGGGGTGACTGGCTAGTCATTGAGCAGGGGGTGTCTGGCTAGTCATTGAGCAGGGAGTGACTAGCTAGTCACTGAGCAGGGGGTGTCTGGCGAGTCACTGAGCAGGTGGTGTCTGGCTCGTCACTGAGCAGGTGGTGTCTGGCAAGTCACTGAGCAGGGGGTGTCTGGCTGGTCACTGAGCAGGGGGTGCCTGTCTAGTCACTGAGCAGGGGGTGTCTGGCTAGTCACGGAGCAGGGGGTGTCTGGCTAGTCACTGAGCAGTGGGTGTCCGGCTAGTCACTGAGCAGGGGTGTCTGGCTAGTCATTGAGCAGGGTGTGTCTGGCTAGTCACTGAACAGGGGATGTCTGTCTAGTCACTGAGCAGGGGGTGTCTGGCTAGTCATTGAGCAGGGGGTGACTAGCTAGTCACTGAGCAGGGGGTGTCTGGCGAGTCACTGAGCAGGGGGTGACTGGCTAGTCACTGAGCAGAGGGTGTCTGGCGAGTCACTGAGCAGGGGTGTCTGGCTAGTGACTGAGCAGGGGGTGTCTGGCTAGTCACTGAGCAGGGGGTTGTCTGGCTAGTCACTGAGTCGTGTGTGTCTGGCTAGTCACTGAGCAGGTGGTGTCTGGCTCGTCACTGAGCAGGTGGTGTCTGGCAAGTCACTGAGCAGGGGGTGTCTGGCTGGTCACTGAGCAGGGGGTGCCTGTCTCGTCACTGAGCAGGGGGTGTCTGGCTAGTCACGGAGCAGGGTGTGTCTGGCTAGTCACTCAGCAGTGGGTGTCCGGCTAGTCACTGAGCTGGGGTTGTCTGGCTAGTCACTGAGCAGGGTGTGTCTGGCTAGTCACTGAACAGGGGATGCCTGTCTAGTCACTGAGCAGGGGGTGTCTGGCTGGTCACTGAGCAGGGGGTGCCTGTCTCGTCACTGAGCAGGGGGTGTCTGGCTAGTCACGGAGCAGGGTGTGTCTGGCTAGTCACTGAGCAGTGGGTGTCCGGCTAGTCACTGAGCTGGGGTTGTCTGGCTAGTCACTGAGCAGGGTGTGTCTGGCTAGTCACTGAACAGGGGATGCCTGTCTAGTCACTGAGCAGGGGGTGTCTGGCTAGTCACTGAGAAGCGGTGTCTGGCTGGTCACTGAGCAGGGGGTGTCTGGCTAGTCACTGAGAAGCGGTGTCTGGCTAGTCACTGAGCAGGGGTGTCTGGCTAGTCACTGCGCAGGGGGTGTCTGGCTAGTCACTGAGGAGGGTGTATCTGGCTAGTCACAGAGCAGGGGGTGCCGGGCTAGTCACTGAGCAGTGGGTGTCTGGCTAGTCACTGAGCAGGGGGTGTCTGGCTAGTCACTGAGCAGGGGGTGTCTGGCTATCACTGAGCAGGGGGTGCCTGGCTCGTCACTGAACAGGGGGTGTCTGGCTCGTCACTGAGCACGGGGTGTCGGGCTAGTCACTGAGCAGGGCGTGTCTGGCTAGTCACTGAGCAGGGGGGGGTGGCTAGTCACTGAGCAGGGGCTGTCTGGCTCGTCACTGAGCAAGGTGTGTCTGGCTAGTCACTGAGCAGGGGGTGTCTGGCTAGTCACTGAGCAGGGGGTGTCTGGCTATTCACTGAGCAGGGGGTGTCTGGCTAGTCACTGAGCAGGGGGTGTCTGGCTAGTCACTGAGCAGGGGGTGTCTGGCTGGTTACTGAGCAGGGGTGTCTGGCTAGTCACTGAGAAGGGGGTGACTGGCTAGTCACTGAGCAGGGGGTGTCTGGCTAGTCATTGAGCAGGGGGTGACTAGCTAGTCACTGAGCAGGGGGTGTCTGGCGAGTCACTGAGCAGGGGGTTACTGGCTAGTCACTGAGCAGAGGGTGTCTGGCGAGTCACTGAGCAGGGGTGTCTGGCTAGTGACTGAGCAGGGGGTGTCTGGCTCGTCACTGAGCAGGGGGTTGTCTGGCTAGTCACTGAGTCGTGGGTGTCTGGCTAGTCACTGAGCAGGTGGTGTCTGGCTCGTCACTGAGCAGGTGGTGTCTGGCAAGTCACTGAGCAGGGGGTGTCTGGCTGGTCACTGAGCAGGGGGTGCCTGTCTAGTCACTGAGCAGGGGGTGTCTGGCTAGTCACGGAGCAGGGGGTGTCTGGCTAGTCACTGAGCAGTGGGTGTCCGGCTAGTCACTGAGCAGGGGCTGTCTGGCTAGTCACTGAGCAGGGTGTGTCTGGCTAGTCACTGAACAGGGGATGCCTGTCTAGTCACTGAGCAGGGGGTGTCTGGCTAGTCACTGAGAAGCGGTGTCTGGCTGGTCACTGAGCAGGGGGTGTCTGGCTAGTCACTGAGAAGCGGTGTCTGGCTAGTCACTGAGCAGGGGTGTCTGGCTAGTCACTGCGCAGGGGGTGTCTGGCTAGTCACTGAGGAGGGTGTATCTGGCTAGTCACAGAGCAGGGGGTGCCTGGCTAGTCACTGAGCAGTGGGTGTCTGGCTAGTCACTGAGCAGGGGGTGTCTGGCTAGTCACTGAGCAGGGGGTGTCTGGCTATCACTGAGCAGGGGGTGCCTGGCTCGTCACTGAACAGGGGGTGTCTGGCTCGTCACTGAGCACGGGGTGTCGGGCTAGTCACTGAGCAGGGCGTGTCTGGCTAGTCGCTGAGCAGGGGGGGGTGGCTAGTCACTGAGCAGGGGCTGTCTGGCTCGTCACTGAGCAAGGTGTGTCTGGCTAGTCACTGAGCAGGGGGTGTCTGGCTAGTCACTGAGCAGGGGGTGTCTGGCTATTCACTGAGCAGGGGGTGTCTGGCTAGTCACTGAGCAGGGGGTGTCTGGCTAGTCACTGAGCAGGGGGTGTCTGGCTGGTTACTGAGCAGGGGTGTCTGGCTAGTCACTGAGAAGGGGGTGACTGGCTAGTCACTGAGCAGGGGGTGTCTGGCTAGTCACTGGGCAGGTGTGTCTGGCTAGTCATTGAGCAGGGGGTGTCTGGCTAGTCACTGAGAAGGGGGTGACTGGCTAGTCACTGAGCAGGGCGTGTCTGGCTAGTCACTGGGCAGGGGTGTCTGGCTAGTCACTGTGCAGGGCCTGTCTGGCTAGTCACTGAGCAGGGGTGTCTGGCTAGTCACTGAGCAGGGGTGTCTGGCTAGTCATTGAGCAGGGGGTGACTGGCTAGTCATTGAGCAGGGGGTGACTGGCTAGTCACTGAGCAGGGGGTGGCTGGCTAGTCATTGAGCACGGGGTGTCTGGCTAGTCATTGAGCAGGGCGTGACTGGCTAGTCACCGTGCAGGGGGTGTCTGGCGAGTCACTGAGCAGGGGGTGTCTGGCTAGTCACTGAGCAGGGGGTCACTGGCGAGTCACTGAGCAGGGGTGTCTGGCTAGTCACTGAGCAGGGGGTGTCTGGCTAGTCACTGAGCAGGGGGTGTCTGGCTGGTCACTGAGCAGGGGGTGTCTGGCTAGTCACTGAGCAGGGGGTGTCTGGCTAGTCACTGAGCAGGGGTGCCTGGCTAGTCACTGAGCAGCGGTGTCTGGCTAGTCACTGAGCAGGGGGTGTCTGGTTATTCACTGAGCAGGGGGTGTCTGTCTAGTCACTGAGCAGGGGGTGACTGGCTAGTCACTGAGCAGGGGGTGTCTGGCCAGTCACTGAGCAGGGGTGTCTGGCTAGTCACTGAGCAGTGGGTGTCTGGCTAGTCACTGAGCAGGGGTGTCTGGCTAGTCATTGAGCAGGGGGTGACTGGCTAGTCACTGAGCAGGGGTGTCTGGCTAGTCATTGAGCAAGGGTGTGACTGGCTAGTCACTGAGCAGGGGGTGGCTGGCTAGTCATTGAGCACGGGGTGTCTGGCTAGTCATTGAACAGGGCGTGACTGGCTAGTCACCGTGCAGGGGGTGTCTGGCAAGTCACTGAGCAGGGGGTGTCTGGCGAGTCACTGAGCAGGGGTGTCTGGCTAGTCACTGAGCAGGGGGTGTCTGGCTAGTCACTGAGCAGGTGGTGTCTGGCTGGTCACTGAGCAGGGGGTGTCTGGCTAGTCACTGAGCAGGGGGTGTCTGGCTAGTCATTGAGCAATGGGTGTCTGGCTAGTCACTGAGCAGGGGGTGTCTGGCTAGTCACCGAGCAGGGGGTGTCTGGCTAGTCACTGAGCAGGGTGTGTCTGGCTAGTCACTGAACAGGGGGTGTCTGTCTAGTCACTGAGCAGCGGTGTCTGGCTGGTCACTGAGCAGGGGGTGTCTGGCTAGTCACTGTGCAGGGGTGTCTGGCTAGTCACTGAGCAGGGGGTGTCTGGCTAGTCACTGAGGAGGGTGCATCTGGCTAGTCACTGAGCAGGGGGTGTCTGGCGAGTCACTGAGGAGGGGGTGTCTGGCTAGTCACTGAGCAGGGGGTGTCGGGCTAGTCACTGAGCAGGAGGTGTCTGGCTAGTCACTGAGCAGGGGTGCCTG
Source organism: Scyliorhinus torazame (assembly GCF_047496885.1). Taxonomy (NCBI): domain Eukaryota; kingdom Metazoa; phylum Chordata; class Chondrichthyes; order Carcharhiniformes; family Scyliorhinidae; genus Scyliorhinus; species Scyliorhinus torazame. The sequence continues at coordinate 55,087,805 of NC_092716.1, read as the reverse complement.
GCTAGTCACTGAGCAAGGGGTGTCTGGCTAGTCACTGAGCAGGGGGTGTATGGCTAGTCACTAAGCAGGGGGTGTCTGGTTATTCACTGAGCAGGGGGTGTCTGGATAGTCACTGAGCAGGGGGTGACTGGCTAGTCACTGAGCAGGGGGTGCCTGGTTCGTCACTGAGCAGGGGGTGTCTGGCTAGTCACTGAGCAGGGGGTGTCTGGCTAGTCACTGAGCAGGGGGGGGGGTGTTGCTAGTCACTGAGCAGGGGGTGTCTGGCTCGCCACTGAGCAGGGGTGTCTGGCAAGTCACTGAGAAGGGGGTATCTGGCTAGTCACTGAGCAGGGGGTGTCTGGCTAGTCACTAGGCAGGGGTGTCTGGCTAGTCACTAAGCAGGGGGTGTCTGGCTAGTTACTGAGCAGGGGGTGTCTGGCTAGTCACTGAGAAGGGGGTGACTGGCTAGTCACTGAGCAGGGGGTGTCTAGCTCGTCACTGTGCAGGGGGTGTCTGGCTAGTCACTGTGCAGGGGGTGTCTGGCTAGTCACTGAGCAGGGGGTGTCTGGCTAGTCACAGAGCAGCGGTGTCTGGCTAGTCACTGAGCAGCGGTGTCTGGCTAGTCACTGAGCAGGGGGTGTCTAGCTAGTCACTGAGCAGGGGGTGTCTGGCTAGTCACTGAGCAGCGGTGTCTGGCTAGTCACTGATCAGCGGTGTCTGGCTAGTCTCTGAGCAGGTGGTGTCTGGCTAGTCACTGAGCAGGTGGTGTCTGGCTAGTCACTGAGCAGGGGGTGTCTGGCTCGTCACTGAGCAGCTGTGTCTGGCTAGTCACTGAGCAGCAGTGTCTGGCTAGTCACCGAGCAGGTGGTGTCTGGCTAGTCATTGAGCAGGGGTGTCTGGCTCGTCACAGAGCAGGGGGTGTCTGGCTATCACTGAGCAGGGGGTGCCTGGCTCGTCATTGAGCAGGGTGTGTCTGGCTAGTCATTGAGCAGGGGGTGACTGGCTAGTCATTGAGCAGGTGGTGAATGGCTAGTCACTGAGCAGGGGGTGACTGGCTAGTCATTGAGCAGAGGGTGTCTGGCTAGTCATTGAGCAGGGGGTGACTGGCTAGTCACTGAGCAGGGGGTGTCTGGCGAGTCACTGAGCAGGGGGTGACTGGCTAGTCACTGAGCAGAGGGTGTCTGGTGAGTCACTGAGCAGGGGTGTCTGGCTAGTCACTGAGCAGGGGGTGTCTGGCTAGTCACTGAGCAGGGGGTTGTCTGGCTAGTCACTGAATAGTGGGTGTCTGGCTAGTCACTGAGCAGGTGTGTCTGGCAAGTCACTGAGCAGGGGGTGCCTGGCTAGTCACGGAGCAGGGGGTGTCTGGCTAGTCACTGAGCAGTGGGTGTCCGGCTCGTCACTGAGCAGGGGGTGTCTGGCTAGTCACTGAACAGGGGGTGCCTGTCTAGTCACTGAGCAGGGGGTGTCTGGCTAGTCACTGAGAAGCGGTGTCTGGCTGGTCACTGAGCAGGCGGTGTCTGGCTAGTCACTGAGCAGGGGTGTCTGGCTAGTCACTGAGCAGGGGGTGTCTGGCTAGTCACTGAGGAGGGTGTATCTGGCTAGTCACAGAGCAGGGGGTGCCTGGCTAGTCACTGAGCAGGGGGTGCCTGGCTAGTCACTGAGCAGGGGGTGCCTGGCTAGTCACTGAGCAGGTGGTGTCTGGCTAGTCACTGAGCAGGGGGTGTCTGGCTAGTCACTGAGCAGGGGGTGTCTGGCAAGTCACTGAGCAGCGGTGTCTGGCTAGTCACTGTGCAGCGCTGTCTGGCTAGTCACTGCGCAGGGCATCTCTGGTTAGTCACTGCGCTGACGGTGTCTGGCTAGTCACTGAGCAGGGGTGTCTGGTTAGTCACTGAGCAGGGGTGTCTGGCTAGTCATTGAGCAGGGGGTGAATGGCTAGTCACTGAGCAGGGGGTGACTGGCTAGTCATTGAGCAGGGGGTGTCTGGCTAGTCATTGAGCAGGGGGTGACTGGCCAGTCACTGAGCAGGGGGTGTCTGGCGAGTCACTGAGCAGGGGGTGACTGGCTAGTCACTGAGCAGAGGGTGTCTGGCGAGTCACTGAGCAGGGGTGTCTGGCTAGTCACTGAGCAGGGGGTGCCTGGCTAGTCACTGAGCAGGGGGTTGTCTGGCTAGTCACTGAGTAGTGGGTGTCTGGCTAGTCACTGAGCAGGTGGTGTCTGGCTAGTCACTGAGCAGGTGGTGTCTGGCAAGTCACTGAGCAGGGGGTGTCTGGCTAGTCACGGAGCAGGGGGTGTCTGGCTAGTCACTGAGCAGTGGGTGTCCGGCTAGTCACTGAGCAGGGGGTGTCTGGCTAGTCACTGAGCAGGGTGTGTCTGGCTAGTCACTGAACAGGGGGTGTCTGTCTAGTCACTGAGCAGGGGGTGTCTGGCTCGTCACTGAGAAGCGGTGTCTGGCTGGTCACTGAGCAGGGGGTGTCTGGCTAGTCACTGAGCAGGGGTGTCTGGCTAGTCACTGAGCAGGGGGTGTCTGGCTAGTCACTGAGGAGGGTGTATCTGGCTAGTCACAGAGCAGGGGGTGTCTGGCTAGTCGGTGAGGAGGGGGTGTCTGGCTAGTCACTGAGCAGGGGGTGTCTGGCTAGTCACTGAGCAGGGGTGCCTGGGTAGTCACTGAGCAGGGGGTGTCTGGCTAGTCACTGAGCAGGGGGTGTCTGGCTAGTCACTGAGCAGGGGTGTCTGGCTAGTCACTGAGCAGTGGGTGTCTGGCTAGTCACTGAGCAGGGGGTGTCTGGCTAGTCACTGAGCAATGGGTGTCTGGCTAGTCACTGAGCAGGGGGTGTCTGGCTAGTCACTGGGCGGGGAGGTGTCTGGCTAGTCACTGAGCAGGGGGTGTCTGGCTAGTCACTGAGCAGGGGGTGCTTGGCTCGTCACTGGGCGCTGAGATGTCTGGCTAGTCACTGAGCAGGGGGTGTCTAGCTAGTCACTGAGCAGGGGTGTCTGGCTAGTCACTGAGCAGGGGGTGTCTGGCTAGTCACTGAGCAGGGGGTGTCTGGCTATTCACTGAGCAGGGGGTGTCTGGCTAGTCACTGAGCAGGGGGTGTCTGGCTAGTCACTGAGCAGGGGGTGTCTGGCTGGTCACTGAGCAGGGGTGTCTGGCTAGTCACTGTGAAGGGGGTGACTGGCTAGTCACTGAGCAGGGGGTGTCTGGCTAGTCACTGGGCAGGTGTGTCTGGCTAGTCATTGAGCAGGGGGTGTCTGGCTAGTCACTGAGAAGGGGGTGACTGGCTAGTCACTGAGCAGGGGGTGTCTGGCTAGTCACTGGGCAGGGGTGTCTGGCTAGTCACTGTGCAGGGCCTGTCTGGCTAGTCACTGAGCAGGGGTGTCTGGCTAGTCACTGAGCAGGGGGTGTCTGGCTAGTCACTGAGCAGGGGTGTCTGGCTAGTCATTGAGCAGGGGGTGACTGGCTAGTCATTGAGCAGGGGGTGACTGGCTAGTCACTGAGCAGGGGGTGGCTGGCTAGTCATTGAGCACGGGGTGTCTGGCTAGTCATTGAGCAGGGCGTGACTGGCTAGTCACTGTGCAGGGGGTGTCTGGCGAGTCACTGAGCATGGGGTGTCTGGCTAGTCACTGAGCAGGGGGTGACTGGCGAGTCACTGAGCAGGGGTGTCTGGCTAGTCACTGAGCAGGGGGTGTCTGGCTAGTCACTGAGCAGGTGGTGTCTGGCTGGTCACTGAGCAGGGGGTGTCTGGCTAGTCACTGAGCAGGGGGTGTCTGGCTAGTGATTGAGCAATGGGTGTCTGGCTAGTCACTGAGCAGGGGGTGTCTGGCTAGTCACTGAGCAGGGTGTGTCTGGCTAGTCACTGAACAGGGGGTGTCTGTCTAGTCACTGAGCAGGGGGTGTCTGGCTAGTCACTGAGCAGCGGTGTCTGGCAGGTCACTGAGCAGGGGGTGTCTGGCTAGTCACTGTGCAGGGGTGTCTGGCTAGTCACTGAGCAGGGGGTGTCTGGCTAGTCACTGAGGAGGGTGCATCTGGCTAGTCACTGAGCAGGGCGTGTCTGGCGAGTCACTGAGGAGGGGGTGTCTGGCTAGTCACTGAGCAAGGGGTGTCTGGCTAGTCACTGAGCAGGGGGTGTCTGGTTATTCACTGAGCAGGGGGTGACTGGCTAGTCACTGAGCAGGGGGTGTCTGGCTAGTCACTGAGCAGGAGGTGTCTGGCTAGTCACTGAGCAGGGGTGCCTGGTTACTCACTGAGCAAGGGGTGTCTGGCTAGTCACTGAGCAGGGGGTGTCTGGCTAGTCACTGAGCAGGGGGTGTCTGGCTAGTCACTGAGCAGGGGTGCCTGGCTAGTCACTGAGCAGCGGTGTCTGGCTAGTCACTGAGCAGGAGGTGTCTGGTTATTCACTGAGCAGGGGGTGTCTGGCTAGTCACTGAGCAGGGGGTGACTGGCTAGTCACTGAGCAGGGGGTGTCTGGCCAGTCACTGAGCAGGGGTGTCTGGCTAGTCACTGAGCAGGGGGTGTCTGGCTAGTCACTGAGCAGGGGTGTCTGGCTAGTCACTGAGCAGGGGTGTCTGGCTAGTCACTGAGCAGGGGTGTCTGGCTAGTCATTGAGCAGGGTGTGACTGGCTAGTCATTGAGCAGGGGGTGACTGGCTAGTCACTGAGCAGGGGGTGGCTGGCTAGTCATTGAGCACGGGGTGTCTGGCTAGTCATTGAGCAGGGCGTGACTGGCTAGTCACCGTGCAGGGGGTGTCTGGCAAGTCACTGAGCAGGGGGTGTCTCGCGAGTCACTGAGCAGGGGTGTCTGGCTAGTCACTGAGCAGGGGGTGTCTGGCTAGTCACTGAGCAGGTGGTGTCTGGCTGGTCACTGAGCAGGGGGTGTCTGGCTAGTCACTGAGCAGGGGGTGTCTGGCTAGTCATTGAGCAATGGGTGTCTGGCTAGTCACTGAGCAGGGGGTGTCTGGCTAGTCACTGAGCAGGGTGTGTCTGGCTAGTCACTGAACAGGGGGTGTCTGTCTAGTCACTGAGCAGTGGGTGTCTGGCTAGTCACTGAGCAGCGGTGTCTGGCTGGTCACTGAGCAGGGGGTGTCTGGCTTGTCACTGTGCAGGGGTGTCTGGCTAGTCACTGAGCAGGGGGTGTCTGGCTAGTCACTGAGGAGGGTGCATCTGGCTAGTCACTGAGCAGGGGGTGTCTGGCGAGTCACTGAGGAGGGGGTGTCTGGCTAGTCACTGAGCAAGGGGTGTCTGGCTAGTCACTGAGCAGGGGGTGTCTGGTTATTCACTGAGCAGGGGGTGACTGGCTAGTCACTGAGCAGGGGGTGTCTGGCTAGTCACTGAGCAGGAGGTGTCTGGCTAGTCACTGAGCAGGGGTGCCTGGTTAGTCACTGAGCAAGGGGTGTCTGGCTAGTCACTGAGCAGGGGGTGTCTGGCTAGTCACTGAGCAGGGGGTGTCTGGCTAGTCACTGAGCAGGGGTGCCTGGCTAGTCACTGAGCAGCGGTGTCTGGCTAGTCACTGAGCAGGGGTTGTCTGGTTATTCACTGAGCAGGGGGTGTCTGGCTAGTCACTGAGCAGGGGGTGACTGGCTAGTCACTGAGCAGGGGGTGTCTGACCAGTCACTGAGCAGGGGTGTCTGGCTAGTCACTGAGCAGGGGGTGTCTGGCTAGTCTCTGAACAGGGGGTGTCTGGCTATCACTGAGCAGGGGGTGCCTGGCTCGTCACTGAACAGGGGGTGTCTGGCTCGTCACTGAGCACGGGGTGTCTGGCTAGTCACTGAGCAGGGGGTGTCTGGCTAGTCACTGAGCAGGGGGGGGTGGCTTGTCACTGAGCAGGGGCTGTCTGGCTCGTCACTGAGCAAGGTGTGTCTGGCTAGTCACTGAGCAGGGGGTGTCTGGCTAGTCACTGAGCAGGGGGTGTCTGGCTATTCACTGAGCAGGGGGTGTCTGGCTAGTCACTGAGCAGGGGGTGTCTGGCTAGTCACTGAGCAGGGGGTGTCTGGCTGGTTACTGAGCAGGGGTGTCTGGCTAGTCACTGAGAAGGGGGTGACTGGCTAGTCACTGAGCAGGGGGTGTCTGGCTAGTCACTGGGCAGGTGTGTCTGGCTAGTCATTGAGCAGGGGGTGTCTGGCTAGTCACTGAGAAGGGGGTGACTGGCTAGTCACTGAGCAGGGGTGTCTGGCTAGTCATTGAGCAGGGGGTGACTGGCTAGTCATTGAGCAGGGGGTGACTGGCTAGTCACTGAGCAGGGGGTGGCTGGCTAGTCATTGAGCACGGGGTGTCTGGCTAGTCATTGAGCAGGGCGTGACTGGCTAGTCACCGTGCAGGGGGTGTCTGGCGAGTCACTGAGCAGGGGGTGTCTGGCTAGTCACTGAGCAGGGGGTCTCTGGCGAGTCACTGAGCAGGGGTGTCTGGCTAGTCACTGAGCAGGGGGTGTCTGGCTAGTCACTGAGCAGGTGGTGTCTGGCTGGTCACTGAGCAGGGGGTGTCTGGCTAGTCACTGTGCAGGGGGTGTCTGGCTAGTCATTGAGCAATGGGTGTCTGGCTAGTCACTGAGCAGGGGGTGTCTGGCTAGTCACTGAGCAGGGTGTGTCTGGCTAGTCACTGAACAGGGGGTGTCTGTCTAGTCACTGAGCAGGGGGTGTCTGGCTAGTCACTGAGCAGGGGTGCCTGGCTAGTCACTGAGCAGCGGTGTCTGGCTAGTCACTGAGCAGGGGGTGTCTGGTTATTCACTGAGCAGGGGGTGTCTGTCTAGTCACTGAGCAGGGGGTGACTGGCTAGTCACTGAGCAGGGGGTGTCTGGCCAGTCACTGAGCAGGGGTGTCTGGCTAGTCACTGAGCAGGGGGTGTCTGGCTAGTCACTAAGCAGGGGTGTCTGGCTAGTCATTGAGCAGGGGGTGACTGGCTAGTCACTGAGCAGGGGTGTCTGGCTAGTCATTGAGCAGGGGGTGACTGGCTAGTCACTGAGCAGGGGGTGGCTGGCTAGTCATTGAGCACGGGGTGTCTGGCTAGTCATTGAGCAGGGCGTGACTGGCTAGTCACCATGCAGGGGGTGTCTGGCAAGTCACTGAGCAGGGGGTGTCTGGCGAGTCACTGAGCAGGGGTGTCTGGCTAGTCACTGAGCAGGGGGTGTCTGGCTAGTCACTGAGCAGGTGGTGTCTGGCTGGTCACTGAGCAGGGGGTGTCTGGCTAGTCACTGAGCAGGGGGTGTCTGGCTAGTCATTGAGCAATGGGTGTCTGGCTAGTCACTGAGCAGGGGGTGTCTGGCTAGTCACCGAGCAGGGGGTGTCTGGCTAGTCACTGAGCAGGGTGTGTCTGGCTAGTCACTGAACAGGGGGTGTCTGTCTAGTCACTGAGCAGGGGGTGTCTGGCTAGTCACTGAGCAGCGGTGTCTGGCTGGTCACTGAGCAGGGGGTGTCTGGCTAGTCACTGTGCAGGGGTGTCTGGCTAGTCACTGAGCAGGGCGTGTCTGGCTAGTCACTGAGGAGGGTGCATCTGGCTAGTCACTGAGCAGGGGGTGTCTGGCGAGTCATTGAGGAGGGGGTGTCAGGCTAGTCACTGAGCAGGGGGTGTCGGGCTAGTCACTGAGCAGGAGGTGTCTGACTAGTCACTGAGCAGGGGTGCCTGGCTAGTCACTGAGCAAGGGGTGTCTGGCTAGTCACTGAGCAGGGGGTGTATGGCTAGTCACTAAGCAGGGGGTGTCTGGTTATTCACTGAGCAGGGGGTGTCTGGATAGTCACTGAGCAGGGGGTGACTGGCTAGTCACTGAGCAGGGGGTGTCTGGCTAGTCACTGAGCAGGGGGTGTCTGGCTAGTCACTGAGCAGGGGGTGCCTGGTTCGTCACTGAGCAGGGGGTGTCTGGCTAGTCACTGAGCAGGGGGTGTCTGGCTAGTCACTGAGCAGGGGGGGGGTGTTGCTAGTCACTGAGCAGGGGGTGTCTGGCTCGCCACTGAGCAGGGGTGTCTGTCAAGTCACTGAGAAGGGGGTATCTGGCTAGTCACTGAGCAGGGGGTGTCTGGCTAGTCACTAGGCAGGGGTGTCTGGCTAGTCACTGAGCAGGGGGTGTCTGGCTAGTCACTGAGCAGGGGGTGTCTGGCTAGTCACTGAGAAAGGGGTGACTGGCTAGTCACTGAGCAGGGGGTGTCTAGCTCGTCACTGTGCAGGGGGTGTCTGGCTAGTCACTGTGCAGGGGGTGTCTGGCTAGTCACTGAGCAGGGGGTGTCTGGCTAGTCACTGAGCAGCGGTGTCTGGCTAGTCACTGAGCAGCGGTGTCTGGCTAGTCACTGAGCAGGGGGTGTCTAGCTAGTCACTGAGCAGGGGGTGTCTGGCTAGTCACTGAGCAGCGGTGTCTGGCTAGTCACTGAGCAGCGGTGTCTGGCTAGTCTCTGAGCAGGTGGTGTCTGGCTAGTCACTGAGCAGGTGGTGTCTGGCTAGTCACTGAGCAGGGGGTGTCTGGCTCGTCACTGAGCAGCGGTGTCTGGCTAGTCACTGAGCAGCAGTGTCTGGCTAGTCACCGAGCAGGTGGTGTCTGGCTAGTCATTGAGCAGGGGTGTCTGGCTCGTCACAGAGCAGGGGGTGTCTGGCTATCACTGAGCAGGGGGTGCCTGGCTCGTCATTGAGCAGGGTGTGTCTGGCTAGTCATTGAGCAGGGGGTGACTGGCTAGTCATTGAGCAGGGGGTGAATGGCTAGTCACTGAGCAGGGGGTGACTGGCTAGTCACTGAGCAGAGGGTGTCTGGCTAGTCACTGAGCAGGGGGTGTCTGGCTAGTCACTGAGCAGGGGGTTGTCTGGCTAGTCACTGAATAGTGGGTGTCTGGCTAGTCACTGAGCAGGTGTGTCTGGCAAGTCACTGAGCAGGGGGTGTCTGGCTAGTCACGGAGCAGGGGGTGTCTGGCTAGTCACTGAGCAGTGGGTGTCCGGCTCGTCACTGAGCAGGGGGTGTCTGGCTAGTCACTGAACAGGGGGTGCCTGTCTAGTCACTGAGCAGGGGGTGTCTGGCTAGTCACTGAGAAGCGGTGTCTGGCTGGTCACTGAGCAGGCGGTGTCTGGCTAGTCACTGAGCAGGGGTGTCTGGCTAGTCACTGAGCAGGGGGTGTCTGGCTAGTCACTGAGGAGGGTGTATCTGGCTAGTCACAGAGCAGGGGGTGCCTGGCTAGTCACTGAGCAGGGGGTGCCTGGCTAGTCACTGAGCAGAGGGTGCCTGGCTAGTCACTGAGCAGGTGGTGTCTGGCTAGTCACTGAGCAGGGGGTGTCTGGCTAGTCACTGAGCAGGGGGTGTCTGGCAAGTCACTGAGCAGCGGTGTCTGGCTAGTCACTGTGCAGCGCTGTCTGGCTAGTCACTGCGCAGGGCATCTCTGGTTAGTCACTGCGCTGACGGTGTCTGGCTAGTCACTGAGCAGGGGTGTCTGGTTAGTCACTGAGCAGGGGTGTCTGGCTAGTCATTGAGCAGGGGGTGAATGGCTAGTCACTGAGCAGGGGGTGACTGGCTAGTCATTGAGCAGGGGGTGTCTGGCTAATCATTGAGCAGGGGGTGACTGGCTAGTCACTGAGCAGGGGGTGTCTGGCGAGTCACTGAGCAGGGGGTGACTGGCTAGTCACTGAGCAGAGGGTGTCTGGCGAGTCACTGAGCAGGGGTGTCTGGCTAGTCACTGAGCAGGGGGTGCCTGGCTAGTCACTGAGCAGGGGGTTGTCTGGCTAGTCACTGAGTAGTGGGTGTCTGGCTAGTCACTGAGCAGGTGGTGTCTGGCTAGTCACTGAGCAGGTGGTGTCTGGCAAGTCACTGAGCAGTGGGTGTCCGGCTAGTCACTGAGCAGGGGGTGTCTGGCTAGTCACTGAGCAGGGTGTGTCTGGCTAGTCACTGAACAGGGGGTGTCTGTCTAGTCACTGAGCAGGGGGTGTCTGGCTCGTCACTGAGAAGCGGTGTCTGGCTGGTCACTGAGCAGGGGGTGTCTGGCTAGTCACTGAGCAGGGGTGTCTGGCTAGTCACTGAGCAGGGGTGTCTGGCTAGTCACTGAGCAGGGGGTGTCTGGCTAGTCACTGAGGAGGGTGTATCTGGCTAGTCACAGAGCAGGGGGTGTCTGGCTAGTCGCTGAGCAGGGGGTGTCTGGCTAGTCACTGAGCAGGGGTGCCTGGGTAGTCACTGAGCAGGGGGTGTCTGGCTAGTCACTGAGCAGGGGGTGTCTGGCTAGTGACTGAGCAGGGGTGTCTGGCTAGTCACTGAGCAGTGGGTGTCTGGCTAGTCGCTGAGCAGGGGGTGTCTGGCTAGTCACTGAGCAGGGGGTGTCTGGCTAGTCACTGAGCAGGGGTGCCTGGGTAGTCACTGAGCAGGGGGTGTCTGGCTAGTCACTGAGCAGGGGGTGTCTGGCTAGTGACTGAGCAGGGGTGTCTGGCTAGTCACTGAGCAGTGGGTGTCTGGCTAGTCACTGAGCAGGGGGTGTCTGGCTAGTCACTGAGCAGGGGGTGTCTAGCTAGTCACTGAGCAGCGGGGGTGACTGGCTAATCACTGAGCAGGGGTCTCTGGCTAGTCACTGAGCAGTGGTGTCTGGCTAGTCACTGAGCAGGGGTGCCTGGCTAGTCACTGAGAAGGGGGTGACAGGCTAGTCACTGAGCAGGGGTGTCTGGCTAGTCACTGAGCAGGGGGTGTCTGGCTAGTCACTGGGCGGGGAGGTGTCTGGCTAGTCACTGAGCAGGGGGTGTCTGGCTAGTCACTGAGCAGGGGGTGCTTGGCTCGTCACTGGGCGCTGAGATGTCTGGCTAGTCACTGAGCAGGGGGTGTCTAGCTAGTCACTGAGCAGGGGTGTCTGGCTAGTCACTGAGCAGGGTGTGTCTGGCTAGTCACTGAGCAGGGGGTGTCTGGCTATTCACTGAGCAGGGGGTGTCTGGCTAGTCACTGAGCAGGGGGTGTCTGGCTAGTCACTGAGCAGGGGGTGTCTGGCTGGTCACTGAGCAGGGGTGTCTGGCTAGTCACTGTGAAGGGGGTGACTGGCTAGTCACTGAGCAGGGGGTGTCTGGCTAGTCACTGGGCAGGTGTGTCTGGCTAGTCATTGAGCAGGGGGTGTCTGGCTAGTCACTGAGAAGGGGGTGACTGGCTAGTCACTGAGCAGGGGGTGTCTGGCTAGTCACTGGGCAGGGGTGTCTGGCTAGTCACTGTGCAGGGCCTGTCTGGCTAGTCACTGAGCAGGGGTGTCTGGCTAGTCACTGAGCAGGGGGTGTCTGGCTAGTCACTGAGCAGGGGTGTCTGGCTAGTCATTGAGCAGGGGGTGACTGGCTAGTCATTGAGCAGGGGGTGACTGGCTAGTCACTGAGCAGGGGGTGGCTGGCTAGTCATTGAGCACGGGGTGTCTGGCTAGTCATTGAGCAGGGCGTGACTGGCTAGTCACCGTGCAGGGGGTGTCTGGCGAGTCACTGAGCATGGGGTGTCTGGCTAGTCACTGAGCAGGGGGTGACTGGCGAGTCACTGAGCAGGGGTGTCTGGCTAGTCACTGAGCAGGGGGTGTCTGGCTAGTCACTGAGCAGGTGGTGTCTGGCTGGTCACTGAGCAGGGGGTGTCTGGCTAGTCACTGAGCAGGGGGTGTCTGGCTAGTGATTGAGCAATGGGTGTCTGGCTAGTCACTGAGCAGGGGGTGTCTGGCTAGTCACTGAGCAGGGTGTGTCTGGCTAGTCACTGAACAGGGGGTGTCTGTCTAGTCACTGAGCAGGGGGTGTCTGGCTAGTCACTGAGCAGCGGTGTCTGGCTGGTCACTGAGCAGGGGGTGTCTGGCTAGTCACTGTGCAGGGGTGTCTGGCTAGTCACTGAGCAGGGGGTGTCTGGCTAGTCACTGAGGAGGGTGCATCTGGCTAGTCACTGAGCAGGGCGTGTCTGGCGAGTCACTGAGGAGGGGGTGTCTGGCTAGTCACTGAACAGGGGGTGTCTGTCTAGTCACTGAGCAGGGGGTGTCTGGCTAGTCACTGATCAGGGGGTGTCTGGCTGGTCACTGAGCAGGGGGTGTCTGGCTAGTCACTGTGCAGGGGTGTCTGGCTAGTCACTGAGCAGGGGGTGTCTGGCTAGTCACTGAGGAGGGTGCATCTGGCTAGTCATTGAGCAATGGGTGTCTGGTTATTCACTGAGCAGGGGGTGTCTGGCTAGTCACTGAGCAGGGGGTGACTGGCTAGTCAATGAGCAGGGGGTGTCTGGCCAGTCACTGAGCAGGGGTGTCTGGCTAGGCACTGAGCAGGGGGTGTCTGGCTAGTCACTGAGCAGGGGTGTCTGGCTAGTCACTGAGCAGGGGTGTCTGGCTAGTCACTGAGCAGGGGTGTCTGGCTAGTCATTGAGCAGGGGGTGACTGGCTAGTCACTGAGCAGGGGTGTCTGGCTAGTCATTGAGCAGGGGGTGACTGGCTAGTCACTGAGCAGGGGGTGGCTGGCTAGTCATTGAGCACGGGGTGTCTGGCTAGTCATTGAGCAGGGCGTGACTGGCTAGTCACCGTGCAGGGGGTGTCTGGCAAGTCACTGAGCAGGGGGTGTCTGGCGAGTCACTGAGCAGGGGTGTCTGGCTAGTCACTGAGCAGGGGGTGTCTGGCTAGTCACTGAGCAGGTGGTGTCTGGCTGGTCACTGAGCAGGGGGTGTCTGGCTAGTCACTGAGCAGGGGGTGTCTGGCTAGTCATTGAGCAATGGGTGTCTGGCTAGTCACTGAGCAGGGGGTGTCTGGCTAGTCACTGAGCAGGGTGTGTCTGGCTAGTCACTGAACAGGGGGTGTCTGTCTAGTCACTGAGCAGTGGGTGTCTGGCTAGTCACTGAGCAGCGGTGTCTGGCTGGTCACTGAGCAGGGGGTGTCTGGCTAGTCACTGTGCAGGGGTGTCTGGCTAGTCACTGAGCAGGGGGTGTCTGGCTAGTCACTGAGGAGGGTGCATCTGGCTAGTCACTGAGCAGGGGGTGTCTGGCGAGTCACTGAGGAGGGGGTGTCTGGCTAGTCACTGAGCAAGGGGTGTCTGGCTAGTCACTGAGCAGGGGGTGTCTGGTTATTCACTGAGCAGGGGGTGACTGGCTAGTCACTGAGCAGGGGGTGTCTGGCTAGTCACTGAGCAGGAGGTGTCTGGCTAGTCACTGAGCAGGGGTGCCTGGTTAGTCACTGAGCAAGTGGTGTCTGGCTAGTCACTGAGCAGGGGGTGTCTGGCTAGTCACTGAGCAGGGGGTGTCTGGCTAGTCACTGAGCAGGGGTGCCTGGCTAGTCACTGAGCAGCGGTGTCTGGCTAGTCACTGAGCAGGGGTTGTCTGGTTATTCACTGAGCAGGGGGTGTCTGGCTAGTCACTGAGCAGGGGGTGACTGGCTAGTCACTGAGCAGGGGGTGTCTGGCCAGTCACTGAGCAGGGGTGTCTGGCTAGTCACTGAGCAGGGGGTGTCTGGCTAGTCACTGAGCAGGGGTGTCTGGCTAGTCACTGAGCAGGGGTGTCTGGCTAGTCACTGAGCAGGGGTGTCTGGCTAGTCATTGAGCAGGGGGTGACTGGCTAGTCACTGAGCAGGGGTGTCTGGCTAGTCATTGAGCAGGGGGTGACTGGCTAGTCACTGAGCAGGGGGTGGCTGGCTAGTCATTGAGCACGGGGTGTCTGGCTAGTCATTGAGCACGGGGTGTCTGGCTAGTCATTGAGCAGGGCGTGACTGGCTAGTCACCGTGCAGGGGGTGTCTGGCAAGTCACTGAGCAGGGGGTGTCTGGCGAGTCACAGAGCAGGGGTGTCTGGCTAGTCACTGAGCAGGGGGTGTCTGGCTAGTCACTGAGCAGGTGGTGTCTGGCTGGTCACTGAGCAGGGGGTGTCTGGCTAGTCACTGAGCAGGGGGTGTTTGGCTAGTCATTGAGCAATGGGTGTCTGGCTAGTCACTGAGCAGGGGGTGTCTGGCTAGTCACTGAGCAGGGGGTGTCTGGCTAGTCACTGAGCAGGGGGTGTCTGGCTAGTCACTGAACAGGGGGTGCCTGTCTAGTCACTGAGCAGGGGGTGTCTGGCTAGTCACTGAGAAGCGGTGTCTGGCTGGTCACTGAGCAGGCGGTGTCTGGCTAGTCACTGAGCAGGGGTGTCTGGCTAGTCACTGAGCAGGGGGTGTCTGGCCAGTCACTGAGGAGGGTGTATCTGGCTAGTCACAGAGCAGGGGGTGCCTGGCTAGTCACTGAGCAGGGGGTGCCTGGCTAGTCACTGAGCAGAGGGTGCCTGGCTAGTCACTGAGCAGGTGGTGTCTGGCTAGTCACTGAGCAGGGGGTGTCTGGCTAGTCACTGAGCAGGGGGTGTCTGGCAAGTCACTGAGCAGCGGTGTCTGGCTAGTCACTGTGCAGCGCTGTCTGGCTAGTCACTGCGCAGGGCATCTCTGGTTAGTCACTGCGCTGACGGTGTCTGGCTAGTCACTGAGCAGGGGTGTCTGGTTAGTCACTGAGCAGGGGTGTCTGGCTAGTCATTGAGCAGGGGGTGTCTGGCTAATCATTGAGCAGGGGGTGACTGGCTAGTCACTGAGCAGGGGGTGTCTGGCGAGTCACTGAGCAGGGGGTGACTGGCTAGTCACTGAGCAGAGGGTGTCTGGCGAGTCACTGAGCAGGGGTGTCTGGCTAGTCACTGAGCAGGGGGTGCCTGGCTAGTCACTGAGCAGGGGGTTGTCTGGCTAGTCACTGAGTAGTGGGTGTCTGGCTAGTCACTGAGCAGGTGGTGTCTGGCTAGTCACTGAGCAGGTGGTGTCTGGCAAGTCACTGAGCAGGGGGTGTCTGGCTAGTCACGGAGCAGGGGGTGTCTGGCTAGTCACTGAGCAGTGGGTGTCCGGCTAGTCACTGAGCAGGGGGTGTCTGGCTAGTCACTGAGCAGGGTGTGTCTGGCTAGTCACTGAACAGGGGGTGTCTGTCTAGTCACTGAGCAGGGGGTGTCTGGCTCGTCACTGAGAAGCGGTGTCTGGCTGGTCACTGTGCAGGGGGTGTCTGGCTAGTCACTGAGCAGGGGTGTCTGGCTAGTCACTGAGCAGGGGGTGTCTGGCTAGTCACTGAGGAGGGTGTATCTGGCTAGTCACAGAGCAGGGGGTGTCTGGCTAGTCGCTGAGGAGGGGGTGTCTGGCTAGTCACTGAGCAGGGGGTGTCTGGCTAGTCACTGAGCAGGGGTGCCTGGGTAGTCACTGAGCAGGGGGTGTCTGGCTAGTCACTGAGCAGGGGGTGTCTGGCTAGTCACTGAGCAGGGGTGTCTGGCTAGTCACTGAGCAGTGGGTGTCTGGCTAGTCACTGAGCAGGGGGTGTCTGGCTAGTCACTGAGCAGGGGGTGTCTAGCTAGTCACTGAGCAGCGGGGGTGACTGGCTAATCACTGAGCAGGGGTCTCTGGCTAGTCACTGAGCAGTGGTGTCTGGCTAGTCACTGAGCAGGGGTGCCTGGCTAGTCACTGAGAAGGGGGTGACAGGCTAGTCACTGAGCAGGGGTGTCTGGCTAGTCACTGAGCAGGGGGTGTCTGGCTAGTCACTGGGCGGGGAGGTGTCTGGCTAGTCACTGAGCAGGGGGTGTCTGGCTAGTCACTGAGCAGGGGGTGCTTGGCTCGTCACTGGGCGCTGAGATGTCTGGCTAGTCACTGAGCAGGGGGTGTCTAGCTAGTCACTGAGCAGGGGTGTCTGGCTAGTCACTGAGCAGGGGGTGTCTGGCTAGTCACTGAGCAGGGGGTGTCTGGCTAGTCACTGAGCAGGGGGTGTCTGGCTAGTCACTGAGCAGGGGGTGTCTGGCTAGTCACTGAGCAGGGGGTGTCTGGCTGGTCACTGAGCAGGGGTGTCTGGCTAGTCACTGTGAAGGGGGTGACTGGCTAGTCACTGAGCAGGGGGTGTCTGGCTAGTCACTGGGCAGGTGTGTCTGGCTAGTCATTGAGCAGGGGGTGTCTGGCTAGTCACTGAGAAGGGGGTGACTGGCTAGTCACTGAGCAGGGGGTGTCTGGCTAGTCACTGGGCAGGGGTGTCTGGCTAGTCACTGTGCAGGGCCTGTCTGGCTAGTCACTGAGCAGGGGTGTCTGGCTAGTCACTGAGCAGGGGGTGTCTGGCTAGTCACTGAGCAGGGGTGTCTGGCTAGTCATTGAGCAGGGGGTGACTGGCTAGTCATTGAGCAGGGGGTGACTGGCTAGTCACTGAGCAGGGGGTGGCTGGCTAGTCATTGAGCACGGGGTGTCTGGCTAGTCATTGAGCAGGGCGTGACTGGCTAGTCACCGTGCAGGGGGTGTCTGGCGAGTCACTGAGCATGGGGTGTCTGGCTAGTCACTGAGCAGGTGGTGTCTGGCTGGTCACTGAGCAGGGGGTGTCTGGCTAGTCACTGAGCAGGGGGTGTCTGGCTAGTGATTGAGCAATGGGTGTCTGGCTAGTCACTGAGCAGGGGGTGTCTGGCTAGTCACTGAGCAGGGTGTGTCTGGCTAGTCACTGAACAGGGGGTGTCTGTCTAGTCACTGAGCAGGGGGTGTCTGGCTAGTCACTGAGCAGCGGTGTCTGGCTGGTCACTGAGCAGGGGGTGTCTGGCTAGTCACTGTGCAGGGGTGTCTGGCTAGTCACTGAGCAGGGGGTGTCTGGCTAGTCACTGAGGAGGGTGCATCTGGCTAGTCACTGAGCAGGGCGTGTCTGGCGAGTCACTGAGGAGGGGGTGTCTGGCTAGTCACTGAACAGGGGGTGTCTGTCTAGTCACTGAGCAGGGGGTGTCTGGCTAGTCACTGAGCAGCGGTGTCTGGCTGGTCACTGAGCAGGGGGTGTCTGGCTAGTCACTGTGCAGGGGTGTCTGGCTAGTCACTGAGCAGGGGGTGTCTGGCTAGTCACTGAGGAGGGTGCATCTGGCTAGTCAATGAGCAATGGGTGTCTGGTTATTCACTGAGCAGGGGGTGTCTGGCTAGTCACTGAGCAGGGGGTGACTGGCTAGTCACTGAGCAGGGGGTGTCTGGCCAGTCACTGAGCAGGGGTGTCTGGCTAGGCACTGAGCAGGGGGTGTCTGGCTAGTCACTGAGCAGGGGTGTCTGGCTAGTCACTGAGCAGGGGTGTCTGGCTAGTCACTGAGCAGGGGTGTCTGGCTAGTCATTGAGCAGGGGGTGACTGGCTAGTCACTGAGCAGGGGTGTCTGGCTAGTCATTGAGCAGGGGGTGACTGGCTAGTCACTGAGCAGGGGGTGGCTGGCTAGTCATTGAGCACGGGGTGTCTGGCTAGTCATTGAGCAGGGCGTGACTGGCTAGTCACCGTGCAGGGGGTGTCTGGCAAGTCACTGAGCAGGGGGTGTCTGGCGAGTCACTGAGCAGGGGTGTCTGGCTAGTCACTGAGCAGGGGGTGTCTGGCTAGTCACTGAGCAGGTGGTGTCTGGCTGGTCACTGAGCAGGGGGTGTCTGGCTAGTCACTGAGCAGGGGGTGTCTGGCTAGTCATTGAGCAATGGGTGTCTGGCTAGTCACTGAGCAGGGGGTGTCTGGCTAGTCACTGAGCAGGGTGTGTCTGGCTAGTCACTGAACAGGGGGTGTCTGTCTAGTCACTGAGCAGTGGGTGTCTGGCTAGTCACTGAGCAGCGGTGTCTGGCTGGTCACTGAGCAGGGGGTGTCTGGCTAGTCACTGTGCAGGGGTGTCTGGCTAGTCACTGAGCAGGGGGTGTCTGGCTGGTCACTGAGGAGGGTGCATCTGGCTAGTCACTGAGCAGGGGGTGTCTGGCGAGTCACTGAGGAGGGGGTGTCTGGCTAGTCACTGAGCAAGGGGTGTCTGGCTAGTCACTGAGCAGGGGGTGTCTGGTTATTCACTGAGCAGGGGGTGACTGGCTAGTCACTGAGCAGGGGGTGTCTGGCTAGTCACTGAGCAGGAGGTGTCTGGCTAGTCACTGAGCAGGGGTGCCTGGTTAGTCACTGAGCAAGGGGTGTCTGGCTAGTCACTGAGCAGGGGGTGTCTGGCTAGTCACTGAGCAGGGGGTGTCTGGCTAGTCACTGAGCAGGGGTGCCTGGCTAGTCACTGAGCAGCGGTGTCTGGCTAGTCACTGAGCAGGGGTTGTCTGGTTATTCACTGAGCAGGGGGTGTCTGGCTAGTCACTGAGCAGGGGGTGACTGGCTAGTCACTGAGCAGGGGGTGTCTGGCCAGTCACTGAGCAGGGGTGTCTGGCTAGTCACTGAGCAGCGGGTGTCTGGCTAGTCACTGAGCAGGGGTGTCTGGCTAGTCACTGAGCAGGGGTGTCTGGCTAGTCACTGAGCAGGGGTGTCTGGCTAGTCATTGAGCAGGGGGTGACTAGCTAGTCACTGAGCAGGGGTGTCTGGCTAGTCATTGAGCAGGGGGTGACTGGCTAGTCACTGAGCAGGGGGTGGCTGGCTAGTCATTGAGCACGGGGTGTCTGGCTAGTCATTGAGCACGGGGTGTCTGGCTAGTCATTGAGCAGGGCGTGACTGGCTAGTCACCGTGCAGGGGGTGTCTGGCAAGTCACTGAGCAGGGGGTGTCTGGCGAGTCACTGAGCAGGGGTGTCTGGCTAGTCACTGAGCAGGGGGTGTCTGGCTAGTCACTGAGCAGGTGGTGTCTGGCTGGTCACTGAGCAGGGGGTGTCTGGCTAGTCACTGAGCAGGGGGTGTCTGGCTAGTCATTGAGCAATGGGTGTCTGGCTAGTCACTGAGCAGGGGGTGTCTGGCTAGTCACTGAGCAGGGGGTGTCTGGCTAGTCACTGAGCAGGGTGTGTCTGGCTAGTCACTGAACAGGGGGTGTCTGTCTAGTCACTGAGCAGGGGGTGTCTGGCTAGTCACTGAGCAGCGGTGTCTGGCTGGTCACTGAGCAGGGGGTGTCTGGCTAGTCACTGTGCAGGGGTGTCTGGCTAGTCACTGAGCAGGGGGTGTCTGGCTAGTCACTGAGGAGGGTGCATCTGGCTAGTCACTGAGCAGGGGGTGTCTGGCAAGTCACTGAGGAGGGGGTGTCTGGCTAGTCACTGAGCAGGGGGTGTCGGGCTAGTCACTGAGCAGGAGGTGTCTGGCTAGTCACTGAGCAGGGGTGCCTGGCTAGTCACTGAGCAAGGGGTGTCTGGCTAGTCACTGAGCAGGGGGTGTATGGCTAGTCACTAAGCAGGGGGAGTCTGGTTATTCACTGAGCAGGGGGTGTCTGGATAGTCACTGAGCAGGGGGTGACTGGCTAGTCACTGAGCAGGGGGTGTCTGGCTAGTCACTGAGCAGGGGGTGTCTGCCTAGTCACTGAGCAGGGGGTGCCTGGTTCGTCACTGAGCAGGGGGTGTCTGGCTAGCCACTGAGCAGGGGGTGTCTGGCTAGTCACTGAGCAGGGGGGGGGGGGTGTTGCTAGTCACTGAGCAGGGGGTTTCTGGCTCGCCACTGAGCAGGGGTGTCTGGCAAGTCACTGAGAAAGGGGAATCTGGCTAGTCACTGAGCAGGGGGTGTCTGGCTAGTCACTAGGCAGGGGTGTCTGGCTAGTCACTGAGCAGGGGGTGTCTGGCTAGTCACTGAGCAGGGGGTGTCTGGCTAGTCACTGAGAAGGGGGTGACTGGCTAGTCACTGAGCAGGGGGTGTCTGGCTCGTCACTGTGCAGGGGGTGTCTGGCTCGTCACTGTGCAGGGGGTGTCTGGCTAGTCACTGAGCAGGGGGTGTCTGGCTAGTCACTGAGCAGCGGTGTCTGGCTAGTCACTGAGCAGCGGTGTCTGGCTAGTCACTGAGCAGGGGGTGTCTAGCTAGTCACTGAGCAGGGGGTGTCTAGCTAGTCACTGAGCAGCGGTGTCTGGCTAGCCACTGAGCAGCGGTGTCTGGCTAGTCACTGAGCAGCAGTGTCTGGCTAGTCACCGAGCAGGTGGTGTCTGGCTAGTCATTGAGCAGGGGTGTCTGGCTCGTCACAGAGCAGGGGGTGTCTGGCTATCACTGAGCAGGGGGTGCCTGGCTCGTCATTGAGCAGGGGTGTGTCTGGCTAGTCACTGAGCACGGGGTGTCTGGCAAGTCACTGAACAGGGGGTGCCTGGCAAGTCACTGAGCAGTGGGTGTCTGGCTAGTCACTGAGCACGGGGTGTCTGGCAAGTCACTGAGCAGCGCTGTCTGGCTAGTCACTGCGAAGGGCATCTCTGGTTAGTCACTGCGCTGACGGTGTCTGGCTAGTCACTGAGCAGGGGTGTCTGGTTAGTCACTGAGCAGGAGTGTCTGGCTAGTCATTGAGCAGGGGGTGACTGGCTAGTCATTGAGCAGGGGGTGTCTGGCTAGTCATTGAGCAGGGGGTGACTGGCTAGTCACTGAGCAGGGGGTGTCTGGCGAGTCACTGAGCAGGGGGTGACTGGCTTTTCACTGAGCAGAGGGTGTCTGGTGAGTCACTGAGCAGGGGTGTCTGGCTAGTCACTGAGCAGGGGGTGTCTGGCTAGTCACTGAGCAGGGGGTTGTCTGGCTAGTCACTGAATAGTGGGTGTCTGGCTAGTCACTGAGCAGGTGGTGTCTGGCTCGTCACTGAGCAGGTGGTGTCTGGCAAGTCACTGAGCAGGTGGTGTCTGGCAAGTCACTGAGCAGGTGGTGTCTGGCAAGTCACTGAGCAGGGGGTGTCTGGCTAGTCACGGAGCAGGGGGTGTCTGGCTAGTCACGGAGCAGTGGGTGTCCGGCTCGTCACTGAGCAGGGGGTATCTGGCTAGTCACTGAGCAGGGTGTGTCTGGCTAGTCACTGAACAGGGGGTGCCTGTCTAGTCACTGAGCAGGGGGTGTCTGGCTAGTCACTGAGAAGCGGTGTCTGGCTGGTCACTGAGCAGGCGGTGTCTGGCTAGTCACTGAGCAGGGGGTGTCTGGCTAGTCACTGAGGAGGGTGTATCTGGCTAGTCACAGAGCAGGGGGTGCCTGGCTAGTCACTGAGCAGGGGGTGCCTGGCTAGTCACTGAGCAGGGGGTGCCTGGCTAGTCACTGAGCAGGTGGTGTCTGGCTAGTCACTGAGCAGGGGGTGTCTGGCTAGTCACTGAGCAGGGGGTGTCTGGCTAGTCACTGAGCAGGGGGTGCCTGGCTAGTCACTGAGCAGGTGGTGTCTGGCTAGTCACTTAGCAGGGGGTGTCTGGCTAGTCACTGAGCAGGGGGTGTCTGGCACGTCACAGAGCTGGGGGTGTCTGGCTATCACTGAGCAGGGGGTGCCTGGCTCGTCATTGAGCAGGGTGTGTCTGGCTAGTCACTGAGCAAGGGGTGTCTGGATAGTCACTGAGCAGGGGGTGTCTGGCTAGTCACTGAGCAGGGGGTGTCTGGCAAGTCACTGAGCAAGGGGTGTCTGGATAGTCACTGAGCAGGGGGTGTCTGGCTAGTCACTGAGCAGGGGGTGTCTGGCAAGTCACTGAGCAGCGGTGTCTGGCTAGTCACTGAGCAGGTGGTGTCTGGCAAGTCACTGAGCAGGGGGTGTCTGGCTAGTCACTGAGCAGTGGGTGTCCGGCTAGTCACTGAGCAGGGGGTGTCTGGCTAGTCACTGAGCAGGGTGTGTCTGGCTAGTCACTGAACAGGGGGTGTCTGTCTAGTCACTGAGCAGGGGGTGTCTGGCTCGTCACTGAGAAGCGGTGTCTGGCTGGTCACTGAGCAGGGGGTGTCTGGCTAGTCACTGAGCAGGGGTGTCTGGCTAGTCACTGAGCAGGGGGTGTCTGGCTAGTCACTGAGGAGGGTGTATCTGGCTAGTCACAGAGCAGGGGGTGTCTGGCTAGTCGCTGAGGAGGGGGTGTCTGGCTAGTCACTGAGCAGGGGGTGTCTGGCTAGTCTCTGAGCAGGGGTGCCTGGGTAGTCACTGAGCAGGGGGTGTCTGGCTAGTCACTGAGCAGGGGGTGTCTGGCTAGTCACTGAGCAGGGGTGTCTGGCTAGTCACTGAGCAGTGGGTGTCTGGCTAGTCACTGAGCAGGGGGTGTCTGGCTAGTCACTGAGCAGGGGGTGTCTAGCTAGTCACTGAGCAGCGGGGGTGACTGGCTAATCACTGAGCAGGGGTCTCTGGCTAGTCACTGAGCAGTGGTGTCTGGCTAGTCACTGAGCAGGGGTGCCTGGCTAGTTACTGAGAAGGGGGTGACAGGCTAGTCACTGAGCAGGGGTGTCTGGCTAGTCACTGAGCAGGGGGTGTCTGGCTAGTCACTGGGCGGGGAGGTGTCTGGCTAGTCACTGAGCAGGGGGTGTCTGGCTAGTCACTGAGCAGGGGGTGCTTGGCTCGTCACTGGGCGCTGAGATGTCTGGCTAGTCACTGAGCAGGGGGTGTCTAGCTAGTCACTGAGCAGGGGTGTCTGGCTAGTCACTGAGCAGGGGGTGTCTGGCTAGTCACTGAGCAGGGGGTGTCTGGCTATTCACTGAGCAGGGGGTGTCTGGCTAGTCACTGAGCAGGGGGTGTCTGGCTAGTCACTGAGCAGGGGGTGTCTGGCTGGTCACTGAGCAGGGGTGTCTGGCTAGTCACTGTGAAGGGGGTGACTGGCTAGTCACTGAGCAGGGGGTGTCTGGCTAGTCACTGGGCAGGTGTGTCTGGCTAGTCATTGAGCAGGGGGTGTCTGGCTAGTCACTGAGAAGGGGGTGACTGGCTAGTCACTGAGCAGGGGGTGTCTGGCGAGTCACTGGGCAGGGGTGTCTGGCTAGTCACTGAGCAGGGGGTGTCTGGCTAGTCACTGAGCAGGGGTGTCTGGCTAGTCATTGAGCAGGGGGTGACTGGCTAGTCATTGAGCAGGGGGTGACTGGCTAGTCACTGAGCAGGGGGTGGCTGGCTAGTCATTGAGCACGGGGTGTCTGGCTAGTCATTGAGCAGGGCGTGACTGGCTAGTCACCGTGCAGTGGGTGTCTGGCGAGTCACTGAGCATGGGGTGTCTGGCTAGTCACTGAGCAGGGGGTGACTGGCGAGTCACTGAGCAGGGGTGTCTGGCTAGTCACTGAGCAGGGGGTGTCTGGCTAGTCACTGAGCAGGTGGTGTCTGGCTGGTCACTGAGCAGGGGGTGTCTGGCTAGTCACTGAGCAGGGGGTGTCTGGCTAGTGATTGAGCAATGGGTGTCTGGCTAGTCACTGAGCAGGGGGTGTCTGGCTAGTCACTGAGCAGGGTGTGTCTGGCTAGTCACTGAACAGGGGGTGTCTGTCTAGTCACTGAGCAGGGGGTGTCTGGCTAGTCACTGAGCAGCGGTGTCTGGCTGGTCACTGAGCAGGGGGTGTCTGGCTAGTCACTGTGCAGGGGTGTCTGGCTAGTCACTGAGCAGGGGGTGTCTGGCTAGTCACTGAGGAGGGTGCATCTGGCTAGTCACTGAGCAGGGCGTGTCTGGCGAGTCACTGAGGAGGGGGTGTCTGGCTAGTCACTGAGCAAGGGGTGTCTGGCTAGTCACTGAGCAGGGGGTGTCTGGTTATTCACTGAGCAGGGGGTGACTGGCTAGTCACTGAGCAGGGGGTGTCTGGCTAGTCACTGAGCAGGAGGTGTCTGGCTAGTCACTGAGCAGGGGTGCCTGGTTACTCACTGAGCAAGGGGTGTCTGGCTAGTCACTGAGCAGGGGGTGTCTGGCTAGTCACTGAGCAGGGGGTGTCTGGCTAGTCACTGAGCAGGGGTGCCTGGCTAGTCACTGAGCAGCGGTGTCTGGCTAGTAACTGAGCAGGGGGTGTCTGGTTATTCACTGAGCAGGGGGTGTCTGGCTAGTCACTGAGCAGGGGGTGACTGGCTAGTCACTGAGCAGGGGGTGTCTGGCCAGTCACTGAGCAGGGGTGTCTGGCTAGTCACTGAGCAGGGGGTGTCTGGCTAGTCACTGAGCAGGGGTGTCTGGCTAGTCACTGAGCAGGGGTTTCTGGCTAGTCACTGAGCAGGGGTGTCTGGCTAGTCATTGAGCAGGGGGTGACTGGCTAGTCACTGAGCAGGGGTGTCTGGCTAGTCATTGAGCAGGGGGTGACTGGCTAGTCACTGAGCAGGGGGTGGCTGGCTAGTCATTGAGCACGGGGTGTCTGGCTAGTCATTGAGCAGGGCGTGACTGGCTAGTCACCGTGCAGGGGGTGTCTGGCAAGTCACTGAGCAGGGGGTGTCTGGCGAGTCACTGAGCAGGGGTGTCTGGCTAGTCACTGAGCAGGGGGTGTCTGGCTAGTCACTGAGCACGGGGTGTCTGGCAAGTCACTGAGCAGGGGGTGCCTGGCAAGTCACTGAGCAGTGGGTGTCTGGCTAGTCACTGAGCACGGGGTGTCTGGCAAGTCACTGAGCAGCGCTGTCTGGCTAGTCACTGCGAAGGGCATCTCTGGTTAGTCACTGCGCTGACGGTGTCTGGCTAGTCACTGAGCAGGGGTGTCTGGTTAGTCACTGAGCAGGAGTGTCTGGCTAGTCATTGAGCAGGGGGTGACTGGCTAGTCATTGAGCAGGGGGTGTCTGGCTAGTCATTGAGCAGGGGGTGTCTGGCTAGTCATTGAGCAGGGGGTGACTGGCTAGTCACTGAGCAGGGGGTGTCTGGCGAGTCACTGAGCAGGGGGTGACTGGCTTTTCACTGAGCAGAGGGTGTCTGGTGAGTCACTGAGCAGGGGTGTCTGGCTAGTCACTGAGCAGGGGGTGTCTGGCTAGTCACTGAACAGGGGGTGCCTGTCTAGTCACTGAGCAGGGGGTGTCTGGCTAGTCACTGAGAAGCGGTGTCTGGCTGGTCACTGAGCAGGCGGTGTCTGGCTAGTCACTGAGCAGGGGTGTCTGGCTAGTCACTGAGCAGGGGGTGTCTGGCTAGTCACTGAGGAGGGTGTATCTGGCTAGTCACAGAGCAGGGGGTGCCTGGCTAGTCACTGAGCAGGGGGTGCCTGGCTAGTCACTGAGCAGGGGGTGCCTGGCTAGTCACTGAGCAGGGGGTGCCTGGCTAGTCACTGAGCAGGTGGTGTCTGGCTAGTCACTGAGCAGGGGGTGTCTGGCTAGTCACTGAGCAGGGGGTGTCTGGCTAGTCACTGAGCAGGGGGTGCCTGGCTAGTCACTGAGCAGGTGGTGTCTGGCTAGTCACTGAGCAGGGGGTGTCTGGCTAGTCACTGAGCAGGGGGTGTCTGGCACGTCACAGAGCTGGGGGTGTCTGGCTATCACTGAGCAGGGGGTGCCTGGCTCGTCATTGAGCAGGGTGTGTCTGGCTAGTCACTGAGCAAGGGGTGTCTGGATAGTCACTGAGCAGGGGGTGTCTGGCTAGTCACTGAGCAGGGGGTGTCTGGCAAGTCACTGAGCAAGGGGTGTCTGGATAGTCACTGAGCAGGGGGTGTCTGGCTAGTCACTGAGCAGGGGGTGTCTGGCAAGTCACTGAGCAGCGGTGTCTGGCTGGTCACTGAGCAGCGCTGTCTGGCTAGTCACTGCGCAGGGCATCTCTGGTTAGTCACTGCGCTGACGGTGTCTGGCTAGTCACTGAGCAGGGGTGTCTGGTTAGTCACTGAGCAGGAGTGTCTGGCTAGTCATTGAGCAGGGGGTGAATGGCTAGTCACTGAGCAGGGGGTGACTGGCTAGTCATTGAGCAGGGGGTGTCTGGCTAGTCATTGAGCAGGGGGTGACTAGCTAGTCACTGAGCAGGGGGTGTCTGGCGAGTCACTGAGCAGGGGGTGACTGGCTAGTCACTGAGCAGAGGGTGTCTGGCGAGTCACTGAGCAGGGGTGTCTGGCTAGTCACTGAGCAGGGGGTGTCTGGCTAGTCACTGAGCAGGGGGTTGTCTGGCTAGTCACTGAGCAGTGGGTGTCTGGCTAGTCACTGAGCAGGGGGTGTCTGGCTAGTCACTGGGCAGGGAGGTGTCTGACTAGTCACTGAGCAGGGGGTGTCTGGCTAGTCACTGAGCAGGGGGTGCCTGGCTCGTCACTGAGCAGGGGGTGTCTGGCTAGTCACTGAGCAGGGGGTGTCTGGCTAGTCACTGGGCGGGGGGTGTCTGGCTAGTCACTGAGCAGGGGGTGTCTTTCTAGTCACTGAGCAGGGGGTGTCTGGCTAGTCACTGAGCAGGGGTGTCTGGCTAGTCACTGAGCAGGGGGTGTCTGGCTAGTCACTGAGCAGGGGGTGTCTGGCTATCACTGAGCAGGGGGTGCCTGGCTCGTCACTGAACAGGGGGTGTCTGGCTCGTCACTGAGCACGGGGTGTCTGGCTAGTCACTGAGCAGCGGGTGTCTGGCTAGTCACTGAGCAGGGGGGGGTGGCTAGTCACTGAGCAGGGGCTGTCTGGCTCGTCACTGAGCAAGGTGTGTCTGGCTAGTCACTGAGCAGGGGGTGTCTGGCTAGTCACTGAGCAGGGGGTGTCTGGCTAGTCACTGAGCAGCGGTGTCTGGCTAGTCACTGAGCAGGTGGTGTCTGGCTAGTCATTGAGCAGGGGTGTCTGGCTCGTCACAGAGCAGGGGGTGTCTGGCTATCACTGAGCAGGGGGTGCCTGGCTCGTCATTGAGCAGGGGTGTGTCTGGCTAGTCACTGAGCACGGGGTGTCTGGCAAGTCACTGAGCAGGGGGTGCCTGGCAAGTCACTGAGCAGTGGGTGTCTGGCTAGTCACTGAGCACGGGGTGTCTGGCAAGTCACTGAGCAGCGCTGTCTGGCTAGTCACTGCGAAGGGCATCTCTAGTTAGTCACTGCGCTGACGGTGTCTGGCTAGTCACTGAGCAGGGGTGTCTGGTTAGTCACTGAGCAGGAGTGTCTGGCTAGTCATTGAGCAGGGGGTGAATGGCTAGTCACTGAGCAGGGGGTGACTGGCTAGTCATTGAGCAGGGGGTGTCTGGCTAGTCATTGAGCAGGGGGTGACTGGCTAGTCACTGAGCAGGGGGTGTCTGGCGATTCACTGAGCAGGGGGTGACTGGCTTTTCACTGAGCAGAGGGTGTCTGGTGAGTCACTGAGCAGGGGGTGTCTGGCTAGTCACTGAGCAGGGGTGTCTGGCTAGTCACTGAGCAGGGGGTGTCTGGCTAGTCACTGAGCAGGGGGTTGTCTGGCTAGTCACTGAATAGTGGGTGTCTGGCTAGTCACTGAGCAGGTGGTGTCTGGCTCGTGACTGAGCAGGTGGTGTCTGGCAAGTCACTGAGCAGGGGGTGTCTGGCTAGTCACGGAGCAGGGGGTGTCTGGCTAGTCACTGAGCAGTGGGTGTCCGGCTCGTCACTGAGCAGGGGGTATCTGGCTAGTCACTGAGCAGGGTGTGTCTGGCTAGTCACTGAACAGGGGGTGCCTGTCTAGTCACTGAGCAGGGGGTGTCTGGCTAGTCACTGAGAAGCGGTGTCTGGCTGGTCACTGAGCAGGCGGTGTCTGGCTAGTCACTGAGCAGGGGTGTCTGGCTAGTCACTGTGCAGGGGGTGTCTGGCTAGTCACTGAGGAGGGTGTATCTGGCTAGTCACAGAGCAGGGGGTGCCTGGCTAGTCACTGAGCAGGGGGTGCCTGCCTAGTCACTGAGCAGTGGGTGCCTGGCTAGTCACTGAGCAGGTGGTGTCTGGCTAGTCACTGAGCAGGGGGTGTCTGGCTAGTCACTGAGCAGGGGGTGTCTGGCTAGTCACTGAGCAGGGGGTGCCTGGCTAGTCACTGAGCAGGTGGTGTCTGGCTAGTCACTGAGAAGGGGGTGTCTGGCTAGTCACTGAGCAGGGGGTGTCTGGCACGTCACAGAGCTGGGTGTGTCTGGCTATCACTGAGCAGGGGGTGCCTGGCTCGTCATTGAGCAGGGTGTGTCTGGCAAGTCACTAAGCAGCGGTGTCTGGCTAGTCACTGAGCAGCGCTGTCTGGCTAGTCACTGCGCAGGGCATCTCTGGTTAGTCACTGCGCTGACGGTGTCTGGCTAGTCACTGAGCAGGGGTGTCTGGTTAGTCACTGAGCAGGGGTGTCTGGCTAGTCATTGAGCAGGGGGTGAATGGCTAGTCACTGAGCAGGGGGTGACTGGCTAGTCATTGAGCAGGGGGTGTCTGGCTAGTCATTGAGAAGGGGGTGACTTGCTAGTCACTGAGCAGGGGGTGTCTGGCGAGTCACTGAGCAGGGGGTGACTGGCTAGTCACTGAGCAGAGGGTGTCTGGCGAGTCACTGAGCAGGGGTGTCTGGCTAGTCACTGAGCAGGGGGTGTCTGGCTAGTCACTGAGCAGGTGGTTGTCTGGCTAGTCACTGAGCAGTGGGTGTCTGGCCAGTCACTGAGCAGGGGGTGTCTGGCTAGTCACTGGGCAGGGAGGTGTCTGACTAGTCACTGAGCAGGGGGTGTCTGGCTAGTCACTGAGCTGGGGGTGCCTGGCTCGTCACTGAGCAGGGGGTGTCTGGCTAGTCACTGAGCAGGGGGTGTCTGGCTAGTCACTGGGCGGGGGGTGTCTGGCTAGTCACTGAGCAGGGGGTGTCTTTCTAGTCACTGAGCAGGGGGTGTCTGGCTAGTCACTGAGCAGGGGTGTCTGGCTAGTCACTGAGCAGGGGTGTCTGGCTAGTCACTGAGCAGGGGGTGTCTGGCTATCACTGAGCAGGGGGTGCCTGGCTCGTCACTGAACAGGGGGTGTCTGGCTCGTCACTGAGCACGGGGTGTCTGGCTAGTCGATGAGCAGCGGGTGTCTGGCTAGTCACTGAGCAGGGGGGGGTGGCTAGTCACTGAGCAGGGGCTGTCTGGCTCGTCACTGAGCAAGGTGTGTCTGGCTAGTCACTGAGCAGGGGGTGTCTGGCTCGTCACTGAGCAGGGGGTGTCTGGCTAGTCACTGAGCAGGGGGTGTCTGGCTGGTCACTGAGCAGGGGTGTCTGGCTAGTCACTGAGAAGGGGGTGACTGGCTAGTCACTGAGCAGGGGGTGTCTGGCTAGTCACTGGGCAGGTGTGTCTGGCTAGTCATTGAGCAGGGGGTGTCTGGCTAGTCACTGAGAAGGGGGTGACTGGCTAGTCACTGAGCAGGGGGTGTCTGGCTAGTCACTGGGCAGGGGTGTCTGGCTAGTCACTGTGCAGGGCCTGTCTGGCTAGTCACTGAGCAGGGGTATCTGGCTAGTCACTGAGCAGGGGGTGTCTGGCTAGTCACTGAGCAGGGGTGTCTGGCTAGTCATTGAGCAGGGGGTGACTGGCTAGTCATTGAGCAGGGGGTGACTGGCTAGTCACTGAGCAGGGGGTGGCTGGCTAGTCATTGAGCAGGGGGTGTCTGGCTAGTCATTGAGCAGGGCGTGACTGGCTAGTCACCGTGCAGGGGGTGTCTGGCGAGTCACTGAGCAGGGGGTGTCTGGCTAGTCACTGAGCAGGGGGTCACTGGCGAGTCACTGAGCAGTGGTGTCTGGCTAGTCACTGAGCAGGGGATGTCTGGCTAGTCACTGAGCAGGTGGTGTCTGGCTGTTCACTGAGCAGGGGGTGTCTGGCTAGTCACTGAGCAGGGGGTGTCTAGCTAGTCATTGAGCAATGGGTGTCTGGCTAGTCACTGAGCAGGGGGTGTCTGGCTAGTCACTGAGCAGGGTGTGTCTGGCTAGTCACTGAACAGGGGGTGTCTGTCTAGTCACTGAGCAGGGGGTGTCTGGCTAGTCACTGAGCAGCGGTGTCTGGCTGGTCACTGAGCAGGGGGTGTCTGGCTAGTCACTGTGCAGGGGTGTCTGGCTAGTCACTGAGCAGGGGGTGTCTGGGTATGTCACTGAGGAGGGTGCATCTGGCTAGTCACTGAGCAGGGGGTGTCTGGCGAGTCACTGAGGAGGGGGTGTCTGGTTATTCACTGAGCAGGGGGTGACTGGCTAGTCACTGAGCAGGGGGTGTCTGGCTAGTCACTGAGCAGGAGGTGTCTGGCTAGTCACTGAGCAGGGGTGCCTGGTTAGTCACTGAGCAAGGGGTGTCTGGCTAGTCACTGAGCAGGGGGTGTCTGGCTAGTCACTGAGCAGGGGGTGTCTGGCTAGTCACTGAGCAGGGGTGCCTGGCTAGTCACTGAGCAGCGGTGTCTGGCTAGTCACTGAGCAGGGGGTGTCTGGTTATTCACTGAGCAGGGGGTGTCTGGCTAGTCACTGAGCAGGGGGTGACTGGCTAGTCACTGAGCAGGGGGTGTCTGGCCAGTCACTGAGCAGGGGTGTCTGGCTAGTCACTGAGCAGGGGGTGTCTGGCTAGTCACTGAGCTGGGGTGTCTGGCTAGTCACTGAGCAGGGGTGTCTGGCTAGTCACTGAGCAGGGGTGTCTGGCTAGTCATTGAGCAGGGGGTGACTGGCTAGTCACTGAGCAGGGGTGTCTGGCTAGTCATTGAGCAGGGGGTGACTGGCTAGTCACTGAGCAGGGGGTGGCTGGCTAGTCATTGAGCACGGGGTGTCTGGCTAGTCATTGAGCAGGGCATGACTGGATAGTCACCGTGCAGGGGGTGTCTGGCAAGTCACTGAGCAGGGGGTGTCTGGCGAGTCACTGAGCAGGGGTGTCTGGCTAGACACTGAGCAGGGGGTGTCTGGCTAGTCACTGAGCAGGTGGTGTCTGGCTGGTCACTGAGCAGGGGGTGTCTGGCTAGTCACTGAGAAGGGGGTGTCTGGCTAGTCATTGAGCAATGGGTGTCTGGCTAGTCACTGAGCAGGGGGTGTCTGGCTAGTCACTGAGCAGGGGGTGTCTGGCTAGTCACTGAGCAGGGTGTGTCTGGCTAGTCACTGAACAGGGGGTGTCTGTCTAGTCACTAAGCAGGGGGTGTCTGGCTAGTCACTGAGCAGCGGTGTCTGGCTGGTCACTGAGCAGGGGGTGTCTGGCTAGTCACTGTGCAGGGGTGTCTGGCTAGTCACTGAGCAGGGGGTGTCTGGCTAGTCACTGAGGAGGGTGCATCTGGCTAGTCACTGAGCAGGGGGTGTCTGGCGAGACACTGAGGAGGGGGTGTCTGGCTAGTCACTGAGCAGTGGGTGTCGGGCTAGTCACTGAGCAGGAGGTGTCTGGCTAGTCACTGAGCAGGGGGTGTATGGCTAGTCACTAAGCAGGGGGTGTCTGGTTCTTCACTGAGCAGGGGGTGTCTGGATAGTCACTGAGCAGGGGGTGACTGGCTAGTCACTGAGCAGGGGGTGTCTGTCTAGTCACTGAGCAGGGGGTGTCTGGCTAGTCACTGAGCAGGGGGTGCCTGGTTCGTCACTGAGCAGGGGGTGTCTGGCTAGTCACTGAGCAGGGGGTGTCTGGCTAGTCACTGAGCAGGGGGGGGGGTGTTGCTAGTCACTGAGCAGGGGTGTCTGGCAAGTCAATGAGAAGGGGGTGTCTGGCTAGTCACTAGGGAGGGGTGTCTGGCTAGTCACTGAGCAGGGGGTGTCTGGCTAGTCACTGAGCAGGGGGTGTCTGGCTAGTCACTAGGCAGGGGTGTCTGGCTAGTCACTGAGCAGGGTGTGTCTGGCTAGTCAATGAGCAGGGGGTGTCTGGCTAGTCACTGAGAAGGGGGTGACTGGCTAGTCACTGAGCAGGGGGTGTCTGGCTCGTCACTGTGCAGGGGTTGTCTGGCTAGTCACTGTGCAGGGGGTGTCTGGCTAGTCACTGAGCAGGGGGTGTCTGGCTAGTCACTGAGCAGCGGTGTCTGGCTAGTCACTGAGCAGCGGTGTCTGGCTAGTCACTGAGCAGGGGGTGTCTAGCTAGTCACTGAGCAGGGGGTGTCTGGCTAGTGACTGAGCAGCGGTGTCTGGCTAGTCACTGAGCAGCGGTGTCTGGCTAGTCACTGAGCAGGTGGTGTCTGGCTAGTCACTGAGCAGGGGGTGTCTGGCTAGTCACTGAGCAGCGGTGTCTGGCTAGTCACTGAGCAGCAGTGTCTGGCTAGTCACCGAGCAGGTGGTGTCTGGCTAGTCATTGAGCAGGGGTGTCTGGCTCGTCACAGAGCAGGGGGTGTCTGGCTAGTCACTGAGCACGGGGTGTCTGGCTATCACTGAGCAGGGGGTGCCTGGCTCGTCATTGAGCAGGGTGTGTCTGGCTAGTCACTGAGCACGGGGTGTCTGGATAGTCACTGAGCAGGGGGTGTCTGGCTAGTCACTGAGCAGCGGTGTCTGGCTACTCACTGAGCAGCGCTGTCTGGCTAGTCACTGCGAAGGGCATCTCTGGTTAGTCACTGCGCTGACGGTGTCTGGCTAGTCACTGAGCAGGGGTGTCTGGTTAGTCACTGAGCAGGAGTGTCTGGCTAGTCATTGAGCAGGGGGTGAATGGCTAGTCACTGAGCAGGGGGTGACTGGCTAGTCACTGAGCAGGGGGTGTCTGGTGAGTCACTGAGCAGGGGTGTCTGGCTAGTCACTGAGCAGGGGGTGTCTGGCTAGTCACTGAGCAGGGGGTTGTCTGGCTAGTCACTGAATAGTGGGTGTCTGACTAGTCACTGAGCAGGTGGTGTCTGGCTCGTCACTGAGCAGGTGGTGTCTGGCAAGTCACTGAGCAGGGGGTGTCTGGCTAGTCACGGAGCAGGGGGTGTCTGGCTAGTCACTGAGCAGGGTGTGTCTGGCTAGTCACTGAGCAGGGTGTGTCTGGCTAGTCACTGAACAGGGGGTGCCTGTCTAGTCACTGAGCAGGGGGTGTCTGGCTAGTCACTGAGAAGCGGTGTCTGGCTGGTCACTGAGCAGGCGGTGTCTGGCTAGTCACTGAGCAGGGGTGTCTGGATAGTCACTGAGCAGGGGGTGTCTGGCTAGTCACTGAGGAGGGTGTATCTGGCTAGTCACAGAGCAGGGGGTGTCTGGCTAGTCACTGAGCAGCGGTGTCTGGCTAGTCACTGAGCAGCGCTGTCTGGCTAGTCACTGCGCAGGGCATCTCTGGTTAGTCACTGCGCTGACGGTGTCTGGCTAGTCACTGAGCAGGGGTGTCTGGTTAGTCACTGAGCAGGGGTGTCTGGCTAGTCATTGAGCAGGGGGTGAATGGCTAGTCACTGAGCAGGGGGTGACTGGCTAGTCATTGAGCAGGGGGTGTCTGGCTAGTCATTGAGCAGGGGGTGTCTGGCTAGTCACTGAGCAGGGGGTTGTCTGGCTAGTCACTGAGTCGTGGGTGTCTGGCTAGTCACTGAGCAGGTGGTGTCTGGCTCGTCACTGAGCAGGTGGTGTCTGGCAAGTCACTGAGCAGGGGGTGTCTGGCTGGTCACTGAGCAGGGGGTGCCTGTCTAGTCACTGAGCAGGGGGTGTCTGGCTAGTCACGGAGCAGGGGGTGTCTGGCTAGTCACTGAGCAGGTGGTGTCTGGCTCGTCACTGAGCAGGTGGTGTCTGGCAAGTCACTGAGCAGGGGGTGTCTGGCTAGTCACTGAGCAGGTGGTGTCTGGCAAGTCACTGACCAGGGGGTGTCTGGCTGGTCACTGAGCAGGGGGTGCCTGTCTAGTCACTGAGCAGGGGGTGTCTGGCTAGTCACGGAGCAGGGGGTGTCTGGCTAGTCACTGAGCAGGGTGTGTCTGGCAAGTCACTGAGCAGGGGGTGTCTGGCTGGTCACTGAGCAGGGGGTGCCTGTCTAGTCACTGAGCAGTGGGTGTCTGGCTAGTCACTGAGAAGGGTGTGTCTGGCTAGTCACTGAACAGGGGATGCCTGTCTAGTCACTGAGCAGGGGGTGTCTGGCTAGTCACTGAGAAGCGGTGTCTGGCTGGTCACTGAGCAGGGTGTGTCTGGCTAGTCACTGAGCAGGGGTGTCTGGCTAGTCACTGAGCAGGGGGTGTCTGGCTAGTCACTGAGGAGGGTGTATCTGGCTAGTCACAGAGCAGGGGGTGCCTGGCTAGTCACTGAGCAGTGGGTGTCTGGCTAGTCACTGAGCAGGGGGTGTCTGGCTAGTCACTGAGCAGGGTTGTCTGGCTAGTTACTGAGCAGTGGGTGTCTGGCTAGTCACTGAACAGGGGGTGTCTGGCTAGTCACTGAGCAGGGGGTGTCTGGCTAGTCACTGAGCAGGGGGTGTCTGGCTAGTCACTGAGCAGGTGGTGTCTGGCTAGTCACTGAGCATGGGTGCCTGGCTAGTCACTGAGCAGGGGGTGTCTGGCTAGTAACTGAGCAGGGGGTGTCTGGCTAGTCACTGAGAAGGGGGTGACTGGCTAGTCACTGAGCAGGGGGTGCCTGGCTAGTCACTGAGCAGGGGTGTCTGGCAAGTCACTGAGAAGGGGGTGTCTGGCTAGTCACTGAGCAGGGGGTGTCTGGCTAGTCACCAGGCAGGGGTGTCTGGCTAGTCACTGAGCAGGGGGTGTCTGGCTAGTTACTGAGCAGGGGGTGTCTGGCTAGTCACTGAGAAGGGGGTGACTGGCTAGTCACTGAGCAGGGGGTGTCTGGCTAATCACTGGGCAGGGGTGTCTGGCTCGTCACTGTGCAGGGGGTGTCTGGCTAGTCACTGAGCAGGGGGTGTCTGGCTAGTCACTGAGCAGCGGTGTCTGGCTAGTCACTGAGCAGCGGTGTCTGGCTAGTCACTGAGCAGGTGGTGTCTGGCTAGTCACTGAGCAGGGGTGTCTGGCTCGTCACAGAGCAGGGGGTGTCTGGCTATCACTGAGCAGGGGGTGTCTGGATAGTCACTGAGCAGGGTGTGTCTGGCTAGTCACTGAGCACGTGGTGTCTGGATAGTCACTGAGCAGGGGGTGTCTGGCTAGTCACTGAGCAGGGGGTGTCTGGCAAGTCACTGAACAGGGGATGTCTGGCTAGTCACTGAGCAGGGGGTGTCTGGCTAGTCACTGAGCAGCGGTGTCTGGCTAGTCACTGAGCAGCGGTGTCTGGTTAGTCACTGAGCAGGTGGTGTCTGGCTAGTCACTGAGCAGGGGTGTCTGTCTCGTCACAGAGCAGGGGGTGTCTGGCTATCACTGAGCAGGGGGTGCCTGGCTCGTCATTGAGCAGGGTGTGTCTGGCTAGTCACTGAGCACGGGGTGTCTGGATAGTCACTGAGCAGGGGGTGTCTGGCTAGTCACTGAGCAGGGGGTGTCTGGCAAGTCACTGAGCAGCGGTGTCTGGCTAGTCACTGTGCAGCGCTGTCTGGCTAGTCACTGCGCAGGGCATCTCTGGTTAGTCACTGCGCTGACGGTGTCTGGCTAGTCACTGAGCAGGGGTGTCTGGTTAGTCACTGAGCAGGGGTGTCTGGCTAGTCATTGAGCAGGGGGTGAATGGCTAGTCACTGAGCAGGGGGTGACTGGCTAGTCATTGAGCAGGGGGTGTCTGGCTAGTCATTGAGCAGGGGGTGACTGGCTAGTCACTGAGCAGGGGGTGTCTGGCGAGTCACTGAGCAGGGGGTGACTGGCTAGTCACTGAGCAGAGGGTGTCTGGCGAGTCACTGAGCAGGGGTGTCTGGCTAGTCACTGAGCAGGGGGTGCCTGGCTAGTCACTGAGCAGGGGGTTGTCTGGCTAGTCACTGAGTAGTGGGTGTCTGGCTAGTCACTGAGCAGGTGGTGTCTGGCTAGTCACTGAGCAGGTGGTGTCTGGCAAGTCACTGAGCAGGGGGTGTCTGGCTAGTCACGGAGCAGGGGGTGTCTGGCTAGTCACTGAGCAGTGGGTGTCCGGCTAGTCACTGAGCAGGGGGTGTCTGGCTAGTCACTGAGCAGGGTGTGTCTGGCTAGTCACTGAACAGGGGGTGTCTGTCTAGTCACTGAGCAGGGGGTGTCTGGCTCGTCACTGAGAAGCGGTGTCTGGCTGGTCACTGAGCAGGGGGTGTCTGGCAAGTCACTGAGCAGGGGTGTCTGGCTAGTCACTGAGCAGGGGGTGTCTGGCTAGTCACTGAGGAGGGTGTATCTGGCTAGTCACAGAGCAGGGGGTGTCTGGCTAGTCGCTGAGGAGGGGGTGTCTGGCTAGTCACTGAGCAGGGGGTGTCTGGCTAGTCACTGAGCAGGGGTGCCTGGGTAGTCACTGAGCAGGGGGTGTCTGGCTAGTCACTGAGCAGGGGGTGTCTGGCTAGTCACTGAGCAGGGGGTGTCTAGCTAGTCACTGAGCAGCAGGGGTGACTGGCTAATCACTGAGCAGGGGTCTCTGGCTAGTCACTGAGCAGTGGTGTCTGGCTAGTCACTGAGCAGGGGTGCCTGGCTAGTCACTGAGAAGGGGGTGACAGGCTAGTCACTGAGCAGGGGTGTCTGGCTAGTCACTGAGCAGGGGGTGTCTGGCTAGTCACTGGGCGGGGAGGTGTCTGGCTAGTCACTGAGCAGGGGGTGACTGGCTAGTCACTGAGCAGGGGGTGTCTAGCTAGTCACTGAGCAGGGGTGTCTGGCTAGTCACTGAGCAGGGGGTGTCTGGCTAGTCACTGAGCAGCGGTGTCTGGCTAGTCACTGAGCAGGGGGTGTCTGGCTAGTCACTGAGCAGGGTGTGTCTGGCTAGTCACTGAGCAGGGAGTGTCTGGCTAGTCACTGAGCAGGGGGTGTCTGGCTAGTCACTGAGCAGGGAGTGTCTGGCTAGTCACTGAGCAGGGGGTGTCTGGGTAGTCACTGAGCAGGGGTGTCTGGCTAGTCAATGAGCAGGGGGTGTCTGGCTAGTCACTGAGCAGGGGGATCTGGCTAGTCAATGAGCAGGGGGTGTCTGGCTAGTCACTGAGCAGGGGTGTCTGGCTAGTCAATGAGCAGGGGGTGTCTGGCTTGTCACTGAGCAGGGGGTGTCTGGCTAGTCACTTAGCAGGGGGTGACTGGCTAGTCACTGAGCAGTGGGTGTCTGGCTAGTCACTGAGCAGGGGTGCCTGGCTAGTCACTGAGCAGGGGGTGTCTGGCTAGTCACTGAGCAGGGGGTGACTGGCTAGTCACTGAGCAGTGGGTGTCTGGCTAGTCACTGAGCAGGGGTGCCTGGCTAGTCACTGAGCAGGGGGTGCCTGGCTCGTCACTGAGTAGGGGGTGTCTGGCTAGTCACTGAGCAGGGGGTGTCTGGCTAGTCACAGGGCAGGGAGGTGTCTGACTAGTCACTGAGCAGGGGGTGTCTGGCTAGTCACTGAGCAGGGGGTGCCTGGCTCGTCACTGAGCAGGGGGTGTCTGGCTAGTCACTGAGCAGTGGGTGTCTGGCTAGTCACTGGGCGGGGGGTGTCTGGCTAGTCACTGAGCAGGGGGTGTCTTTCTAGTCACTGAGCAGGGGGTGTCTGGCTCGTCACTGAGCAGGGGTGTCTGGCTAGTCACTGAGCAGGGGTGTCTGGCTAGTCACTGAGCAGGGGGTGTCTGGCTATCACTGAGCAGGGTGTGCCTGGCTCGTCACTGAACAGGGGGTGTCTGGCTCGTCACTGAGCACGGGGTGTCTGGCTAGTCACTGAGCAGGGGGAGTCTGTCTAGTCACTGAGCAGGGGGGGGTGGCTAGTCACTGAGCAGGGGGTGTCTGGCTATTCACTGAGCAGGGGGTGTCTGGCTAGTCACTGAGCAGGGGGTGTCTGGCTAGTCACTGAGCAGGGGGTGTCTGGCTGGTCACTGAGCAGGGGTGTCTGGCTAGTCACTGAGAAGGGGGTGACTGGCTAGTCACTGAGCAGGGGGTGTCTGGCTAGTCACTGGGCAGGTGTGTCTGGCTAGTCATTGAGCAGGGGGTGTCTGGCTAGTCACTGAGAAGGGGGTGACTGGCTAGTCACTGAGCAGGGGGTGTCTGGCTAGTCACTGGGCAGGGGTGTCTGGCTAGTCACTGTGCAGGGCCTGTCTGGCTAGTCACTGAGCAGGGGTGTCTGGCTAGTCACTGAGCAGGGGGTGTCTGGCTAGTCACTGAGCAGGGGTGTCTGGCTAGTCATTGAGCAGGGGGTGACTGGCTAGTCATTGAGCAGGGGGTGACTGGCTAGTCACTGAGCAGGGGGTGGCTGGCTAGTCATTGAGCACGGGGTGTCTGGCTAGTCATTGAGCAGGGTGTGACTGGCTAGTCACCGTGCAGGGGGTGTCTGGTGAGTCACTGAGCAGGGGGTGTCTGGCTAGTCACTGAGCAGGGGGTGTCTGGCGAGTCACTGAGCAGGGGTGTCTGGCTAGTCACTGAGCAGGGGGTGTCTGGCTAGTCACTGAGCTGGTGGTGTCTGGCTGGTCACTGAGCAGGGGGTGTCTGGCTAGTCATTGAGCAATGGGTGTCTGGCTAGTCACTGAGCAGGGGGTGTCTGGCTAGTCACTGAGCAGGGTGTGTCTGGATAGTCACTGAACAGGGGGTGTCTGTCTAGTCACTGAGCAGGGGGTGTCTGGCTAGTCACTGAGCAGCGGTGTCTGGCTGGTCACTGAGCAGGGGGTGTCTGGCTAGTCACTGTGCAGGGGTGTCTGGCTAGTCACTGAGCAGGGGGTGTCTGGCTAGTCACTGAGGAGGGTGCATCTGGCTAGTCACTGAGCAGGGGGTGTCTGGCGAGTCACTGAGGAGGGGGTGTCTGGCTAGTCACTGAGCAAGGGGTGTCTGGCTAGTCACTGAGCAGGGGGTGTCTGGTTATTCACTGAGCAGGGGGTGACTGGCTAGTCACTGAGCAGGGGGTGTCTGGCTAGTCACTGAGCAGGAGGTGTCTGGCTAGTCACTGAGCAGGGGTGCCTGGTTAGGCACTGAGCAAGGGGTGTCTGGCTAGTCACTGAGCAGGGGGTGTCTGGCTAGTCACTGAGCAGGGGGTGTCTGGCTAGTCACTGAGCAGGGGTGCCTGGCTAGTCACTGAGCAGCGTTGTCTGGCTAGTCACTGAGCAGGGGGTGTCTGGTTATTCACTGAGCAGGGGGTGTCTGGCTAGTCACTGAGCAGGGGGTGACTGGCTAGTCACTGAGCAGGGGGTATCTGGCCAGTCACTGAGCAGGGGTGTCTGGCTAGTCACTGAGCAGGGGGTGTCTGGCTAGTCACTGAGCAGGGGTGTCTGGCTAGTCACTGAGCAGGGGTGTCTGGCTAGTCACTGAGCAGGGGTGTCTGGCTAGTCATTGAGCAGGGGGTGACTGGCTAGTCACTGAGCAGGGGTGTCTGGCTAGTCATTGAGCAGGGGGTGACTGGCTAGTCACTGAGCAGGGGGTGGCTGGCTAGTCATTGAGCACGGGGTGTCTGGCTAGTCATTGAGCAGGGCGTGACTGGCTAGTCACCGTGCAGGGGGTGTCTGGCAAGTCACTGAGCAGGGGGTGTCTGGAGATTCACTGAGCCGGGGTGTCTGGCTAGTCACTGAGCAGGGGGTGTCTGGCTAGTCACTGAGAAGGTGGTGTCTGGCTGGTCACTGAGCAGGGGGTGTCTGGCTAGTCACTGAGCAGGGGGTGTCTGGCTAGTCATTGAGCAATGGGTGTCTGGCTAGTCACTGAGCAGGGGGTGTCTGGCTAGTCACTGAGCAGGGGGTGTCTGGCTAGTCACTGAGCAGGGTGTGTCTGGCTAGTCACTGAACAGGGGGTGTCTGGCTAGTCACTGTGCAGGGGTGTCTGGCTAGTCACTGAGCAGGGGGTGTCTGGCTAGTCACTGAGGAGGGTGCATCTGGCTAGTCACTGAGCAGGGGGTGTCTGGCGAGTCACTGAGGAGGGGGTGTCTGGCTAGTCACTGAGCAGGGGGTGTCGGGCTAGTCACTGAGCAAGGGGTGTCTGGCTAGTCACTGAGCAGGGGGTGTATGGCTAGTCACTAAGCAGGGGGTGTCTGGTTATTCACTGAGCAGGGGGTGTCTGGATAGTCACTGAGCAGGGGGTGAATGGCTAGTCACTGAGCAGAGGGGTGTCAGGCTAGTCACTGAGCAGGGGGTGTCTGGCTAGTCACTGAGCAGGGGGTGCCTGGTTCGTCACTGAGCAGGGGGTGTCTGGCTAGTCACTGAGCAGGGGGGGGGGTTGTTGTTAGTCACTGAGCAGGGGGTGTCTGGCTCGCCACTGAGCAGGGGTGTCTGGCAAGTCACTGAGAAGGGGGTATCTGGCTAGTCACTGAGCAGGGGGTGTCTGGCTAGTCACTCGGCAGGGGTGTGTGGCTAGTCACTGAGCAGGGGGTGTCTGGCTAGTCACTGAGCAGGGGGTGTCTGGCTAGTCACTGAGAAGGGGGTGACTGGCTAGTCACTGAGCAGGGGGTGTCTGGCTCGTCACTGTGCAGGGGGTGTCTGGCTAGTCACTGTGCAGGGGGTGTCTGGCTAGTCACTGAGCAGGGGGTGTCTGGCTAGTCACTGAGCAGCGGTGTCTGGCTAGTCACTGAGCAGCGGTGTCTGGCTAGTCACTGAGCAGGGGGTGTCTAGCTAGTCACTGAGCAGGGGGTGTCTGGCTAGTCACTGAGCAGCGGTGTCTGGCTAGTCACTGAGCAGCGGTGTCTGGCTAGTCACTGAGCAGCAGTGTCTGGCTAGTCACCGAGCAGGTGGTGTCTGGCTAGTCATTGAGCAGGGGTGTCTGGCTCGTCACAGAGCAGGGGGTGTCTGGCTATCACTGAGCAGGGGGTGCCTGGCTCGTCATTGAGCAGGGTGTGTCTGGCTAGTCACTGAGCACGGGGTGTCTGGATAGTCACTGAGCAGGGGGTGTCTGGCTAGTCACTGAGCAGGGGGTGTCTGGCAAGTCACTGAGCAGCGGTGTCTGGCTAGTCACTGTGCAGCGCTGTCTGGCTAGTCACTGCGAAGGGCATCTCTGGTTAGTCACTGCGCTGACGGTGTCTGGCTAGTCACTGAGCAGGAGTGTCTGGCTAGTCATTGAGCAGGGGGTGAATGGCTAGTCACTGAGCAGGGGGTGACTGGCTAGTCATTGAGCAGGGGGTGTCTGGCTAGTCATTGAGCAGGGGGTAACTGGCTAGGCCCGGAGCACGGGGTGTCTGGCGAGTCACTGAGCAGGGGGTGACTGGCTTTTCACTGAGCAGAGGGTGTCTGGTGAGTCACTGAGCAGGGGTGTCTGGATAGTCACTGAGCAGTGGGTGTCTGGCTAGTCACTGAGCAGGGGGTTGTCTGGCTAGTCACTGAATAGTGGGTGTCTGGCTAGTCACTGAGCAGGTGGTGTCTGGCTAGTCACTGAGCAGGGGGTGTCTGGCTAGTCACTGAGCAGGGGGTGTCTGGCTAGTCACTGAGCAGGGGGTGTCTGGCTAGTCACTGAGCAGGGGGTGTCTGGCTAGTCACTGAGCAGGGGGTGTCTGGCTAGTCACTGAGCAGGGGGTGTCTGGCACGTCACAGAGCTGGGGGTGTCTGGCTATCACTGAGCAGGGGGTGCCTGGCTCGTCATTGAGCAGGGTGTGTCTGGCTAGTCACTGAGCAAGGGGTGTCTGGATAGTCACTGAGCAGGGGGTGTCTGGCTAGTCACTGAGCAGGGGTTGTCTGGCAAGTCACTGAGCAAGGGGTGTCTGGATAGTCACTGAGCAGGGGGTGTCTGGCTAGTCACTGAGCAGGGGGTGTCTGGCAAGTCACTGAGCAGCGGTGTCTGGCTAGTCACTGAGCAGCGCTGTCTGGCTAGTCACTGCGCAGGGCATCTCTGGTTAGTCACTGCGCTGACGGTGTCTGGCTAGTCACTGAGCAGGGGTGTCTGGTTAGTCACTGAGCAGGGGTGTCTGGCTAGTCATTGAGCAGGGGGTGAATGGCTAGTCACTGAGCAGCGGGTGACTGGCTAGTCATTGAGCAGGGGGTGTCTGGCTAGTCATTGAGCAGGGGGTGACTAGATAGTCACTGAGCAGGGGGTGTCTGGCGAGTCACTGAGCAGGGGGTGACTGGCTAGTCACTGAGCAGAGGGTGTCTGGCGAGTCACTGAGCAGGGGTGTCTGGCTAGTCACTGAGCAGGGGGTGTCTGGCTAGTCACTGAGCAGGGGGTTGTCTGGCTAGTCACTGAGTCGTGGGTGTCTGGCTAGTCACTGAGCAGGTGGTGTCTGGCTCGTCACTGAGCAGGTGGTGTCTGGCAAGTCACTGAGCAGGGGGTGTCTGGCTGGTCACTGAGCAGGGGGTGCCTGTCTAGTCACTGAGCAGGGGGTGTCTGGCTAGTCACGGAGCAGAGGGTGTCTGGCTAGTCACTGAGCAGTGGGTGTCCGGCTAGTCACTGAGCAGGGGTGTCTGGCTAGTCATTGAGCAGGGTGTGTCTGGCTAGTCACTGAACAGGGGATGCCTGTCTAGTCACTGAGCAGGGGGTGTCTGGCTAGTCATTGAGCAGGGGGTGACTAGCTAGTCACTGAGCAGGGGGTGTCTGGCGAGTCACTGAGCAGGGGGTGACTGGCTAGTCACTGAGCAGAGGGTGTCTGGCGAGTCACTGAGCAGGGGTGTCTGGCTAGTCACTGAGCAGGGGGTGTCTGGCTAGTCACTGAGCAGGGGGTTGTCTGGCTAGTCACTGAGTTGTGGGTGTCTGGCTAGTCACTGAGCAGGTGGTGTCTGGCTCGTCACTGAGCAGGTGGTGTCTGGCAAGTCACTGAGCAGGGGGTGTCTGGCTGGTCACTGAGCAGGGGGTGCCTGTCTAGTCACTGAGCAGGGGGTGTCTGGCTAGTCACGGAACAGGGGGTGTCTGGCTAGTCACTGAGCAGTGGGTGTCCGGCTAGTCACGGAGCAGGGGGTGTCTGGCTAGTCACTGAGCAGGGTGTGTCTGGCTAGTCACTGAACAGGGGATGCCTGTCTAGTCACTGAGCAGGGGGTGTCTGGCTAGTCACTGAGAAGCGGTGTCTGGCTGGTCACTGAGCAGGGGGTGTCTGGCTAGTCACTGAGCAGGGGTGTCTGGCTAGTCACTGAGCAGCGGGTGTCTGGCTAGTCACTGAGGAGGGTGTATCTGGCTAGTCACAGAGCAGGGGGTGCCTGGCTAGTCACTGAGCAGTGGGTGTCTGGCTAGTCACTAAGCAGGGGGTGTCTGGCTAATCACTGAGCAGGGTTGTCTGGCTAGTCACTGAGCAGTGGGTGTCTGGCTAGTCACTGAACAGTGGGTGTCTGGCTAGTCACTGAGCAGGGGGTGTCTGGCTAGTCACTGAGCAGGGTGTGTCTGGCTAGTCACTGAGCAGGTGGTGTCTGGCTAGTAACTGAGCAGGGGGTGTCTGGCTAGTAACTGAGCAGGGGGTGTCTGGCTAGTCACTGAGCAGGGGTTGACTGGCTAGTCACTGAGCAGGGGTGTCTGGCAAGTCACTGAGAAGGGGGTGTCTGGCTAGTCACTGAGCAGGGGGTGTCTGGCTAGTCACTGAGCAGGGGGTGTCTGGCTAGTCACTGAGCAGGTGGTGTCTGGCTAGTCACTGAGCAGGGGTGTCTGGCTCGTCACAGAGCAGGGGGTGTCTGGCTATCACTGAGCAGGGGGTGTCTGGATAGTCACTGAGCAGGGGGTGTCTGGCTAGTCACTGAGCACGGGGTGTCTGGATAGCCACTGAGCAGGGGGTGTCTGGCTAGTCACTGAGCAGGGGGTGTCTGGCAAGTCACTGAGCAGGGGGTGTCTGGCAAGTCACTGAGCAGCGGTGTCTGGCAAGTCACTGTGCAGCGCTGTCTGGCTAGTCACTGCGCAGGGCATCTCTGGTTAGTCACTGCGCTGACGGTGTCAGGCTAGTCACTGAGCAGGGGGTGTCTGGCTAGTCACTGAGCAGGGGTGTCTGGTTAGTAACTGAGCAGGGGTGTCTGGGTAGTCATTGAGCAGGGGGTGAATGGCTAGTCACTGAGCAGTGGGTGACTGGCTAGTCATTGAGCAGGGGTGTCTGGCTAGTCATTGAGCAGGGGGTGAATGGCTAGTCACTGAGCAGGGGGTGACTGGCTAGTCATTGAGCAGGGGTGTCTGGCTAGTCACTGAGCAGGGGGTGTCTGGCTAGTCACTGAGCAGGGGGTGTCTGGCTAGTCATTGAGCAGGGGGTGTCTGGCTAGTCATTGAGCAGGGGGTGTC
The DNA here is from genome assembly GCF_047496885.1 of Scyliorhinus torazame. Classification (NCBI taxonomy): domain Eukaryota; kingdom Metazoa; phylum Chordata; class Chondrichthyes; order Carcharhiniformes; family Scyliorhinidae; genus Scyliorhinus; species Scyliorhinus torazame. The sequence continues at coordinate 55,044,542 of NC_092716.1, read as the reverse complement.
TGGCTAGTCACTGAGCAGAGGGTGTCTGGCGAGCCACTGAGCAGGGGGTGTCTGGCTAGTCACTGAGCAGGGGGTTGTCTGGCTAGTCACTGAGTAGTGGGTGTCTGGCTAGTCACTGAGCAGGGGTGTCTGGCTAGTCACGGAGCAGGGGGTGTCTGGCTAGTCACTGAGCAGGGGGTTGTCTGGCTAGTCACTGAGTAGTGGGTGTCTGGCTAGTCACTGAGCTGGTGGTGTCTGGCTCGTCACTGAGCAGGTGGTGTCTGGCTAGTCACTGAGCAGGGGGTGTCTGGCTAGTCACTGAGCAGGGGGTTGTCTGGCTAGTCACTGAGTAGTGGGTGTCTGGCTAGTCACTGAGCTGGTGGTGTCTGGCTCGTCACTGAGCAGGTGGTGTCTGGCAAGTCACTGAGCAGGTGGTGTCTGGCAAGTCACTGAGCAGGGGGTGTCTGGCAAGTCACTGAGCAGGTGGTGTCTGGCAAGTCACTGAGCAGGGGTGTCTGGCTAGTCACGGAGCAGGGGTTGTCCGGCTAGTCACTGAGCAGGGGAGTCTGGCTAGTCACTGAGCAGGGTGTGTCTGGCTAGTCACTGAACAGGGGGTGCCTGTCTCGTCACTGAGCAGGGGGTGTCTGGCTAGTCACTGAGAAGCGGTGTCTGGCTGGTCACTGAGCAGGCGGTGTCTGGCTAGTCACTGAGCAGGAGGTGTCTGGCTAGTCACTGAGCAGGGGTGTCTGGCTAGTCACTGAGCAGGGGGTGTCTGGCTAGTCACTGGGCAGTGGTGTCTGGCTAGTCACAGAGCAGGGGGTGTCTGGCTAGTCACTGAGCAGGGGGTGTCTGGCTAGTCATTGAGCAGGGGGTGTCTGGCTAGTCATTGAGCAGGGGGTGAATGGCTAGTCACTGAGCAGGGGGTGACTGGCTAGTCATTGAGCAGAGGTGTCTGGCTAGTCACTGAGCAGGGGGTGTCTGGCTAGTCATTGAGCAGGGGGTGTCTGGCTAGTCATTGAGCAGGGGGTGTCTGGCTAGTCACTGAGCAGAGGGTGTCTGGCGAGCCACTGAGCAGGGGGTGTCTGGCTAGTCACTGAGCAGGGGGTTGTCTGGCTAGTCACTGAGTAGTGGGTGTCTGGCTAGTCTCTGAGCAGGGGTGTCTAGCTAGTCACGGAGCAAGGGGTGTCTGGCTAGTCACTGAGCAGGGGGTTGTCTGGCTAGTCACTGAGTAGTGGGTGTCTGGCTAGTCACTGAGCTGGTGGTGTCTGGCTCGTCACTGAGCAGGTGGTGTCTGGCTAGTCACTGTGCAGGGGGTGTCTGGCTAGTCACTGAGCAGGGGGTTGTCTGGCTAGTCACTGAGTAGTGGGTGTCTGGCTAGTCACTGAGCTGGTGGTGTCTGGCTCGTCACTGAGCAGGTGGTGTCTGGCAAGTCACTGAGCAGGTGGTGTCTGGCAAGTCACTGAGCAGGGGGTGTCTGGCAAGTCACTGAGCAGGTGGTGTCTGGCAAGTCACTGAGCAGGGGGTGTCTGGCTAGTCACGGAGCAGGGGGTGTCCGGCTAGTAACTGAGCAGGGGGTGTCTGGCTAGTCACAGAGCAGGGGGTGCCTGGCTAGTCACTGAGCAGGTGGTGTCTGGCTAGTCACTGAGCAGGGGTTTCTGGCTCGTCATTGAGCAGGGGGTGTCTGGCTAGTCATTGAGCAGGGGGTGCCTGGCTCGTCATTGAGCAGGGGGTGTCTGGCTAGTCACTGAGCAGGGGGTGTCTGGCAAGTCACTGTGCAGCGCTGTCTGGCTAGTCACTGCGCAGGGCATCTCTGGTTAGTCACTGCGCTGACGGTGTCTGGCTAGTCACTGAGCAGGGGTGTCTGGTTAGTCACTGAGCAGGGGTGTCTGGCTAGTCATTGAGCAGGGGGTGAATGGCTAGTCACTGAGCAGGGGGTGACTGGCTAGTCATTGAGCAGGGGGTGTCTGGCTAGTCATTGAGCAGGGGATGACTAGCTAGTCACTGAGCAGGGGGTGTCTGGCGAGTCACTGAGCAGGGGGTGACTGGCTAGTCACTGAGCAGAGGGTGTCTGGCGAGTCACTGAGCAGGGGTGTCTGGCTCGTCACTGAGCAGGGGGTGTCTGGCTAGTCACTGAGCAGGGGGTGACTGGCTAGTCACTGAGCAGAGGGTGTCTGGCGAGTCACTGAGCAGGGGTGTCTGGCTAGTCACTGAGCAAGGGGTGTCTGGCTAGTCACTGAGCAGGGGGTGTCTGGCTAGTCACTGAGCAGGGGGTGTCTGGCTAGTCACTGAGCAGTGGGTGTCCGGCTAGTCACTGAGCAGGGGGTGTCTGGCTAGTCACTGAGCAGGGTGTGTCTGGCTAGTCACTAAACAGTGGGTGCCTGTCTAGTCACTGAGCAGGGGGTGTCTGGCTAGTCACTGAGAAGCGGTTTCTGGCTGGTCACTGAGCAGGGGTGTCTGGCTAGTCACTGAGCAGGGGGTGTCTGGCTAGTCACTGAGGAGGGTGTATCTGGCTAGTCACAGAGCAGGGGGTGCCTGGCTAGTCACTGAGCAGGGGGTGTCTGGCTAGTCACTGAGCAGGGGGTGTATGGCCAATCACTGAGCAGGGTTGTCTGGCTAGTCACTGAGCAGTGGGTGTCTGGCTAGTCACTGAACAGGGGGTGTCTGGCTAGTCACTGAGCAGGGGTGTCTGGCTAGTCACTGAGCAGGGGGTGTCTGGCTAGTCACTGAGGAGGGTGTATCTGGCTAGTCACAGAGCAGGGGGTGCCTGGCTAGTCACTGAGCAGGGGGTGTCTGGCTAGTCACTGAGCAGGGGGTGTATGGCTAGTCACTGAGCAGGGTTGTCTGGCTAGTCACTAATTAGTGGGTGTCTGGCTAGTCACTGAACAGGGGGTGTCTGGCTAGTCACTGAGCAGGGGGTGTCTGGCTAGTCACTGAGCAGGTGGTGTCTGGCTAGTCACTGAGCAGGTGGTGTCTGGCTAGTCACTGAGCAGGGGTGCCTGGCTAGTCACTGAGCAGGGGGTGTCTGGCTAGTCATTGAGCAGGGTGTGTCTGGCTAGTCACTGAGCCAGGGTGCCTGGCTCGTCACTGCGATGACGGTGTCTGGCTAGTCACTGAGCAGGGGGTGTCTGGCTAGTCACTGAGAAGGGGTGTCTGGCTATTCATTGAGCAGGGGGTGAATGGCTCGTCACTGAGCAGGGGGTGACTGGCTAGTCATTGAGCAGGGGGTGTCTGGCTAGTCACTGAGCAGGGGGTTGTCTGGCTAGTCACTGAGTAGTGGGTGTCTGGCTAGTCACTGAGCTGGTGGTGTCTGGCTCGTCACTGAGCAGGTGGTGTCTGGCAAGTCACTGAGCAGGTGGTGTCTGGCAAGTCACTGAGCAGGGGGTGTCTGGCTAGTCACAGAGCAGGGGGTGTCTGGCTAGTCACTGAGCAGTGGTTGTCCGGCTAGTCACTGAGCAGGGGGTGTCTGGCTAGTCACTGAGCAGGGTGTGTCTGGCTAGTCACTGAACAGGGGGTGCCTGTCTAGTCACTGAGCAGGGGGTGTCTGGCTAGTCACTGAGAAGCGGTGTCTGGCTGGTCACTGAGCAGGCGGTGTCTGGCTAGTCACTGAGCAGGAGGTGTCTGGCTAGTCACTGAGCAGGGGTGTCTGGCTAGTCACTGAGGAGGGTGTATCTGGCTAGTCACAGAGCAGGGGGTGCCTGGCTAGTCACTGAGCAGGTGGTGTCTGGCTAGTCACTGAGCAGGGGTGTCTGGCTCGTCACTGAGCAGGGGGTGCCTGGCTCGTCATTGAGCAGGGGGTGTCTGGATAGTCACTGAGCAGGGGTGTCTGGCTAGTCACTGAGCAGCGGTGTCTGGCTAGTCACTGCGCAGGGGTGTCTGGCTAGTCACTGTGCAGCGCTGTCTGGCTAGTCACTGAGCAGGGGGTGTCTGGCTAGTCACTGCGCAGGGGTGTCTGGCTAGTCACTGTGCAGCGCTGTCTGGCTAGTCACTGAGCAGGGGGTGTCTGGATAGTCACTGCCCAGGGCATCTCTGGTTAGTCACTGCGCTGACGGTGTCTGGCTCGTCACTGAGCAGGGGTGTCTGGTTAGTCACTGAGCAGGGGTGTCTGGCTAGTCATTGAGCAGGGGTGTCTGGCTAGTCACTGTGCAGCGCTGTCTGGCTAGTCACTGCGCAGGGCATCTCTGGTTAGTCACTGCGCTGACGGTGTCTGGCTAGTCACTGAGCAGGGGTGTCTGGCTAGTCATTGAGCAGGGGGTAAATGGCTAGTCACAGAGCAGGGGGTGACTGGCTAGTCACTGAGCAGGGGGTTGTCTGGCTAGTCACTGAGTAGTGGGTGTCTGGCTAGTCACTGAGCTGGTGGTGTCTGGCTCGTCACTGAGCAGGTGGTGTCTGGCAAGTCACTGAGCAGGTGGTGTCTGGCAAGTCACTGAGCAGGGGGTGTCTGGCAAGTCACTGAGCAGGTGGTGTCTGGCAAGTCACTGAGCAGGGGGTGTCTGGCTAGTCACGGAGCAGGGGGTGTCCGGCTAGTCACTGAGCAGGGGTGTCTGGCTAGTCACTGAGCAGGGTGTGTCTGGCTAGTCACTGAACAGGGGGTGCCTGTCTAGTCACTGAGCAGGGGGTGTCTGGCTAGTCACTGAGAAGCGGTGTCTGGCTGGTCACTGAGCAGGCGGTGTCTGGCTAGTCACTGAGCAGGAGGTGTCTGGCTAGTCACTGAGCAGGGGTGTCTGGCGAGTCACTGAGCAGGGGGTGTCTGGCTAGTCACTGGGCAGGGGTGTCTGGCTAGTCACAGAGCAGGGGGTGTCTGGCTAGTCACTGAGCAGGGGGTGTCTGGCTAGTCATTGAGCAGGGGGTGTCTGGCTAGTCATTGAGCAGGGGGTGAATGGCTAGTCACTGAGCAGGGGGTGACTGGCTAGTCATTGAGCAGGGGTGTCTGGCTAGTCACTGAGCAGGGGGTGTCTGGCTAGTCATTGAGCAGGGGGTGTCTGGCTAGTCATTGAGCAGGGGGTGTCTGGCTAGTCACTGAGCAGAGGGTGTCTGGCGAGCCACTGAGCAGGGGGTGTCTGGCTAGTCACTGAGCAGGGGGTTGTCTGGCTAGTCACTGAGTAGTGAGTGTCTGGCTCGTCACTGAGCAGGGGTGTCTGGCTAGTCACGGAGCAGGGGGTGTCTGGCTAGTCACTGAGCAGGGGGTTGTCTGGCTAGTCACTGAGTAGTGGGTGTCTGGCTAGTCACTGAGCTGGTGGTGTCTGGCTCGTCACTGAGCAGGTGGTGTCTGGCAAGTCACTGAGCAGGTGGTGTCTGGCAAGTCACTGAGCAGGGGGTGTCTGGCAAGTCACTGAGCAGGTGGTGTCTGGCAAGTCACTGAGCAGGGGGTGTCTGGCTAGTCACGGAGCAGGGGGTGTCCGGCTAGTCACTGAGCAGGGGTGTCTGGCTAGTCACTGAGCAGGGTGTGTCTGGCTAGTCACTGAACAGGGGGTGCCTGTCTAGTCACTGAGCAGGGGGTGTCTGGCTAGTCACTGAGAAGCGGTGTCTGGCTGGTCACTGAGCAGGCGGTGTCTGGCTAGTCACTGAGCAGGAGGTGTCTGGCTAGTCACTGAGCAGGGGTGTCTGGCTAGTCACTGAGCAGGGGGTTTCTGGCTAGTCACTGGGAAGGGGTGTCTGGCTAGTCACAGAGCAGGGGGTGCCTGGCTAGTCACTGAGCAGGTGGTGTCTGGCTAGTCACTGAGCAGGGGTTTCTGGCTCGTCATTGAGCAGGGGGTGTCTGGCTAGTCATTGAGCAGGGGGTGCCTGGCTCGTCATTGAGCAGGGGGTGTCTGGCTACTCACTGAGCAGGGGGTGTCTGGATAGTCACTGAGCAGGGGTGTCTGGCTAGTCACTGAGCAGGGGGTGTCTGGCTAGTCACTGAGCAGGGGGTGTCTGGCAAGTCACTGTGCAGCGCTGTCTGGCTAGTCACTGCGCAGGGCATCTCTGGTTAGTCACTGCGCTGACGGTGTCTGGCTAGTCACTGAGCAGGGGTGTCTGGTTAGTCACTGAGCAGGGGTGTTTGGCTAGTCATTGAGCAGGGGGTGAATGGCTAGTCACTGAGCAGGGGGTGACTGGCTAGTCATTGAGCAGGGGGTGTCTGGCTAGTCATTGAGCAGGGGATGACTAGCTAGTCACTGAGCAGGGGGTGTCTGGCGAGTCACTGAGCAGGGGGTGACTGGCTAGTCACTGAGCAGAGGGTGTCTGGCGAGTCACTGAGCAGGGGTGTCTGGCTCGTCACTGAGCAGGGGGTGTCTGGCTAGTCACTGAGCAGGGGGTGTCTGGCTAGTCACTGAGCAGGGGGTGACTGGCTAGTCACTGAGCAGAGGGTGTCTGGCGAGTCACTGAGCAGGGGTGTCTGGCTAGTCACTGAGCAGGGGGTGTCTGGCTAGTCACTGAGCAGGGGGTTGTCTGGCTAGTCACTGAGTAGTGGGTGTCTGGCTAGTCACTGAGCAGGTGGTGTCTGGCTCGTCACTGAGCAGGTGGTGTCTGGCAAGTCACTGAGCAGGGGGTGTCTGGCTGGTCACTGAGCACGGGGTGCCTGGCTAGTCACAGAGCACGGGGTGCCTGGCTAGTCACAGAGCAGGGGGTGTCTGGCTAGTCACTGAGCAGGGGGTGTCTGGCTAGTCACTGAGCAGTGGGTGTCCGGCTAGTCACTGAGCAGGGGGTGTCTGGCTAGTCACTGAGCAGGGTGTGTCTGGCTAGTCACTAAACAGGGGGTGCCTGTCTAGTCACTGAGCAGGGGGTGTCTGGCTAGACACTGAGAAGCGGTGTCTGGCTGGTCACTGAGCAGGGGTGTCTGGCTAGTCACTGAGCAGGGGGTGTCTGGCTAGTCACTGAGGAGGGTGTATCTGGCTAGTCACAGAGCAGGGGGTGCCTGGCTAGTCACTGAGCAGGGGGTGTCTGGCTAGTCACTGAGCAGGGGGTGTATGGCTAGTCACTGAGCAGGGTTGTCTGGCTAGTCACTGAGCAGTGGGTGTCTGGCTAGTCACTGAACAGGGGGTGTCTGGCTAGTCACTGAGCAGGGGTGTCTGGCTAGTCACTGAGCAGGGGGTGTCTGGCTAGTCACTGAGGAGGGTGTATCTGGCTAGTCACAGAGCAGGGGGTGCCTGGCTAGTCACTGAGCAGGGGGTGTCTGGCTAGTCACTGAGCAGGGGGTGTATGGCTAGTCACTGAGCAGGGTTGTCTGGCTAGTCACTAATTAGTGGGTGTCTGGCTAGTCACTGAACAGGGGGTGTCTGGCTAGTCACTGAGCAGGGGGTGTCTGGCTAGTCACTGAGCAGGTGGTGTCTGGCTAGTCACTGAGCAGGTGGTGTCTGGCTAGTCACTGAGCAGGGGTGCCTGGCTAGTCACTGAGCAGGGGGTGTCTGGCTAGTAACTGAGCAGGGGGTGTCTGGCTAGTCACTGAGAAGGGGGTGACTGGCTAGTCACTGAGCAGGGGGTGCCTGGCTAGTCACTGAGCAGGGGGTGTCTGGCTAGTCATTGAGCAGGGTGTGTCTGGCTAGTCACTGAGCAGGGGGTGACTGGCTAGTCATTGAGCAGGGGGTGTCTGGCTAGTCACTGAGCAGGGTGTGTCTGGCTAGTCACTGAACAGGGGGTGCCTGTCTAGTCACTGAGCAGGGGGTGTCTGGCTAGTCACTGAGAAGCGGTGTCTGGCTGGTCACTGAGCAGGCGGTGTCTGGCTAGTCACTGAGCAGGAGGTGTCTGGCTAGTCACTGAGCAGGGGTGTCTGGCTAGTCACTGAGGAGGGTGTATCTGGCTAGTCACAGAGCAGGGGGTGCCTGGCTAGTCACTGAGCAGGTGGTGTCTGGCTAGTCACTGAGCAGGGGTGTCTGGCTCGTCACTGAGCAGGGGGTGCCTGGCTCGTCATTGAGCAGGGGGTGTCTGGATAGTCACTGAGCAGGGGTGTCTGGCTAGTCACTGAGCAGCGGTGTCTGGCTAGTCACTGCGCAGGGGTGTCTGGCTAGTCACTGTGCAGCGCTGTCTGGCTAGTCACTGAGCAGGGGGTGTCTGGCTAGTCACTGCGCAGGGGTGTCTGGGTAGTCACTGAGCAGGGGTGTCTGGCTAGTCATTGAGCAGGGGTGTCTGGCTAGTCACTGTGCAGCGCTGTCTGGCTAGTCACTGCGCAGGGCATCTCTGGTTAGTCACTGCGCTGACGGTGTCTGGCTAGTCACTGAGCAGGGGTGTCTGGTTAGTCACTGAGCAGGGGTGTCTGGCTAGTCATTGAGCAGGGGGTAAATGGCTAGTCACTGAGCAGGTGGTGTCTGGCAAGTCACTGAGCAGGGGGTGTCTGGCTGGTCACTGAGCAGGGGGTGTCTGGCTTGTCACAGAGCAGGGGGTGCCTGGCTAGTCACAGAGCAGGGGGTGTCTGACTAGTCACTGAGCAGTGGGTGTCCGGCTAGTCACTGAGAAGCGGTGTCTGGCTGGTCACTGAGCAGGGGGTGTCTGGCTAGTCACTGAGCAGGGGTGTCTGGCTAGTCACTGAGGAGGGTGTATCTGGCTAGTCACAGAGCAGGGCGTGCCTGGCTAGTCACTGAGCAGGGGGTGTCTGGCTAGTCACTGAGCAGGGGGTGTCTGGCTAGTCACTGAGCAGGGTTGTCTGGCTAGTCACTGAGCAGTGGGTGTCTGGCTAGTCACTGAACAGGGGGTGTCTGGCTAGTCACTGAGCAGGGGGTGTCTGGCTAGTCACTGAGCAGGGGGTGTCTGGCTAGTCACTGAGCAGGTGGTGTCTGGCTAGTCACTGAGCAGGGGTGCCTGGCTAGTCACTGAGCAGGGGGTGTCTGGCTAGTAACTGAGCAGGGGGTGTCTGGCTAGTCACTGAGAAGGGGGTGACTGGCTAGTCACTAAGCAGGGGGTGCCTGGCTAGTCACTGAGCAGGGGGTGTCTGGCTAGTCATTGAGCAGGGTGTGTCTGGCTAGTCACTGAGCCGGGGTGCCTGGCTAGTCACTGAGCAGGGGGTGTCTGGCTAGTCACTGAGCAGGGGGTGTATGGCTAGTCACTGAGCAGGGTTGTCTGGCTAGTCACTAATTAGTGGGTGTCTGGCTAGTCACTGAACAGGGGGTGTCTGGCTAGTCACTGAGCAGGGGGTGTCTGGCTAGTCACTGAGCAGGTGGTGTCTGGCTAGTCACTGAGCAGGTGGTGTCTGGCTAGTCACTGAGCAGGGGTGCCTGGCTAGTCACTGAGCAGGGGGTGTCTGGCTAGTAACTGAGCAGGGGGTGTCTGGCTAGTCACTGAGAAGGGGGTGACTGGCTAGTCACTGAGCAGGGGGTGCCTGGCTAGTCACTGAGCAGGGGGTGTCTGGCTAGTCATTGAGCAGGGTGTGTCTGGCTAGTCACTGAGCAGGGGGTGACTGGCTAGTCATTGAGCAGGGGGTGTCTGGCTAGTCACTGAGCAGGGTGTGTCTGGCTAGTCACTGAACAGTGGGTGCCTGTCTAGTCACTGAGCAGGGGGTGTCTGGCTAGTCACTGAGAAGCGGTGTCTGGCTGGTCACTGAGCAGGCGGTGTCTGGCTAGTCACTGAGCAGGAGGTGTCTGGCTAGTCACTGAGCAGGGGTGTCTGGCTAGTCACTGAGGAGGGTGTATCTGGCTAGTCACAGAGCAGGGGGTGCCTGGCTAGTCACTGAGCAGGTGGTGTCTGGCTAGTCACTGAGCAGGGGTGTCTGGCTCGTCACTGAGCAGGGGGTGCCTGGCTCGTCATTGAGCAGGGGGTGTCTGGATAGTCACTGAGCAGGGGTGTCTGGCTAGTCACTGAGCAGCGGTGTCTGGCTAGTCACTGCGCAGGGGTGTCTGGCTAGTCACTGTGCAGCGCTGTCTGGCTAGTCACTGAGCAGGGGGTGTCTGGCTAGTCACTGCGCAGCGGTGTCTGGGTAGTCACTGAGCAGGGGTGTCTGGCTAGTCATTGAGCAGGGGTGTCTGGCTAGTCACTGTGCAGCGCTGTCTGGCTAGTCACTGCGCAGGGCATCTCTGGTTAGTCACTGCGCTGACGGTGTCTGGCTAGTCACTGAGCAGGGGTGTCTGGTTAGTCACTGAGCAGGGGTGTCTGGCTAGTCATTGAGCAGGGGGTAAATGGCTAGTCACTGAGCAGGTGGTGTCTGGCAAGTCACTGAGCAGGGGGTGTCTGGCTGGTCACTGAGCAGGGGGTGTCTGGCTTGTCACAGAGCAGGGGGTGCCTGGCTAGTCACAGAGCAGGGGGTGTCTGACTAGTCACTGAGCAGTGGGTGTCCGGCTAGTCACTGAGAAGCGGTGTCTGGCTGGTCACTGAGCAGGGGGTGTCTGGCTAGTCACTGAGCAGGGGTGTCTGGCTAGTCACTGAGGAGGGTGTATCTGGCTAGTCACAGAGCAGGGGGTGCCTGGCTAGTCACTGAGCAGGGGGTGTCTGGCTAGTCACTGAGCAGGGGGTGTCTGGCTAGTCACTGAGCAGGGTTGTCTGGCTAGTCACTGAGCAGTGGGTGTCTGGCTAGTCACTGAACAGGGGGTGTCTGGCTAGTCACTGAGCAGGGGGTGTCTGGCTAGTCACTGAGCAGGGGGTGTCTGGCTAGTCACTGAGCAGGTGGTGTCTGGCTAGTCACTGAGCAGGGGTGCCTGGCTAGTCACTGAGCAGGGGGTGTCTGGCTAGTAACTGAGCAGGGGGTGTCTGGCTAGTCACTGAGAAGGGGGTGACTGGCTAGTCACTAAGCAGGGGGTGCCTGGCTAGTCACTGAGCAGGGGGTGTCTGGCTAGTCATTGAGCAGGGTGTGTCTGGCTAGTCACTGAGCCGGGGTGCCTGGCTCGTCACTGCGATGACCGTGTCTGGCTAGTCACTGAGCAGGGGGTGTCTGGCTAGTCACTGAGAAGGGGTGTCTGGCTATTCATTGAGCAGGGGGTGAATGGCTAGTCACTGAGCAGGGGGTGACTGGCTAGTCAATGAGCAGGGGGTGTCTGGCTAGTCACTGAGCAGGGGCTGTCTGGCTAGTCACTGAGCAGGGGGTGTCTGGCGAGTCACTGAGCAGGGGCTGTCTGGCTCGTCACTGGGCGGGGAGGTGTCTGGCTAGTCACTGAGCAGGGGGTGTCTGGCTAGTCACTGGGCGGGGAGGTGTCTGGCTAGTCACTGAACAGGAAAGTCTTTGTGACATTTAATTTAATGTAAAGGTTCCTGATCAGGATCCTAACACCACCTCATTATGTAGTTATTCACAGGAATGCAGATTTCATTCAGCATGTTTTCTTCAGCACACCCATATTTAGGAATACATCCAGAGTAGTTAAAGAGATTGCTGTATCTCATTCAAAGAACCTTGCTTTTTTTTGTTTGGTCCAGTTGGTCTGTCCCACCTTCCAGCACATTTAATGCCACTTGTGCAGAAATACTGGAGGTGGTGACACATTGAGTGACAGTAGCTTACCTCAGCCACAACACAGTTACTGCATTTTCTCTCTCTGTATCAAAAGATCTGTGCGAGACTGGAATCACCTGTGTGTTGAGGTGTGCAGGACAGTCAGTGGCTACAGTGCCAGTATTGAAAACAATTACCCTTCATATGTGGCATTTGTGGCAGAACCTGCTTCTCACAGATTGCTATCAGCAAAGGTTCACCATGTGATGCTGCTCCATCTCCAGAAGCATTTGATGCCTGTCCATCATTTTGCAGAGATCAAGTCAAATCACTGATGTGTGGGAGCAGACAGCTGGGCTGAAATTATGACTTTGAATCCCTAAAATGAAGTTATCTGAATCTGATAACTCAGTATGTTAAAGTTGAATTGGAGAGTAACTTGTAGATTTGAGCCGGGAGCAGTCTGAGAGATGCATCATTGTATTTAGAACCCATGTCTCTGAAGGCCTCGCTATCGACCTGCGTTGCGTTCTGTGGTACACGTCAGTGCAACCATTCTTCCATGACTGTACACATATGACTAGTGCTCGTCCTATATATGCTGCACCAGGCTTCTCATTGCTATCATCAGAGTTTATCACTCAGGGTAAAGACTGCATGCTGCCTTTTAGAAATCAGGCCCTTGCTTTGTAAGGCTTATCAAGGCACTGTCAATAACCTACACTTGGAAAAAGTGGTTGTTTTCTGCTGAGGGAAATGTAAGTAAGCAGGAACCTTTCTGATCTTATCTACAGAACTGGACTTGTCAAAATGGCCATTGGAGCATTTGCACCACGCTCCCAATGTGCAGCTGCCCACTGCTATTTGAACTGCAATCATTTCAATCACAGGAAAACCACCAGCCTAATGTGAGGATTACTTTGTATGCTGAAAACTCAATTAGGTCATTGGGACCACAACACTATTTTAACTTGTGATCTTGTGAAGACCACACGGCACCAAGCCTGCCACTGTCCCCTGGCAGCCATCAACAGAGGCCAGTGTGCGTCTTTAAAAAGGATATGCTTTAAAGATTACTTGTGGACCCAGTGTAAACGTGGCCCCTGAAAATGGTTGCTGAAGCTCCAAAAGCTCCGATGAACAATGTTCCTGCTGATGCTCCCTTCAGTGGAAGTTGACACAGCATATGGAGTATCTGAACCGGGTAATTGGGGTAATTATCATGCGGATTCAGGGAATCAAACTGTTTATGTTCAACAGCTCAAGGCTTGCTAAGATGTTGGGCAGGATTCTCCAGTGGCCGACACCAAAATCAAGAAAGGCGATTCGGCGGAGAAACGGTTTTGTGCCAAAGTCACAGCAGGCACCGATGTGATGCCAAATCGCGATTCATCACCTCGAAAACGATGTCAATGCGTTTCACTCTGCAAAATGGTACAGTAGGTACCATTTACATATCATTAGCGGGACCGATATGGTACTCTCTAGGGCCTCTGCGATTCTCTGTCTCCGAGGGGCCGAGTTCCCGACAGCGAGGTTCACTTGTACTTTTAAAAATCGTGAAGCTGGCATGGCGGCTGCTGAGGGAGAGATTGGGGGTACGGAAAGTGTCCAACATGGCCATAGTGTGCTGACAGTTGTGCCGCTGGCAGCTCCTGCCAGGGCTGGGGTGGGTAGTGAGGAGTGGCCCAGGATGTGGGTTGTGGGGTCCGAGTGGACGGAGAGTGGACCATTGCCGCAGCCGGCAAGGCAGTCATGCAGCTGTGCACACTGCTAACAGCGCTCTTTGAACCTGATACCATGGGTCATATTGGTTTCCCTCCAGGGCATCCCCCTGGCCCCAGACAACCCATCAGCTGTATGGGCCCACTCCAGGACAACCAGTGCCATCTTTTTGGCTGGGATAGGTGTGTGCAGGGAGTGTAATGTGCATGTGCGGCTACAGGTTGTCAGCCTCTCGAGTGTTGATCACGGACCGGGCATATCCCACACCATTTGTCAGGGGATTAGAGTGTGTTCCATGCGGCACTGGTGCCAGCTCCTCAACGGTAGCGGAATCGTTCCAGATACGGCGCCGGTTTTTCTGTTGTAAAAGTCAATGGACTCTCCGTTGGCATCAAAACTTGGGGCCAGATTCATTGTTTTTGAGACTAAGTGCAGAGGAACTGTGGCGTTATACAACCAAAAAATTACGACCGGTGAGGAGCTAGCAGCCACACTGAGTAAAGCCCCCGGGTCCCACGATATAAACGCCTGGAGAATGGCTGGGTCCATGGCAGCACATGCGCACGGCGACGACCTGCAGCGGCCTCACCATTTACCATGGCACCAGCCACGCGCAGATCCGACCTGCCAGGTCCCCGGGCCACCCCCTACCAATTCCCCAGGCCTCGCGGGAGATGCAACGGCTAGCACCATGGGTCCCGCCCGACTGTGGCGGCGCTGGACACAGTCCGCAGCTGCCTCACCGGGATCCCGACCGCTGAGACCACACGACAGCCGTGCGGTCGGGAACTCAGCCCATCAGGGGCGGAGCATCGGGGAAGGGCCTTCAGTTCCAATGGCGCGCGGCCCAATGACGCCATTTCAGAGGAGGCGGAGGATACAAAACCTGCGTCAAACAGGCGGCAACCCTGATTTCAGCTTCAGAAGGGATTCTCCGCCCGATCGCCGATTACAAAACCGGAGTCGGGGATTGGTGAATCCCACCCGTGGTCTCAGAAACGGAGAATCCACCGTGTGTGTAAGAATGTATGTCACAACTTTATGGGTTGGCATTGAAGATTTGCTTGTCAGGAGCACTTATCAGTAATTGCGCACACAGATCATTGGACAGAAAGTTCTTCAGAGCCCATTATTCTCCAAACACCAAATTTAAGTTGTGGTCTCCCTGTGATTGAGGCTCCGTGCTGAGAATGTGAAATCATAAAATACATCCTCAAGTGTCAACTGATTGGCTAGCAGTGATAGCTGCCTGTGCCTTGTTTTAACTAACTCGGTATATTGATAGAACACAGAGTACACTAAGGGTGGGTGTGCATAGATATTCTAAACTAAGATTAAAAAGTCCTCCCTGCAATGGGAGCACCAAGAGGGTTTGTAAATTCCCAGACTGGCATTATGTTGTGGTGGTGACAGACCAACTTAGAAAGGCTGTCACAATATAATCATTGCTTTGGGATTCAAATAATTCTGCAGAAAAATCTCTAGAAAGAAACTGGTGAAATCATACAAATAGTATGGAGATTGAACCAACGAGATTGCAATATATTAAAGCTAGTTTGTTGAACTACTTGTGCATTGGAAGCAATGGCTTCAGTGTTATTTTGTTGATTCTTAACATGTTGATCCTGAAATCCTAAATGATAAATAATTTTGATGCGCTTTAAATTCAAAGCCAGAAAGTGCCACATCCATGAAAACGTGGACCACTGTATCACTGCAAAAATATCTTTGTAATCTTATTGGTGATAGAATCTTAGAATCATATAATTCATCGAATCATAGAATTTACAGTGCAGAAAGAGGCCATTCAGCCCATCAAGTCTGCACCAGCCCCTGGAAAGAGCACCCACCCAAGCCACACACCTCCACCCCATCCCCCTTTATCCCTGTAACCCAGCAACCCCACCCAACCTTTTTGCACACCAAGAGCAATTTAGCATGGCCAATCTACCCAACCTGCACATCTTTGAACTGTGGGAGGAAACCGGAGCAGCCGGAGGAAACCCACGCACACACGGGGAGAAAGTGCAGACTCCACACATCAGTGACCCAAGCCAGGAATCGAACCTGAGACCCTGGAGCTGTGAAGCAACTGTATTAACCACTATGCTACTGTGCTGGCCAGATAGAACCATCTGTGAGTCACTAAGTGCTGCAGATCTCACATTAAGTAAGGCATTGGTACTGTATATGCAGAACAACTGCAGCTTTCAAGGTTCAGAGCGCAATCTAATGGCCATGTTGGACACAGCGCGGATCGGAGCGAGCTGGTTAGATTGTGGGAGAGGCCGAAATCGGAATCCACACCGGGGGCTGATCAGTTTCCAATCTAACTGGCCCACTCCCTTGCGGGCATGGCACCACGTGGTGGAGGAGGATACCTGCTCCCAGTGACTATCAAGGTCACCGCAACCCTGAACATTTATGCCACGGGTTCATTCCAGGGCTCGAGTGGGGACCTGTATGCCATATACAAACCTACAGCCCACAAATGCATCCGTGAAGTCACAGATGCCCTGTTTGCCCGGGCAGCTGACTATGTAAACTTTGACCTGGACCTAGCCCATCAAGATGCCTGGGCAACAGGATTCTCCGCCAGCGATGGGATGCCCCAGGTCCAGGAGGTAATAGAATCATAGAATCACTTGAGTGCAGAAAGAGGCCATTTGGCCCATCGGATCTCCATCAACCAAGACAGTACGTATGTTGCCTTGCGTATACCGGGCAGTCCGGGAGCGCCGTTCATTAACAGGAAGGGGTTCCACTCCCTGAATGTTCAACTTGTGTGTGACTGCCACCTCAAGATCATGCAGGTGTGTGCACGCGTCCCAGGGAGTGTGCACGACAGCTACATCCTGGGGCAATCGGAGATCCCCAGCATCATCAACGGGCACCACAGAATGACCAGCTGTCTCTTGGGTGACAAGGGGTACCCGCTGAAGTCCTGGATAATGATGCCAGTACTGAGGCCAGAAACCGGTGCAGAGACCTGATATAATGAGACCCATCTGGCCATCCAGGCTGTGATTGAGTGGCGCATCGGATTGCTGAAAATGCGGTTCCGATGCCTCGACCGTTCTGGTGGCATCGGTTTGAGGTGGTCTGCTGTGCCCTCCAAAACCTGGCACAGCAGTGGAGCAACATGCTGGGGGTGGGGGAGGGAGGATTATGTGGCCTCATCTGAGGAGGAGGATGAGGGGGAACCGGACCAGGAGGGACTAGAGGACGAGCCCCGGGAGGACCCACAGGAGCAGCCAGAGGATGGAGCCCGCTCCACCATTCAATACGACCATGGCCTCTATTCCACCATCCTGCTTGTTCTCCATAACCCTTCACCATCACTAATTAAAAATCTGTCTAACTCCTCCTTTAAATTACTCACTGTACCAGCATCCATCGCACTCTGGGGTAGGGAATTCCACAGATTCACACCCTTTTGGGAGAAGTAGTTTCTCCTCCTCTCAGTTTTAAATTTGTTCCCCCTATCCTGAGACTATGACCTCTTATTCTGGAATGCCTCACAAGAGGAAGGATCCGCTCCATATCCACTTGATCCATATCTTTTATCATCGTATATCCCTCAATTTGATCTCCCCTCAGTCTTTTAAGCTCTAGCGAGTATGGGCCTAAATCGCTCTTCATAAGGCAAACTCCTTATCTCTGGAATAACTCCAGTGAACCTCGTCTGAACTGCCTCCAATGCCACTACATCTTTCCTCAAACAAGGGGACCAAAACTGGGCACAATACTCCAGGTGCGGTCTCACAAATGCCTTGTACAGTTGCAACAACACTTCCTTACCTTTATTCTCTATTCCTTTAGCTACCTTCTATTCACTTTCTTTATTACCTGCTGTACCTGCATGCTAGTTTTCTGCGATTCATGCACGAGGACACCCAGATTCCTCTGCACCGGAGCATCCCGAACTCTCTCCCCATTTAGATAATATTTTTACCGCCCAAAATGGATGACCTCACACTTATCCACGTTAAACTCCATCTGCCACATTTTGGCCCACTCTCCTAACCTACCTACATCCATTTGTAAGGCTCTTATTTCCTCATTGCAACTTGCTCTCCCACCTCTTTTAGTGTCATCTGCAAATTTGGCTATAGAACCTTCTGTCCCTGTAACCAAGTCGTTAATATAGATAGTAAATAGTTGGTGTCGCAAGGATTGAACCTTGTGGCATCTCATTAGTTACATCTTGCCATCCAGAAAAGACCCATTATTCCTAACTTTCTGTCTTCTGTCCATCAGCCAGACTTCTATCCAAGCTAATAAATTACCCCCAACCCCATGTAACCTAACATTGTGAATTAACCTTCTGTGCAGCACATTATCAAACATCTTCCGCAGGTCCAGACATACTACGTCCACAGGATCCCATTATTCTCTTGGCTTGTTACACCTTCGAAAAACTCTCGCAAATTAGTCAAACACAATTTGCCCTTCATAAAGCAATGTTGTATAGTCACAGTATTTGCAGTGCAGAAGGAGGCCATTCAGCCCTTCGAGTCTGCACTGGCCCTCGGAAAGAGCACCCTACTTAAGCCCACGCCTCCACCCTATCCCCGTAACCTCTCTTCCCTATTATGTACCTATAGAAGCTTTAATTATCCTTTGTGATATTTTGAGATACCTTTCTTTCGTAATTTATCATAGTTTATTTAATTACTTTTTCAGAATACCTTTGTTTATGTTTGAAAGTTTCCCAATATCCCAGCCCGCCATTGGCCTTTGCAACATGGTGTACCTTAGTTTTTGTTGTTATATCGTCCTGAACCTCCTTGCTTCACTGTGGATGTTTTTCATCCCTCTTGTCATCTTTCTTCCTCTCTGGAATATATTTTAGTTGTGAGGAATTGAGTATCTCGCTAAATAACTGCCACTGCTCATCAATTGTCCTACCTTTTAGCCTTCCTCCCTCGGGAGGGGGCCCAGATCTAGGACCAGTGTGTCCGGGGGACTGGGGACGGGCGAGGGCGGTGGGCAATGGGGGTTGGTGGTGCAGGCCAGACCAAAGTGCAGAAAAACTTGACAGAGGCTTCAAATGACTCGGGTGTAGCGTGTTTTAATGATGAACAATCATGACCCGCACTGTCCCTAACAATCGGTGGTGCCATCCTCCCCATCCCCCAACGCCCTCTCAGTAATCCTTAAACTGCTTAACCCACCGTGTTCGACAGCTATGTCTAGCTGTGGCCCCAGGATGCAGATTGGAGGTGAAGGCAGCCTGCTGCTTATCTGTGGTCTTTGACGCCCCTGGCAGGAGTCCTTTGAGGACCCTGGCCACCTTGCCAGTGGCACATGCCTCGCCATGCCTTTTCCATCCCCTGACCCATTGTCAGCAGGGAGGGACTAGGGAGAGCTGGAGACCCCCATCGCCTCCCTGTATACTTGTAGGGGAGCTCCAGGTCGGCCTCTGGCATTTCCTCATCCCAGTCTGTGCCTGTAGATGGCACTTGAGATGGAGGGTTGGCTGGAGTAAGCTCCAGAGGCCCGTGGGTCATCTGGCCCTGCCAACCATGGTGGCTCTCCATTGTCTGTGCCATGATGTCGACGTCTTCAGCGATGCCCTTCTGTGACCAGGCCACGTTTTGCAGTGCCTCACCAATGTCCACCTGTACCTGGGACACATTCCTCAGAGACTGGGACATTTCCTGGAGTGCCTCAGCAATGGCCACTTAAGAGCGCGACATGCTCCGCAGTGTCTCGGCAAGATCCAACTGGTCAGGGACACATCCCCCAGCGACTGGGACATGCTATCGTGACGCTCAGCCATGGCCATCACTGACTGAGCAACGCCTTGGACACCAGCACTCATGGAGCTAACGTTGTGCACCAGGCTCTCCACTGCAGTCGCCACCCTAGCAGTGTTGGCCTCGGTGGAAACATTCAAACAGGTTGAGCCAGTCTCCATTGGAGTTTAGAAGAATGAGAGTTAACTTCCGGTGAAGTCATGCGAGAACATGTCAGGCGAAAGGTGGCTCCCACCAGGGTCCTTGTTTTGCCTGTTTTTCAGGAGACTTCTGTGTTTAAACCCAGCCGGCTGAACTGTTAGTCGCCGGAGCTGTATCGAATATTTCATCGAGAAAACTTGCTGGACAGAAACGCCAGGCTGGTAGTCCGGCGAGAGAATCTGAGGAAGAGAAGATGATGGAGGCAACCGCTCCCATCACGGTAGACACGCTGACTGTGGTGATGGCACAGGAGCTAGAGAGGTTCGGGAATCAGGTAGACAGACAGTTTGATTGGCAAGAAAATGAGTTGAAGGAGTCCTTCAAAGCTACCAGTGAGAAGACATCGGGCCTGATCCGAGAGAAGCTGGGTAAGACGTCAAAGGCTGTGAAGGAGCAAAGCAATACGCTGAAGGGTATGGAGGAGGCCTTGTCAAGGCCTGAGGGGTAGCTCCCCTCGCTGGAAGCAGAGATACTGCTTGTGACAGAGAGCAACAAGGGCCTGAGAGCAAAAGGTGAGGACTTGGAAAACAGATTGAGGTGATTAAATCTCAGGATGGTGGGGTTGCCCGAGGGAGTGGGGGGCTTGAGGCCACCAAATATTTTTCAGAGATGTTATCTCGGTTGGTGGCGGTGGGGGGGGGGAATGTGTTCGCCCGTCCAAAGTTGGATAGGGTCCATCGGGCACTCCGGCAGAAGCCACGGCCAAATGAACCCCATGGGCTGTGATTATTCGCTTCCATAGCTTTTGGAAGAAGGAGCGAGGCCTGTAGTTGGCCAAGAAGAGCTACTATATTGACTGGAAAGGGCTCACTGTTCGGATTTGCCAGGGTATTGGGGCCGAGCTGGCAAAGAGACATGCGGCCTTCAACAAGGCGAATGTGGTGGGCTATAAAAAAGGAGTACGGTTCGGGGTGGTGCATCTGGTGAGATTACGAGTCGCGATGGACTCAAAAGGCCATCGGTGGGATTCTCCATTGGCTGACGCCCACACGATTGGGCGGAGAATAGGCTCCGACTCCAAAATCGCCAAATCGCAATTCTCCATCACCTCGACAGCGGCGTCACTGCGGTCCAGAACGCACATACAGTAAAGACTGTTTGCACATCATTAACGGGCCAGGCAGGTATTCTCCGGGGCCTCCGTAATTCTCCGCCTCCGATGCGCCGAGTTCCCTACGGCACGGTTCACTTGAGCTTTTAAAAATTGTGAAACTGGCATTGCAGCTGCTGAGGGAGAGAGAGAGGGTACGGAAAGCGTCCAATATCGCCATCGTTTGCTGACAGTTGTGCCCCTGGCCGGGAGGAGTAGCGGGGGGGATGGACAGGAGGTGGACTGTGGGTCGAAGTGGACGGGCGCGGAACACCATTGCCGCAGCCGGCAAGGCAGCCATGCAGCTGCGCATGCTGCTGACTGCCCACTGTAAACTTACGGGTTGTATGAGTGTACCCCCCAGGCCACCCCCTAGGCAAGGCAAACCTCGCAAAAGAAATATCAGAACTCAGTGAAAGGCACCAAATTTAAAACTGGTGGCTGAGTTTTTGTAAGGAACTTTGCATCTGGACCATCAAGGATGCCTGTGGAAATGCTGGCAAAATCGGATTCGGTCTCATATTTGGCAGACTTACAAGGGAGACGAGTGCAGGAGCACGTAGACTATATAAGGAGCCGGGAAGCCGCAGCCCCAATGACTGAACAAGTAGTTCAGGTGAAGTCTGAAGCAAGGGAACTGGGGGGGTTCAGAAGAGGCCCCACCCATTACTCCTATGGGCAGCTGTTGAGATCTCAAAGTAGCCTCCTGCTGTTGATGAAGATACTGCCACACTGCTGGAGGAACGGGTCAGGGAGCTGAGGCATTCCACCAGGCCTAAGAAGTTCCCTGTCAGATTGACTGTGAAGGATTGTAGTGTATTACCCCCCCGCCCCCCCCCCCCCACCTCTAGTGTTTCTGTCCTCATTGTACATAGCGTTATATTCACGAGACTTGAGCCAGAGTTGTGGTACAATCGTACAAAACTTTATTCAGTCTTCAACGGTACATGCTGGTATCACTTCTTTCTCCTCACTGCCTTCAACTTCCACAACTTTTATAACTCCTTTCAGAGGCAGGGCTGTGAGGGTATCAGTTCCTTACATGAATTGGTTGTAATATGCCACAGTGGGACGTTACCCCAACTGATTGGGTTTATCCCCACTGAATCGGTTTTGAGCCCCACTTATTAGGTTTATATCTGAATCACATACAATCTATTGTGTTTTCAGTGATATTAGTTACTGAGTAACTGAACTCGTGTTGTTTTTCACGGATACTTTAACTTAGTTCCACAACATCTGCTGCTAACCACAGCAGTTGTATACATTAAGAATCATCTACTCCTACAATAATAACCAAGTACTCCTACAATAGTTAACTGTAAACAACCTAAATAACCTGCATTATATATATGTGTGTGTCGAGGGCTTCAGGGAGGTGGAAGATGGAATGTAGAAGCGTCGTCCCTTTAAGGGGCAATCTTTCACAGGCCACGTGAACAACTTGGGGCCTATCACATGGGTGCACGCGAACCCCAACCAATCGGGTAAAGCACGGGCCCCGAGAGCAGGGGCTCAAGAAGGGAGTAGTCATAATATGCACCCATGCACATCATGAGGTAAAAGCAGACAGTGACAGACACCCAGGTGAGCCAATCGACATATAGAACAGAACACGACCAATCACCAGGCAGAACATCAGAGGGGGGCTTCCAACTATAAAACACACGAGGCATCAGCACTCTGCCTCTTTCCACTGGTGACAACTGTAGTGACAGTCAGGGTGTACAAATCATTCAACACCTTCTACGGTGGATCAGATAGTTAATGTTAGTTTACTTAGAGTAGTAGAGAGTCAACCCACAGGCAGCTGTGTGCTTCGTTACTGAAGTTTAATAAATCTTATTGAACCAACGCCTACGTTTGGTGTATGCTTGATCATTTAACTGCATCGTGTTGCAGTCCGTGTTACCCCACGGTGAACAACACGACATGATACCAGGTGTGGCTACTGCTTCTAAGTAATTTACCTTCGAAAAGTCACTGACGACCAGCATCTGCCATCCAGTGGCATGGAAAAGATCCAGGCACCTCCACAGCTCCGGATCTCCGGTAACCTTGGCGCCAACTGGCGGGTCTTCAAGCGGAAATTCAGCCTATACCTTGAGGCCTCGGGCCTCGAAGGTGCGTCTGATGCTGGAAAAATCTCGCTGCTACTGCCGACTGCGGGGGACCAGGCCATCGAAATCTTCAATACGCTCACTTTTGCCGATGGTGAGGACAAGACCAAATTCCAGACCTTCTTAGCCAAATTCAACAGTCACTGTGAGGTCGAGACGAACAAAAGCTCCAAGTGTTATGTCTTCCAGGAGCGCCTTCAGGGTAAGGATGAGCCTTTCCAGCCTTTTCTCACTCATCTTTGCATTCTAGCGCAATCCTGCAACTACGGTGACACCGATCAGGGATCAGATCGTGTTTGGCGTCCACTCCGACGCCCTGTGGGAGCAGCTCCTAGAAATAAAAAATATGATCCTGCCAGTGGCCATCGAGACGTGCAAAGTCCACGAACAGGCGAAAAGTCGCTATTCCCACCTTAAATCGAGAGTATACAGGCCATCGCCCGAATGCTGCGCCTGAGCATCAATGAAGGCGGCCATTTCGCGCGCTTTTCCAGGGGTCCGACGCATGCCCACCACGGTCGGGAGAACGAAGCGGCCGAAAACTACACTGCGCAGGTAAGAGCGGCAGCTGACCGCATTGCGCATGTGCGACGATGCACTGAGCGTCACTACGGCAACTGCGGCACCGCCCATTTAAAGCGGCAATGCCCTGCAAGAGGCAGGCAATACCTCAACTGCACGAAGCTTGGCCATTATGTGGCTTTGTGCAGGTCTGCACCTCCGATAGGAGGCCAGCGATCCCAGTTCCACCGCAGACAAGTTCGCGGTGTGCAGCAAGGGCTGCTGGATTTGGAACCTGATCCCATTACGGATCCAGAGGACAACCATTCATGTACCTGACCTGGATCACTTCCAGTGCTGCAAAAGATGCAGCAGATCAGAACACGGCAAAAGCTGACATATGATGCTCATGCTACTGATCTGCCCGTGCTCTCTCCGACGGACGCTGTTCGCATCAAGTTGCCTGGTGAAGGCTGGTCAGCTCCAACTGTTGTTGTTCGACAGGCTGCTCCCAGGTCGTTCGTGGTTCGCATGGCTGATGGATCTATTGTCATGCGCAACAGAAGGGCACTATGCAAACGTGCCTGCCCACCACCGGATCTCACATTCCCAGATGGCGTTCTGCCCTATCCGGACACCTCGCTCCATGAGGCCACCAATCTGGCTGCATGACAACCTGTCAAGACACCATCATCCCCGCCTCCACCTCTCAGGCGGTCCACAAGAATCCGATGATAGCCCCAACGACTGGACTTATAAATATTTCCTTTGTATATATACTGTCATGTTTCTGCACACTAGACACCTTACATGTACATTTCCATTCACTCACCAATTGCTGTATATAGTTACTTTTGTAAATATGTCGTATATGCTCTAAGCAGCCGACAAATGTTTTTTAAAAGTGGGGGATGTCATAATATGCACCCATGCACATCATGAGGTAAAAGCAGGCAGTGACAGACACCCAGTTGAGCCAATCAACATACAGAACAGAACACGACCAATCACCAGACAGAACACCAGAGGGGGGCTTCCAACTATAAAACACACGAGGCACCAGCACTCTGCCTCTTTCCACTGGTGACAGTCAGGGTGTACAAATCATTCAACACCTTCTACACGTGGATCAGAGCTAGCCTGGTCTAGATAGTTAATGTTAGTTTACTTAGAGTAGCAGAGAGTCAACCCATAGGCAGCTGTGTGCTTCGTTACTGAAGTTCAATAAATCTTATTGAACCAACGCCTTCGTTTGGTGTATGCTTAATCATTTAGCTGCATCGTGTTGCAGTCCATGTTACCCAGGGTGAACAACATGACAGGGGTCAAGGAGTAAATACCTGTATGAGATATCGCTGTGCCTCTATATAGTTAGACCTTATCGTTGTTTCATATACCTCTTCCGGTCAGACAAGGTGTAGCCAGTTAAAATGGCTAACTCCCGATTTAGAATGGCTAACCCCGATTTAAAATGGTGAACGGCAAAGGCTGATGGGAAAATCAGCCAACAGGACTAAAACAAGCAGCGACAGGTAAACTGTGTATTCACCCCTGGGAAGGCCAGACAAGATCGATACCGGGAACCATCAGCACAACAAAACACCAGCCATCTGCATACTAATGAGCAATCCCCGGGAACAATGTGCAACATTTTAGACACAAAGCCAACCCAGACTTTTCGGCGCCAACAGGAGCCTACACAAAGGGAGGTGAACGATCACCTCAAGACCACCCATCGATCAAGGAATCGCTCCAGCATTGGAGAATATCGAACCAAGTGATTGGGACAAAGTCCAATCACTTGGAACCAGGTACAGGGTCTGCCCCGAAAGGCGGGAAGCCCCTGGGGACTATAAGAATAGAGTCCAAGTTCAAATCGACCCTTCAGCTGCTACCACTCTGCATCCTCCTGCACCCTTCTGCTTATTCTTCTGACCAGGTCACTCAGCAACGCAGACCAACCCTTGACAGTGACCGGTCCAGCCATCGCGAAACATCCCGTAAGTCTTACTTCAACGCTCGCAACGAGATAGGTGCTCCTAGCTATCAATCTGTACCAGCTTCGAATCCCGCAGGCTCAGAATCCGAATGAAAGGCCATTTGTTTCCCTGACCTGGTGGGCCGTTTCCAAGTTAAGTATTGGCCTGTTAGTTGTAGGAAGTAGCTTAGATGTAGAATTTGTGCATAAGTATTGATTACTGTATATAATAAATGTGCTTTGATTTAACTCTTACTAAGCGGTGTGTTGGATTATTGATCATTACTCTGACTTGAACCACGTGGCGGTATCAGAAAGATACCTGGCGACTCAAGAGCAAAGGTGATAGAACAGAGCAATTAAACGAAGGCTAAAGTTAGCGACAACAAAGGAACCTCCTCAGTGATACCTCGTGTTATTACAG
This sequence comes from Scyliorhinus torazame, assembly GCF_047496885.1. Lineage (NCBI taxonomy): Eukaryota > Metazoa > Chordata > Chondrichthyes > Carcharhiniformes > Scyliorhinidae > Scyliorhinus > Scyliorhinus torazame. The sequence goes on along the minus strand of NC_092716.1, from coordinate 55,019,436 downwards.
CTGAGTTAGATAAATTCTTGGCTGATGAGGGAATCAAAGGGTATAGTGGGTTCGGAAGGAAAGTGGAATTGGGGCCTCAATCAGATCCGCCATGATCTTACTGATTGGCAGAACAGGCTCGAGGGACTGAATGGCCTACTACTGCTCCTAATTTGTCTGCTCATCTGTATTGTAGAAGACATGTATTTGGGAGACTGAAAGTAATGTTGTTCAGTCTGCATCAAAAAGGAATTGGGGTCAAGGATGTGAGCAGGTTCTGTAGTGGTGAAGAGATTGCAGAGGCTGTTAAAAGGAAATTGTGAGGAGCCAAGTCTTGATAAATGAGAAATTGCCCAACTCTGAGGTGAAATATCAATGAGGACAATGAGAGACAAACAGGGAATACAAGTACTCGGGTTGTAGTCATGGCCAATGGTAGCACTTTCCTCCTGAGTCCCACGGTCATGGGGTGAAGTTCCATTCCAGAGACATGAGTACACCATCCAGGTTGGCACTCCAGTGCGATGCTGAGTGGGGAGAGGTGCCGCATTGTCGGAGGTTACATCTTTCGCTTGAGCCCTCAACCACAGGAGAATTTAAAGGCCCCATGATATTATTTTGAAGCAGAGCAGGGGACATTCTCCCGGGCAGCATGGCCGATTTATATACCTCAATCAACACCAATAAAACAAATCATTTAGTCTTTATCACAAGGCTATTAGTGGGATGTTGCTCTGTGCAAATTAGCTGTCACATTCCCTATATTACAACAGTGACTGCACTTCAGAATGACTTAATTGGCAGTAAAGGGCTCGGGAATGTCCTGAAAGTTAGGTTTTAATTTATAAAAGTTTCTTTCTTTAACTAAGACCATCTGTTGGGAAGAGAGATAATGTGGTGGGGACGGCGTGCTTATTGAACTGGGAACAGTTGAAGCTGAATGATTTGACTAAGCGAGTCACTTCATGGAAATCTGGTTGTTCATAAAAGCTGAAAGCAATGACTTAGATTGAAAAGCAGAGTGTAATCTGTTGACAAAAGTTTTTTTGTTCTTGTTGCAGTGAGAAAAGAAAACAAGGAAACCATGACAAACACTGAGCCAACAAACATTGCAGTATCTGGAAAAATACCTGAGAGAAACTGTCATTTCTCAAGAAAAGGAAGTTATTAAATAGAAAACTAGCAGAGTTAGAAGTAAAGAAATACACTTGAGAAGCTAACATTTTGACACAAATCTGATGTGGAATGAAAGCTCAAAAGCAGCAGTTCAAGGACATCTCGTGATACCTCATTTGGTGGAAGAATCAGAATACTTTAAACGAGACACCAGAAAGACAATATGATACGTGATTGCAGCAAAGAATTCAAAGGCGAAAGCTTCAATTTTACCTTCCTGGTGTGAGCCTTGCAGCCAGGACTGGGGCAAATGGGAAACCATTCATCCCTGCACAGCTGGGAGATTTTAACCCTCATATCTCCAGAGGGCCTGTCTGTCTCCTAGTGAGAAATACTAACTGGCCATTGAGCAAGAGGCTGCCACTATAGGTTCTGTTCACAGTAGTCAGGTCAGCAGAAAGAGGCTGGTGATCTGGGAAGAGGAAATGAATCCCGAGGCAGGGAACGCCCATGGTTTCCCATGTGGGGCTCAGAGGAGCACTTTTTCTCACCATCTTAGGACTGATCTGACCCCAGTTTCTCTCACCACCGGGGTGACCTAGTTTTAAGGCCACAACAGCTTCCCGACAGAGTTCGGTGTTAAAATTGCAGTCAGGCCCCAATGATACCATTGGAGTTTGACCTGCATAATTAAAGAAGGATGATGTTCCCTCAAAGGGGCAGGGTACAAGGTAACTAGGTGAAGGGGATACTGGGGGTAAATCATTGAGTAGCTGTGTGCCTGGTTTCTGTTGGTTAGCCAATGTTGCAAACTGCCCTCAAGTGTCTGAAGAAACCCTCCCAATGACAATGTTTTATTTCTGAGTCACTTCAACGATGAATATAAATTCTTCAAATGATGCATCTGTGCATGGTAACTATTGATTTATTAGCACAATGATGGGACTTAAAATATTTAAGGGTAACTGATTAATAATGACGTTTGTGGAAGTGAACAACATATAGATTTAACTCACTGCACCTGACCCTTACTTGATTGATCGTTATAGCACCAAGTATGCACCAGGACTGGGCTGAACCACCCTAAAATAAGAAGTTTTCATCCTACAAGTGGAATACTGAGTGTTTGTGGAAGGTCTATCATACAATGGAGAGCAGATGGAAAAAATACCCATGAGCATAGCAGGGAAATGATGACCAGTGGGCTTGATATTGTTCCTTTTAACATCATCTCAGTCCTCAAACATTTTTTATTTAAGTGCCCTTTTCCAAATAGGTGAGTAATATTGGACCCCTACCTAAGTTATAACACTGTATTCTGAATACTGTTTCTACCAGGGCAGGTCAAAGGCTAGGAATCCTACAGCGAATAATCCACCTCCTGACCCCCCTCCCCCCAAAGCCTGTCCACCATCTACAAGGCACAAGTCAGGAGTGTGATGGAATACTCTCCACTCGCCTGGATGAGTACAGCTCCAGCAGCACTCAAAAAGCTCAACACCATCCAGGACAAAGCAGCCCATTTGATTTCTCCCTCTTCCACAAACATTCAAACCCTCCAGCACTGAAGAACAGTGGCAGTCATGTGTACCATCCACAAGATGCACTGCAACAACTCACCCAGGTTCCTGAGACAACACCTTCCAAACCCACTACCACTTCCATCTAGAAGGACAAGAGCAGCGGATACCTGGGAACCCCACCACCTGGAGGTTCCCCTCCAAGTCACTCACCACCCTGACTTGGAAATATATCGCTGTTCGTGCACTGTCACTGGGGCAACATCCTGGAACATCCTCACTAACAGCACAGTAGGTGTACCTACACCTCAAGTCACACAGTGGTTCAAGAACGCAATTCACCACAACCTTCTGAAGGGCCACTAGGGATGGACAGTAAATGCTGGCCTAACCAGCAAAGCTCGCATTCTGTAAATGAATATTAAAAGATTAATTTAAAAAAGGATTGCAGGCTGCACGGTGGTGCAGTGGTTAGCACTGCTGCCTCACGGCGCTGAGGACCCGGGTTCGATCCTGGCCCTGGGTCACTGTTCATGTGGAGTTTGCACATTCTCCCCGTGTCTGCGTGGGTCTCACCCCCACAACACAAAGATGTGCAGGGTAGGTGGAATGGCCACGCTAAATTTCCTCTTGACTGGAAAAAAGTTATTGAGTACTCTAAATTTACAAAAAAAGAAAGTATTGCACTCATACTATGTAAGTGCTGAATGTGAATAATATTTTAATCATGCACTTGATAAATGTTATTTACCACCAGATTCCAATGTGTTAGGTATGGCTGCTTCTCACTGCAGACTTTACCATTCCTTGGCAGGAGCTGAAAGGAACAAGAGCTGAAGGAGAAACAGAGAGCAGAGAGACGAGCAGGAACAGAATGGGCCCAGATTTCCGAGAGAGTGGGAGCAGGAGCAGGGAGAGAGCACTAGAGGAAAAGGGAGAAAGAGCAGGAGTGGGAAGCAGAGTATACCTCCGGCTGACGTTTACTCATTTTACTCTCGACCGCATGTCCCTGGGCTGGCAACCACGCCGCCTAACTTTAAGGTTGGCCTTGTGCTGCGGACTTCTGGAAGGCTGCTGCAGACCCCATATTGAGAACTCTGAACCAGCTGCTAATATCTTTGGGGAAATCTCCTTAACATTCACTTCCTCTCTCTTCCGCAAGATTATCAAGCACACACGTCTGAAAAATTGGAACAAATACATAAACAGGTAACAATAGTCAAAAAGAATGTGGTGAACCACTGTAATAGGAGATGTAAGGTAGGACCTGCACTACAGGTTCGCCGGTAGCTCCTGCCGGCTGGCTCCGCCCACGGAGAACTGTACAAATATGTATGACCTCCAGTGCCCTGCCATTTCGCCAGCTGCAGCAGGAGGCCACGCATCTGACTGTAATAAAGCCACAGTTGTACCCAACTTTAGTCTTTGTACAATTGATCATGCATCAATTTATTACAGTCAGATTTTCCACAGAATGGATATCAGAATTAAGCCCGATCGCCTGCAGTTGGATCCGCACTCGCCCGACGCCAGGAAAGACTTTACTCACTGGCTATCATGTTTCGAGGCTTACATCAATGCGATGGACCCCGCGCCAACGGAGGCTCAGAAGATAAACGTCCTGTACTCCAGACTGAGCTCCAGCATCTTCCCGTTGATCCAAGATGCCACGAATTACAAAAAAGCAATGGAACTCCTCAAAGAACACTACGCGCAGAAGGTGAACACGGTCTTCGCCAGGCATGTACTTGCCACCCGCTCGCAACTACCTGGTGAGTCCATCGAAGACTTCTGGCGGGCCCTAATCCCACTCGTCCGGGACTGTGACTGATAGGCCGTCACGGCCGCCGAACACTCGAATCTCCTCATGCGCGATACCTTTGTGATGGGGATTGCGTCGGAGCACATTCGAGAACGATTGCTGGAAGGGGCCACGCTCGGAACTGGCGGAGGCGAAAATCTTGGCGCTCTCCATGACGGTCACATCCCGTAACATACCATCGTACCTCTCCCGACGCGCTGCCCACCATTCTACTCCTTCCTACCCATCCTGGACCCCGCCGACGCCCTCCTCAGCCAGGGCCCTGCCTTCACAATACCCCTGCGCCGCACGCCAATCCGCGCATCCCGGGGTCCCCGCTGCTACTTCTGCAGTCAGCAGAAGCACCCCCGCCAACACTGCCTGGCCCGCACTGCTGTTTGTAAAGCCTGCAGTAAAAAGGGCCACTTCGCGGTTGTGTGCCAGGCCTGCGCAGTCGCTGCGATTGTAGCCCGCTATCGTCCCCTCCCCCACGCCAGACACACAATGGGAGCTGCCATATTCTCCTCCCGACCAATGTGCGACCAATGGGCGCCGCCATCTTGTCCCGACCCCGCAATGTGCGCACCATGGGCGCCGCCATCTTGTCCCGACACCACAATGTGCGCAACATAGGCGCCGCCATCTTGTCCCCCACAGGGTCTCTGGACATCCCAACATCGGAACCGCACACGCTCGTCACCCGAAGCATCCGATTGCTACCCGCAGCTCGCTTCGATGACACTGGACCAATCTCGCCCGCACAACCTGGCCACCGCGCCGACGATGGTTAAAATCAACGGCCACGCGACCTCGTGCCTGCTGGACTCCGGGAGCACCGAAAGCTTTGTTCACCCAGATACGGTAAGGCGCTGCTCCCTCGCAGTCCACCCTGCCAATCAAAGGATCTTCCGAGCCTTCGGATCCCACTCCATCCCGATCCGAGACTTTTGTACAGTCACCCTCACGGTCCAGGGCGTAGAATTTAGTAACTTCCGCCTCTATGTCCTTCCTAATCTCTGTGCAGCACTCCTGTTGGGCCTGGACTTCCAGTCCAACCTCAAGAGCCTCACCCTCAAATTCGGCGGGCCCTTACCCCCCCTTACCGTTTGCTCCTAGGAGCAGACGGTACAGTACCCAGGACAAGACCTTCATCAGGTCCAAAGTCCAGCGGCTGCTTAAGGAGGCCAAGCAACAGCCCCTGGAGAGCCCAAGTGGTAGTGGTTAAAACTGGGGAGAAACACAGGATGGTCGTGGACTACAGCCAGACCATCAATCGGTACCCGCAGCTCAACTCGTACCCCCTCCCACGCATACCTGATATGGTCAATCAGATTGCGCAGTACCGGGTCTTCTCAAAAATTGACCTGAAATCCGCCTACCACCAGCTTCCCATCCGGAAGTCGGACCGGTCATACACTGCCTCCAAGGCGGACGGTCACCTCTACCACTTCCTTAGGGTCCTTTTCGGTGTCACAAATGGGGTCTCGGTCTTCCAAAGGGAGATGGACCGAATGGTCGACCAGTACGGTTTGCGGGCCACATTTCCGTACTTGGATAATGTCACCATCTGCGGCCATGACCAGCAGGACCACGATGCCAACCTCGATAAATTCCTCCGCACTGCCACTCTTCTCAACCTGACCTGCAACAAAGAGAAGTGTGTGTTCAGCACAACCCGGTTAGCAATCTCAGCTATATAGTCCAAAATGGACTTCTCGGGCCCGACCCCGACCGCATGCGCCCCCTCATGGAACTTCCCCTCCCCCACTGCCCCAAGGCCCTCAAACGCTGCCTGGGGTTCTTTTCCTACTACGCCCAGTGGGTCCCAAACTATGCGGACAAGGCCCGTCCACTCATTCAGTCCACCCAATTCTCCCTTGCGGCCGAGGCACAACATGCTTTCGCCCGCAACAGAGCAGACATCGCCAAGGCCGGGATGCGTGCAGTGGACGAGTCACTGCCTTTCCAAGTAGAAAGCAACGCTTCAGACGTCACCCTTGCCGCCACTCTAAACCAGGCAGGCAGGCCCGTGGCATTCTTTTCCTGCACACTTCATGCCTCTGAAATTCGACACTCATCCGTCGAGAAGGAGGCCCAAGCTATCGTTGAAGCGGTGCGACATTGGAGGCATTACCTGGCCGGTAAGAGATTCACTCTCCATACGGACCAACGGTCGGTAGCCTTCATGTTCAATAACACACAGCGGGGCAAGATCAAAAATGATAAAATCTTGCGGTGGAGAATCGAGCTCTCCACCTATAATTACGAGATCTTGTATCGCCCCGGTAAACTCAACGAGCCCCCAGATGCCCTCTCCCGAGGTACATGTGCCAGCGCACAAGTGGACCAACTCCGGGCCCTACACAACAGCCTTTGCCACCCGGGGGTCACTCGATTGTACCATCTGGTCGAAGCTCGCAATCTGCCCTACTCCGTCGAGGAAGTAAGGACAGTCACCAGGGACTGCCAGGTCTGTGCGGAGTGCAAGCCGCACTTCTACCGGCCGGACCGTGCACGCCTGGTGAAGGCTTCCCGCCTCTTTGAACGCCTCAGCGTGGATTTCAAAGGAACCCTCCCCTCCACCGACCGTAACACGTACATTCTCAGTGTGGTCGATGAGTACTCCAGATTCCCATTCACCATCCCATGCCCCAATATGATGTCTGCCACCGTCATCAAGGTCCTCAGCACCATCTTCGCTCTGTTCGGTTTCCCCGCCTACATCCACAGTGACAGGGTATCCTCATTCATGAGCGATGAGCTGCGTCAGTTCCTGCTCAGCAGGGGTATCGCCTCCAACAGGACGACCAGCTACAACCCCCGGGGAAACGAGCAAGTAGAACGGGAGAATGGGACGGTTTGGAGGGCTGTCCAGATGGCCCTACGGTCCAGGAACCTCCCAGCCTCTCGCTGGCAGGAGGTCCTCCCTGACGCTCTGCACTCCATCCGGTCACTATTGTGCACCGCCACTAATAACACACCCCATGAACGTGTTTTTACCTGCCCCAGGAAGTCCACATCCAGGGTGTCGCTTCCGACTTGGCTCGCTGCTCCAGGACCGGTCCTTCTCCGTAGGCGCGTCCGACTCCACAAGGCAGACCCCTTGGTGGACAGGGTTCACCTGCTCCACGCCAACCCTCAATATGCCTACGTTGAGTTCCCCGACGGCCTCCAAGATACTGTCTAATTCAGGGACCTGGCACCATCAGGTTCTACCCCAAAACACAGGCCCGCCACCAATGCACCCCCCCACCACCTCCCACCACGCCGCCAATATTGACCCCACCAGACCACCCCCTCCCCTTTTACGCACAAGAGAACGAAGAGGACTTTGGCACGCTCCCGGAGTTCCCCGATGACTGGCCAGCATCAGCACCACCACCACCGCTATTGGTGCCACCTCCACCACCGCCAGCACCGACTTTGACGCCACCGTTACGCCGCTCCCAACGAGGCACCAAAGCACCGGACCGGCTGAACCCTTGATGGACTCCGGACTGTCAACATGGACTTTTCTTTCCCTACCACTGTACATAATTGCACTAATTGTATATAGTTTCACTTCACCCCCGCCAGATTCATTTTTAACAGGGGGTGAATGTGGTTAACCACTGTAATAAGAAATGTAAGGTAGGACCTGCACTACAGGTTCGCTGGTAGCTCCTGCCAGCTAGCTCCGCCCAGGGAGAACTGTATAAATATGTATGACCTCCAGTGCCCTGCCATTTTGTCAGCTGCAGCAGGAGGCCATGCATCTGACTGTAATAAAGCCACAGTTGTACCCAACTTTAGTCTTTGTGCAATTGATCGTGCATCAAAGAATAAAAGCAGAACGTGGTGAAATAGTTGGCAAATCAGGCAGCATCTGTGGACTGAGGAATAGAATTAATGGTGCACATTGCCGATCCAGAAGGGAATACAATTTGGACCAGTATTCTTATTTCCTCGCTTTGCTGGTGTTCCATTTTAATGTCTACAAGACCAGTTTAGACGAGTGTTCTTATTGCCCTGCTTTACTGTTTAGTCAGAAACCATCATGGCATGGGGTCTCTGATAACAAAGAAAGGTGAATTGTTAAATCTGAACTCAAGGATAGATCACATTTTGAAATTCATTCTCTTACGGTATGTGGGCGTCTCTGGTTCAGCCCATCTGGTATTGCCCATCCCCAAACGCGCTCGAGAGGCTGGTGCTGAGCCACCTTCTTGTTCCGCTGCAGTCCATGTGGTGGAGGTACACCCACAGTGCTGTGTGGGAGGGAATTACAGCATTTTGACCCAGTGATAGTGAAGGAACGGCGACATAGTCCCACTTCAGAATTGTGCATGGATTGGAGGGGAACTTGCAGATGTTGATATTCCCAAGTATTTGCTGCCTTTGTCCTTCTCGGCCATGAAGTCGTAGATTTGGAATGTGCTGTTGAAAGAGCATTGGTGAGTTGCTGCAGTGCATCTTATAGATGGTACACACTGCTGTTACTGTGTGTCAGTGATGGAGGGAGTGAATGTTTAAGGCGATTTGAGAAATTGACAGCAAATTATCAAGGTTTCTTCCCTTCTTCCCTGGGGCACTAAATGGTAGAAATTTTGACTGCTGGTTTGAAAGTAACCTCTTTCTGTGTAGTTTGTAGACATTCTGTATAATTCCTCTGACATTTCATGATGTTGTGTGAAAGCACTCTCGAACATTTTCAGAACCGAGCACTACTGGGGCAGGCATTTGAGGTGCACTATCCAATTACCAACAGAACAGTGCACATGGTATAATTTGAAGCAGATTTAATTTTATATCCAAGTCACTGGGCAAAGAAAAAGTGGCATATTTTACTTCTGGTTAATCTGGACAGGAAAGATTAAAACCTTTAAATGGATCTTCATCTTGCAATGAACAACATTCATAAAAATTACCTGCCCTATTGCAAAGTTATATTTTAAGGTTTCTAAAATATATATTGAACCTGGTCATTTCTTTAATATATTTTTATTATAATGTATGCTGTTGTCCTGCAGGGTTTGCATCAAGTTAAAACTAATGAGTCATGTTCTTGCAAACTGACAAATTGCAGTAATTTATCATGTTCAAAATTGCCCACAATGCAATTCACATGAAAACACTGACTGAAAACGCAAGAGCAACATCTATATCGTTGCTCTGCATGAGGATCACACAAATTCACAGACAGAAAATATCAGTCAAAAAATGCAGGCGTTAACACAGACTCCAAGTAAAATTTAAGGAAGAAAACTTTCCAGGATCCTTAACTACAATATTTAATGAGGTACAGGTATCCTGAGGAGGTGGAGAAGGAGGACGGGGAGTGACAGACAGGAAACCCAGAAGTCTCAATCTTCTTGAATGTCCCGTTGTTTTAACTGCCAGACATGTTTTAATTGTTTTCTCCAATTCCCCACCTCACAGCCTGGCTACCCATCCAATGGAGAAACCTGCAGCAGGTCGACACAGCCGGGTGGAAGATTGCAAGGGGGCATAGGGTAGGGGGGGTGGGGTGGTGGTGAGGGGAAGTGGAGAGGCACTGAGCATTATCGATGAGGCTGGGTTAAATATCATCACAAGGAGGGGAGACGGTGGTCACAAGGGGGTCAGGACCGGGAACCAGTTGAGGCAGGAGCGCAAATTGTTGAGGAGAGGGGTAGTATTACAGGTAAACTTGTTGAACCTGAAGAAACATTCCTGGCCAACAAGCAGTGCTGTAAATGCATTTGGCCCTTCTTGTTCCCTTTATCTGGCTTGTGTGGAGGCAGGCTGGGCAGCTGGCCCACCTCCAGCACTGTGTCAAATTAAATAAGAAGAAAGAATAAAACAAAAAGCAGCCCTTCTGCCCTCACCTCTCCCACCCTTCACCCTCCACACGCTCCCCATATCTCATCCAATGCCACATTATGGCCATCCCACACCCCCATGGCTCATCATAAGCCCTATGCCAACACATGCCCCTCTACCCACCCCCATAGTTCCTCATACCCATTCCCTATCACCCCTCATACCCACTATGCCCCCCATATCTTCAAGTCCCATTACAGCTCCTTTACTTACAAGGACACCTGTACCTCATTAAATATTACAAGTTACTTCCAAATCATGCCAACTCATGCTCTCCGTGCACAGCCTTTCTCCTTATTTCATCCATGCAAACTCATTTTTCGTTTGTTGGCAGTTCCTTGACAGCTTGACAGTTCCAATGAATTAATACACATTTTATGCAAATTCATGATTATTTTTAACAATACTAAAAGGTGCTTTACCTCCCCAAAAGGGTGCCCAGTCTCTCTTATTGGTGGCTTACCTCTTTTAAAGGGTGCCTTAACTCCCAGTGTCGTGGGACCAGATCCAATGGGTGTCTTACCTTTCCAAAGGGGTACCCCGGCTATCCAAATCAATCCACCAAGCTCAGATCACCTCTCAGCTAGTCTGATCTGCACACTCCAGGTTTCATGTCTCTGGCCTATCAAAATCCTACTTTAGTGGAGGCAGCTGGTGAGTTTATTGGCTACCTACTTCCTTAAAACACGTATGCACAAACCCTGGCCTGATCTCACTCCTGCCCCTGCGAAACTAGAACAAGCAATATTCAGGTGATGAAACATAGAATTTCTGGCCATTTCTGGGATTTGTGCCGTGACAGAGAAGCTTTCTGCCAGGGTGGAAATCAAGGCCTCTGATGATGTCCTTTGGCTCTGACTGTTTCTTTTAACCAAATCAATTGAGTGGGATGTTCTTGCAGCATAATACAGTCACTTTCAATGAACTTGAATAAAAGTCCTTCTTGGGATAAAAATTATTTTAAAAAATAGTACTTCTACAATTAGCCAATAGTTTCAATTAGTTATGTTTTTATATCACACATTTACATAGCTTACTTAGGGCATAAGCATGTCCTTCCTTAAGTGTGCGCTAAATTAATTTGCAAAACTCTTTTTAATATCCACAAACAGTGCTGCTTCAAATAAACAACACGATTCTCCCTTCCAGACGTTGCACCATCAGTTTTGTAGATCAACAACAGTCAGAAGCAATATAGTCATAATCATAGAATGATGCAGCTCCAAAGCAGGCCATTCAGCCCATCGTGCCTGTGACAGCTTATTAAATAGTTAGCTGGTTATACCTCCTGCCCTCTTGCAAGTGCAGTCAAATATCTATTCGATTCCCTTTTGAAAGTTACCATTGAAATTGCTTCCTTAATCTTCTCCAGGTGAAGGAATTCTGAGAGGTCAGCTAGCCAGTCTGCAGCTTTGGGTAGTGCTGCCGATCGTCAGCCGAGCAGGATTCTCCAGTGTGTCATTAGGGAAGCGAAAGCAAGGGCGTTAGCCCCATTCCCCATGTGTAACTCTGGCTGCGCCGATAACCTCAAGATTGCCACTATCGGGCATGGCTTCACCCTCAACCCCACAACCTTGGACATTGCCTCGGAGAAGGCTATCCAGAACTCAGCAAGTTTGGGCCAATTCAAAAACATATGGGTATGGTTGGCCGGGACCCTCTGGTTGATGGTTTGGTTTTTTTTTCTTGGGGGGAGGTGCCATGTGAGAGTATCTTTAAGAAATGGGTGTTTATAAATGGGTGTGTATATAAATATCTGTAGTGAAAGTACCTTTAAGAAATGGGTGTTTATAAATGGGTGTGTATATAAATATCTGTAGTGAGAGTACCTTTAAGAAATGGGTGTTTACTACTGCAGTGATGTCAGAGAGTGGGTGGAGCGTGTCTGTCTGTCAGCTTTTTACTTTTGGTTTTGAGCAGGCTGCAGGGTGTGTTTTAGTTTCATTTTCAGTGTTGGAGTTGAAGCCAGACCAAGCAGGTGTACTGCTGTTCTCTCTGCCATCAAAAGACTATCTCTGGATCATTTGGTGAATTCAGAATTATAAATGTTCATAGTAGTGAATGTAAACCTAATGTGCTTCTGCTAAAAGGTGTTTTAAGTCATATGGATGTTAAAAGGAGAGCTTAAAGGATTATTTTGTGTTGTATTCTTTGGGGTTGTATTTGAATTAATGGTTGCTAAGATGTTCACTGTATGTTTTAAAAAGGTTAACTTGAGTTCATAGAATAAACATTGCTTTGCTTTAAAAAATACTTTTCCATTTCTGCAGTACCACTCCTGTAGAGTGGGCCGTGTGCTCCCCATACCACAATCTAGTACAAGTTGCAGGTCAGGTGAACTTCATGCTACACTTTGGGGTTCTCTAAACTCTGGCCCATAACAAATTGGAGGCTCGTCCGGGATAAAAGTCTATCTATTGGATTGGCTGAGTGAACTTAAAGAGAGTGAGCAGTGAGCATATTGTGGTTGCTTTTCAGGTGTGGTGTTCTAGTTTAAGTGGGGAGTGTGTTGTGGACGATGGCTCTTTCAGAGGCGCAGACATTTTTGGGGGTGGAGGCGGTCACCTGCAGTACTTTACAGACAGAGACTAAAAGCAGACTGTTAGATTTGGCAAAAACATTGCAGTTAACATTACCTGACAAAATGCGAAAAGATGAGGTAATTATGGCAGTGGTAAAGCATTTAAAGTTGCCTGAGATACAGTTTGACTCATTGGAAATGGCAAAAATTGAGTTGCAAATTAAACAAATGGAACATGAGAAAGAATTTAAGCAGCTTGAATATGAAAGAGATAGAGAAGAAAAAGAAAGAGATAGAGAGGAAAAAGAAAGAGAGAGAGAGGAAAAAGAAAAGGAGAGAGAAGAAAGGAGAAAAGAAAGAATAGCCCTTGCAGAACAAAAAGAAAGAGAAAGGGAGATACAGGTCAGGGGAAAAGATAAAGAGAGAGAGTTTGAACTTCAGAAAATGGCCATGAAACATGACAGTCAGTTAAAATTGGCAGATGTAAAGGGAAACGTACAGTTGGATGATAGTGATGAGGATAGTGAGAAAGAGCGTCATAGTCGAAGGCTTGGTGGGGATCTATTTAAATATGTCCAAGCATTGCCAAGGTTTGACGAGAAGGAGGTAGAAGCCTTTTTCATTTCATTTTAGAAGGTAGCTAAACAAATGAAATGGCCACAGGACATGTGGGTGTTACTGATTCAAACAAAGCTGGTAGGTAGGGCTAGTGAAGTGTTTGCATCACTACGGGATGAGGTATCTGGGACGTATGAGGAGGTGAAAAAATCCATCTTAAGTGCATATGAGCTAGTGCCTGAAGCTTACAGACAAAGGTTTAGAAATTTAGGGAAAGAATTTGGTCAAACATACATGAAGTTTGAAAGGCTCAAACAGAGTAATTTTGATGGGTGGATAAGGGCTTTGAAAATAGAGTTAAAAAATGCAATTCCTGATGCAGTGAGAACTCGTGTGGAAGAGCAGAGGGTTAAAACTGTGAGATTAGCAGCAGAAATGGCAGATGATTATGAATTAGTTCATAAATCAAAGCTTGGTTTCCAACATCAGTTTCAGCCTGTGAGGGATAGAAACTGGGGACATGAGAAATACTCAAGTGGTAGAGGCAAAGGTGATCTGATGGGAGATAATAAGGAGAGTGTACCTCAGATTAAAAAACAAATCCAGGAGGGTGGAAAAGAAATGAAAAATTTCAAATGTTTTCACTGTAATAAACTAGGCCATGTAAAGTCACAGTGTTGGTCATTGAAGAAAAGCACTGGGAAGGCTGATGTGGTAAAACAGGATAAGATAGTGGGGTTTGTTAAAGTGGTAAACGAAAGCCCAAGTGAAGCGAAGGAGGTGCAAAAGATTGTCCAGCCTGACCAAGAGGTGATTGATAAGAAGGTGCCAGATTTCTTTAAAGAATTTACTTGTGTGGGTAAAGTTTACTCATGTGTAGCAGGAGGAGCAGGTAAAGAAGTCACAATTTTAAGAGATACGGGAGCTAGTCAATCTTTAATGGTAAGAGATGAGGAGGGAGTTATGTAGTTTGGGAAGAAAGTTGCCAGAAAAGGTGGTAATATGTGGAATTTGGGGTGAGTGGAGTAGTGTTCAATTATATAAGCTAAGTTTAGAAAGTCCAGTGAAGAGTGGTGAAGCGGTAGTAGGAGTAATAGAGAAACTATCTTGTCCAGGAATACAGTTTATCTTGGGTAATGATATAGTTGGATCGCAGGTGGGAGTGATGCCTACTGTGGTTGATAAGCCAGTGGAAAATCAGACAACTGAAGCATTGAAGGATGAATATCCTGGGAATTTTCCGGATTGTGTAGTAACAAGATCGTAAAGTCACAGTTTAAGACAAGAGGAGAAATCAAAGAGTGAAGATGAAGTTGAAGTCTACTTTTCAGAAATGATTTTTGATCAGATGGTTGAAAAAGAGCAAGACCAGGTGGAGGATGAGGCGGATATTTTTAGTTCAGGAAAATTGGCGGAGTTACAACAAAAATATATAGAAATAAAACGGATGTATCAGAAAGCATATACGGAAGAGGAATCTGAGTGTATACCAGTGTTATTACCGTAAAAGTGATATCTTGATGACAAAATGGAGACCTTTACATATACGGGCGGATGAAAAGTGGGCAGAAGTTCATCAGGTAGTATTGCCGGTAGGGTATAGAAAGGAGGTGTTGTGAGTTGCACATGAGGTACCAGTGGGAGGTCATTTGGGAATAAGGAAAACTCAAGCTAAAATCCAAAATCATTTTTATTGGCCTGGACTACATAAAGGTGCAGTTAAATTTTGTCAATCATGTCACACACATCAAGTTATAGGGAAACCTCAAGCAGTGATAAAACCAGCGCCCTTAATACCCATTCCAGCATTTGAGGAACCTTTTACACTGGTCCTAATTGATTGCGTAGGACCGCTTCCGAAAACAAAAAGTGGGAATCAATATCTTTTGACAATAATGGATGTGTCTACTACGTTTCCAGAGACCATTCCATTACGTAATATTACAGCTAAAAAGATTGTGGAGGAGTTACTTAAATTCTTTACTAGATATGGACTACTCACAGAAATATAATCGGATCAAGGATCAAATTTTACCTCAAGGTTATTCAAAGAAGTTATGGATAGCTCAGGAATAAAACAATGTAAATCAACTGCGTACCATTCACAATCGCAGGGCGCATTAGAAAGGTGGCATCAGACATTAAAGACAATGTTGAGGGCTTATTGTCAAGATTATCCAGAGGATTGGGATAAAGGAATTCCATCCATACTGTTTGCAATTAGGGATGCACCTAATGAGTCAACCAAATTTAGTCCTTTTGAACTAATTTTTGGTCATGAGGTAAGAGGACCACTTAAATTGATTAAGGTAAAATTGGTGAGTGAGAAATCAGAAATTCCATTATTGGATTACATGTCAAATTTTAGGGAACGATTAAATAGAGCAGGTGAATTGGCTAGAAACATTTAAAAGTTGCACAAAATGTGATGAAACGGGTAGCAGACCAGAAATCCAAAGTTCACAGTTTTGCCTTTGGAGATAAAGTTTTAGTGTTGTTACCAGTAGTAGGTGAACCTTTAACAGCTAGGTTTTGTGGACCTTATCAGGTTGAAAGGAAATTAAGTAAGGTGAATTATGTGGGACAACACCAGATAGAAGGAAGACTCACTAAATGTGTCATGTGAATATGCTTAAAAGGTACTTTGAAAGGGAAGGAGAGAAAAAGGAAGTGGTTTTAATGATTCTAATTCAAAGTGACGAACCAAATCCAGATGACTGTGAATTTGACATACCTCAAATTAAATTGGAAAACGAGGATGTTCTTAAAAATTGGGATAAATTGTTGAGTTACCTTTCAGAGGAAAAACGAACTGACCTGAAAGAGTTATTCATATCACATGGGCAAATTTGTAGAGATAAATTGGGAAGTAATAAAATGGCTATATATGATGTAGATGTGGGAAATGCTGTTCCAATCAAACAACATCCGTACAGACTTAACCCTTTTAAATTGGCACAGGTTAACAAAGAGATTGAGAGTATGCTTAAAAATGGCATAATTGAAGTGGGTTGCAGCCAATGGAGCTCACCCATAGTGATGGTACCCAAACCAGACGGTACCCAACGGTTGTGTGTGGACTATAGAAAGGTTAATACAGTTACAAGAACGGAATCTTATCCTATCCCACGTTTGGAGGATTGCATTGAGAAAGTGGGACAATCAGCTTTTATTTCCAAACTGGATTTACTTAAAGGTTACTGGCAGGCACCTTTATCCAAAAGGGCAAAGGAGATTTCAGCTTTTGTGACTCCAGATGGTATATACCAATTCAAAGTTATGCCATTTGGCATGAAAAACGCCCCAGCCACATTTCAACAGTTAACTAACAAAGTCGTTTCAGGATTACACAATTGTGTGGTACACATCGATGATCTGGTCATTTTCAGCCAGACATGGAAAGAACATTTAAAACATCTGATGGAGTTATTCAATCGACTTCAGGAGGCAGGTTTGGTGATAAACTTAGCCAAAAGTGAATTTGGAAAAGCACAAGTCACTTTCCTTGGCCATACAATTGGACAGGGTCGAATGATCACATGGGATGTGAAACCAACAGTTATTGAGGAGTTTTCAATACCCTCAAGACGAAGGGAAATAATGTGATTTCTTGGCATGAGTGGATTTGATCGAACATTTGTGCAAAGGTTTTGTAGCGTGATTGCTCCACTGATGGACTTGCTGAAGAAACGTCAAAGATTTCAGTGGACAGCGGACTTTCAACAGGCATTTCACTGCCTGAAAGCTGTCATAACCAATGCTCCTGTGTTGGAGAATTGCAAGCGACTCTGATCAGATTGAACTAAAGTATCTGACTTTAAAGAGAAATGTCGAGGGGTAGAGCAATGGACGGATCGTGCAGAGGCCTTCTTGTTCAAGGAGACTGTCAATCGAGACAGATTTCAGTTGGAGGAAGAAGAAAGAAAAAAAAAATGGGCTATATTATTATACCTGTTTGCGTGTGTTGTTTTTTGAAACGAAAAAGTATATTTACTGTGTGCATTTCTTAAATAATGGTGAAAAGATGAAAAATGAAACCGTCTTGAAGTTGATGGTTTATTTTCTTTTCTTGGGGAGGTGTCATGTGAGAGTACCTTTAAGAAATGGGTGTTTATAAATGGGTGTGTATGTAAATATCTGTAGTGAGAGTACCTTTAAGAAATGGGTGTTTTTAAATGGGTGTGTATATAAATATCTGTAGTGAGAGTGCCTTTAAGAAATGGGTGTTTACTACTGCAGTGATGTCAGAGAGTGGGTGGAGCTGGGCTGACTGTCAGCTTTTTACTTTCGGTTTTGTGCAGGCTGCAGGGTGTGTTTTAGTTTCGTTTTCCATTTCTGCTGTACAACACCTGTAGAGTGGGCCGTGTGCTCCCCAGACCACAATCTATTAAATGTTGTGGGTCAGGTTAACTTCATGCTACACTTTGGGATTCTCTAAACCCTGGCCCATAACAATACCACCTTCAGCTGTATCAGCCCTAACACCGCGCATGAGGTGGAAGCGTTTACTCTCCGGAGCACCTCACACAAGAACCCCTCCTCCATACCCTCTCCCAACTCTTCCTCCCACTTTGCTTTGATCCCTTCCAGTGGTGCCTTCTCCTCTTCCAAAATAACCCCGTAAACCGCCGACACTACCCTCTTCTCCTGTCCCCCTGCCCTCAGCACCTCCTCCTGCAATGTGGTGGCCCGCTCCACCGGGGAGCTCTGTAGCTCCTTCCTGGCAAAACCAGGAACCTGCACGTATCTAAACATTTCCCCCACCTCCAGCCCCATACTTCGCTCCCAGTTCCATCAAGCCTGCAAACCGACCCCCAAGAAACAAATCTTTTAGTGTCTTAATCCCATTTTCCTCCCATTTCCGAAAATTTCCATCCCACTTCCCTGGCTCAAATCTGTGGTTCCCCCAAATCAACATTTCCCTTGACCCTGCCCCAACCCAAAGTGTTGGCGAAATTGCCTCCAAATTCTCAATGAAGCTATTATTACCGGACTCCTTGATTATTTCCCCGGGGCCAACGTGAGCGGATTTGTTGCTAGCTCCTTCAATCCCTCCCCCCTACACAAACTTTATTCACCTTTTCTGGTGCTGATACCAACTTACCCATTTCATTCCAGACCTGTATTGTCAAGGGAATGTGACTTTAAGAAATGGTTGTCTGCTCAAGTGGCTGCAGTGATGTCAGAGTGTGGGTTAAGCTGAACTCTGGCTCTGCTTTTTAGTTTCGCTTTGAGGGAAAGCTTGGGTGTGTCTGTGTTTTTTAATTTAGTTTTAGTTTTGGAGACGCTGCAGTCACAGCAAGATGTGTATGAATCTCTGCAAGCTTATGAATGTCCATTTGGTGATTTCAACGTGTTAACTGTTCTCTGTAGTGAAGTTAAACCTGGTGTCTTTCTGTACAAAGGATTATTTTTGTCTTATGGATGTTAAAAGGAAAGTTTCAGGATTACTTAGAGTGTTGTATTCTTTGGGGGTTATATTTGAATTAATGGTTGCTAAGATGTTCACTGTATGTTTTAAAAAGGTTAACTGAGTTCATAGAATAAAAATTGTTTTGCTTTAAAAAATACTTTTCCATTTCTGCTGTACCACACCTGTAGAGTGGGCCGTGTGCTCCCCATAACCACAATCTATGAAAAGTTGTGGGTCAGGTGAACTCCATGATACACTTTGCGGTTCTCTAAACCCTGGCCCATAACAGCATAGTCTCCCTCAAGGTCGCCTGACACCTAAGTTGGCCTGCCAACATCCGACTAGCCTTGTCCCTATATTCATACATCTCCCCTCTAGCTCATCGTCGACAGTAAATCAAACTTGATTTGAAGCTCCGTCTTGCTGTCCAATAACTCCGGTGTTGGTTTCTCTGCATACTTCCCATCCACCTCCAAAATTTCACCAACTAGCCGTTGGTGTTCCTCCTTCACTTGACTGAATTCAAATTAATTTGCCATTTGTTCATCCATTCTATCAATTTGACCCCAGCCCCCCTAAAATCCACAACATCCTCTTCGGCTAATATCACATTCCTGAGTCTTATGTCAGCTACAAACTTTGAAATTATGCCCTTTACACCCAAGGCCAGATCATTGACATGGTGGCTCGAGAAACACTCTGGAGGCTTCCAGTAGCAACAAAGGCTTATTAATGAAAGGCAAAGGCTGGTATATTTACAGACACAGTACGCAATAGGAAGGGTCTTGTCTCTTCGGCTCCGGTGTCCACACTGCCTGGACCACAGCTCCCAGGGCCCCATGCAAACTCCCTAATGGCCAGGTTTCACGGACCTGCACGACTGGCCCCAAGCCAGTCACATGGGCTGCTGGGGCTGCCCCCTTGAAATGACGTGTTACTACATCCCTCCCCCCTTAAGTCCCTGATTGCAATTTACATAATAACGATGCACAGGTACTATATACATGGCAAAAGAAAGAGTTAATCAGTCAGTCGGTCTGAAACCCCTCGAGTCCTCCCGGACCTCCAGAGTCTCCTTCTAGGCTCAACATCCTTTGAAGTAGTTATGTTGTCAGCGGCCAGTGACAGTTTAGGAGGCACAGTTTCCAACGGTACAGCTGGCGAGATTGATTCCTGAGTTCTCATCTCCCTCTGCTCAGGAACATTCACAGGAGTGTTGACAACATCGGTGGGACTCATATATTCTGCAATGAGGGTTGTCATCCTCCGGCACCTCACCTTTCAGCTCCTTACATGGTCCATGCGTGTTTTGATGGTCCGCCCATTTACATTCACCAGGTGTGGCACAGGCTCAGACTGAGACACTAGCTATCTGGGGAATCACAGTGGCCCCCAGGTGAAGTTACAAACCAAAACTGGGGCCCCACTGCTCTATGTCACCCATTGATGTTTCTGGGATGCCTGATGTGCCTCCACCTTCCCCGCCAAATTAGGAAACACCAAATCTAAATGATTCCTGAGGTGACTGCCCACCAGTAGTTTGGCAGGTGTGACTCTCGGGTGTGGGTGGTGGAATTGTACGACAACAGGAAATTAGCAAGCCGTTGGTTCAGCCGTTTGCCCGATTATTCGCTCAGGCCATTTTTCAAGGTCTATACAGCCCTTTCGTCCAAGCCATTGGATGCGACACGGGGTCGTCTGGTGTGACATATGCCGCTCGCGTGAATGAAGTTCTGGAAGTCGTCCCCTGTATAAGGAGTGCCGTTGTCAGATACAATGGACTCTGGCAGTCCATGTATAGCAAACACTCAATATAAGGCGTCCACCGTGGCCACCGAGGTCATGTACCCCACTGTTTAGACAACTACTTGGAGTGGGTATCCACCAGAACTAAAAACATTCTGCCCAAGAAAGGGCTCGCCTAACCGAACCCGGATTCATGGACAACCCGGCCACTCTCAGGGGTGAAGATTGGTCAATGAATGCAGGGATTGTTGAGTCTGATATTGCTGTACCATTTATTCGAAGCTTTTATCGATGCCTGGTCAACCATATATAGCTACGTGCCAGCATTTTCACCTTTGTTTGCCCTGGATGTGCACTATGCAGCCCCTGTAATAACAGTCCCTGATTGGTGGTGGAACGATGACTCGTGAGACCCACAAGATCACACCATTCTAACAGTTCTGTTAATCTTGGCAGGTTAAATAAAGTCTCAAACGCTCGGATTTCTCATAGTGCCACCCAGTTTATGTCATCCGCTTGACCCCCTCAGGGTCCAGTTAAAAATGTGGCCAGCCGACACTGGAAAAGTATCGAAGGAATTCAAGGCCAATATGATCTCCTGGGGCACTGGTGGAGGTGGTATGTTTTTCAGCGGAGGGAGTCAGCTCAATGCATCTGTGGTGCCTAGTCTGTGCTGGAAGGTTTAATTGTTAGGCCAGCAACAGCAAGGTTCAACGCAGCATCCTTGCAGAGGCTAATGGTGGTATTGGTTTGTCCTCTCTCAAGAGGCCCAGTCGTGACTTATGGTCAGTGATTATGACGACTCGCCGTCTGTAGACATATTGGTGGACTTTCTCCACACCATCTTCTTTGGCGATCACTCATTAACGAGTAGGATTTTCCACTGAAGAAAATCCATTTTACTGGTCATGGAAGCTGTGGGTTCTTGCCTGGCTGATGAGCCCAATCATAAAGCTGCATTTTTGACTGCACACTTGGCAGGTGTTTTCAGAAAGTGGGATCAGTCCTTGGACTCGTAATCACTGATATTCCTTTCCATGGCTCCTTTTCTGGACCTCCTCGCCATTGAAGAATTGTGTCCCTTCAATCACAAGGTTCTTCCGAGTAGGTCTCTTCTGAGCAAGGGGTTCCCAGCATTGCTCTGTTTCAGTCCCAACAGCGTCGCCAATACTGTGGGTATTTCTATTTATCTTAATGAACCATGAGCCTTCCCTTATATCGATCAAATGACCACACAACAGTTAGTTAGTTCAAAAGATGGTTTATTTATGGTACACAAGAGTTATCTCAACATGCAAACACAATATCTACTACGAGTTAAACTACACCTATCAGCTACAATAACCTATACTTAACTTCAGGGCGACCTGCACAGTGCAAATGGATAAGGCCTTTATCTGGATTTCACTTAGCTGGTTCGAAGAAAGTGGCTCTGTCTCTGCTGATCTCATCCATCAGGTAGCAATCGTTGGTCTTGAACTTAGCTGGCTGTTCCTGCTGCAATTGGGCTGGCACAGGCCGGATCCAAAAGAGACAGAACACATGGCTGTGTCCTCTTTTATCCCTCTGGGATTTTGCGCTCTTTGGGGCGATCCTTAACCTTGGACCCAATAGTTCGACAGGGTTCTGATCACTGTCTTCGATTTCGGCCAATAAAGGGGCGGGTTCCTTGGTAGCTGGGCGGGTCCTTAGCGGTCATTGACCTTGGCCGTTGTGCTTTCTGAGTAAGGGGAGTGGCGCCGATCAGTCTGTGGCTGTACCGGTTGCTTGATTGGAGTTCTATTGTCCTGGGAAAATGGGCCATTAAAATGCAAACGAGCGGGGGATTCGATCAGGTCTGGTTACCTGTGTTTTAGATACACATAGACTGTGTATCTGTCTGAGTCCTGGGTTGGCCATAATTCCCATGGTCCTGGCCATCTTAGACAGCTACACCAGGCATTGACATCTATATTGCATTTCTTGAGGTAAGCCTTTGACCCGCTTCCTTTGTCCTCCTTTGTTCGGAAGTTTTCCTTGAGCTGGGCAAGGAAGATATGCTTTGGCCGTAGGGACTCTGACATCCTAAGCACATGGCTGGCCATGCGGAGGTGGTTTCGGATGATCTTGGCCTTGATGCTGCTGCTCCTGGCCCCTTCAAAAACATGGATGTTAGTGCACCTGTCCTCCCAGCTGATGCGGAGAATCCGTCTCAGACAACATTGCTGGTACCTCTTCAGGGCCTTGCCACCTGGGCAGCCTGATTGATGGTTAATTTGCAGTCCCAGCAGATTCTTATGGACTGATCCGGCTTGAAAACGGGAACTCTGGGTCTGTCCACTCAGAGAACTGAACCAGTCTGATTATGCCCAGCTGTTCTAATCTCTTAAACTCAGCTTCAACCTTCTGATGCAAGGCACTGGGAGCTAGTCTGGCTGTAAAACATTTGGGTGTTGAATACGGATTCATATAAATTTTGGCTATGGTGCCTTTTCATCTGGCCTGGGTCACTGTGAAAAACATCCTTGTATCTTCTCGGGATGTTGTGAGGGACACTGTTGGACATTTTAAAACATTTCCAGCCAATTGAGTTTGATTTGCAGTAACCAGTCACAGCCTTTTGGGCCAATTTATTTGCCAGCAGCCATTCAATCAAACCGCGTCCCAAACTAGCTCTCTGTCACTGATGTCGGCCATTTTGCAACTCTATTTTAAACCAGCACAGCCTTCTGGATTCTTCTGCATGAATTAAAGATACAGGCTTCTTGCCTTTCAGTGACATTTCATTAATCATCCATGGATCAAAAATATAATGGAAAAAAAAAGACAGGGGAATAAGGGAATGAACAGGGAATAAACAGGAAGGACGTTTACAGTGGTCCCAAGGATATGCAAGGCTCCCCCAGTGTAAGTTCAAAGCATGGTTGTGGTGTTCACATTTTGAAGTTTGAACACAGTTGATGTGTTAGGCAGGTTGGTTCGGTGTGGACTGCACTTGATGCAGCGATGCGAGAAACAGACCTCTAACACTGGAGAAGATCCAACACAGTTTTATTGAACGATAGAACTAACATATATATTTAACTGTGGGTCGACACTATACTGAACTGACTGGAGACCTTGTAGTAGCCTGACCAGACTTACTAGCTACCGCATGGTGTTTGCACTGTGCTAGCTCATGGACTCTGACTGTCTCAGTGGCTGGGTCCAGAGAGAGCGGTAAACCTAGTGCCCTCTGGCTTTATAGTGGTGGTGTCCTGTCTGGTGATTGGCTGCACTGTGCTGTGTGCTTTCTGGTCATCCTGTGTGTCAATCACTGCCTGTCTGCACTTCATTATTTACATGCGTGGAGATTATGACAACAGTCACGAATATACTTGAAGGTCTGCTCCCAACAACTGTCAGTGAGGCCCTGGTGTCAATTTTCAAGGGTTTGCAGTTCACACTCAGGATAATTTCAATTGTGGCTGTCGTGTTTAACTGCATTGCGTTCAAACACTACATTGCATATTCCTCCACAGAGCTCCTCTCCACTTTATTCAATGGCACTGTGGAATCTGCTGCTGTTGTTTTTCTTTGCATTGGCGCACTATGCCTTGCGCAGTAACATGAATGTGGCCACTATGATTACAATGGAAACACACAAACTCTCTGTCGTGTTAGGTACACTGGTCTAACACTGGCTGCAATTGGATGCAACTTAGATCAGAAAGATACTCCAGACCTTGAAGTTAGTTCAATCAGGTTTGTTGAACCATTAGCACAGTTAGCACAGTTCTCTGTGAGTTCGACTCTCTGCTAACTTAAGTGTGGTTACTCTGTCTGACTGAACCAGACTAGCTCTTAGCCACATGGTGGAGGTGTGAGATTGTAACAACACCCTTGACTGACTCTCTAGATGTTCATCAGTGGAAAGAGGCGGAGTGTGAGTGCCTCGTGTCTTTTATAGTCAGATCCCACCCCTGAGCGTACTGCCTGCTTATTGGTCATATCCTGTTCTCTGTGTCCATTAGCTGCTTGTCTGTATATCATTATGTGTGTCAGCATATCATGACTCTCTCGACAATGGCAGGTCTCTTGGGGATGGTCTCCCCTCCCCACAATTATAGCAGTCCACCTCTAACCTCTTTCTTAGATTGACATTCTGTTCTTTTCCCGGTCCTTTGACTTTGGTCCAGGACTGAGGACTGTGTCTGGTTCTCTGCTGTGTCTGTTGATTCCGCTGCACACTTTGCAGCTAAACCACCCCATATTTGACTAACTTCTCCTTCAGACATGCTTTGGAGCTCAGTGGCACCTTCTTCAGTGGACTCTGTCACCTGAGCTATCTCAGTCGCTTTTTCCAACGTTATGGTAGTTTCAGTCAGTAGTTTCTTTTGGATGTTGAGATTATGGATTCCACAAACCAATCATTTGCTCAGCATATCACTAAGCGTGGTCCTGAACTCGCAGGACCACGAGAGGTGGGGGAGAGCCCTGCTTGGAGCAATTATCTTCAAAGGCTCACTTCCAATATATCTGCCCTGCTGCCCTTGGTCAAGATTGTTGTGTTCTGCTGCATCCTATTAACTTGCCAAACATATTCTGCCAGCTAAAGTACACATGCAAGCTTGCAAGATATTCAGAGAGTCACAGTTTGAAGATGCTAAAAACAGTAATCGTGCACAAGGTAAATCATAAAATAAGCAGCTAGTGAGATTTAAGATAGCAAAACGCCTAATGGCGAATAACATTGTGATAAATAATCTCAATTTAAAGAAGCATAAGGGGCGGCATGTGGCACAGTGGTTAGCACTGGGACTGCAGCGCTGAGGACCCGGGTTCAAATCCCAGCTCTGCGTCACTGTCCGTGTGGAGTTTGCACATTCTCCCCATGTCTGTGTGGGTTTCACCCCCACAACCCACAGATGTGCAGGTTAGGTGGATTGGCCACGCTAAATTGCCCCTTAATTGGAAAAAGAAAAATAATTGGCTCTCTAAAATTTAAATTTAAAGAACCATTCGATGGCCCCCATTGTGGACTCATTTAATACCCTTTATATAAAAGAATCAGTAGCTTCTTTGGTAACACAGTTGCTTAGAGACAAAGCAGACAAACTATGAATGCCAAATGTTTAATCCCTGGGCAGCTCGGTAGCATTGTGGATAGCACAATTGCTTCACAGCTCCAGGGTTCCAGGTTCGATTCCGGCTTGGGTCACTGACTGTGCGGAGTCTGCACATCCTCCCCGTGTGTGCGTGGGTTTCCTCCGGGTGCTCCGGTTTCCTCCCACAGTCCAAAGATGTGCAGGTTTGGTGGATTGGCCATGATAAATTGCCCTTAGTGTCCAAAATTGCCCTTAGTGTTGGGTGGGGTTACTGGGTTATGGGAATAGGGTGGAGGTGTTGACCTTGGGTAGGGTGCTCTTTCCAAGAGCCGGTGCAGACTCGATGGGCCGAATGGCCTCCTTCTGCACTGTAAATTCTATGATAACTATGATGGTCTCTAATGAAAGGTGGAGGATTCCTTACGGACCATGTCCGCCGCCCATTTTTTATAGCAGCGTACATGGTGTGTCCTTTTTTAAACCAACCTTCATGAAGAAAGCAATGCCTCTAAATTTGCCTGGTTCTATACATCAGACAACTGACTGCCTGTCGCGCTATTAACAATCTATTCTCAGATCATTCTGCACTTAACTTATTGGTCTTATATTTCTGTGCGTAGTTAACTGGGGACTGCATACTCCTCGAGACTCACGGCTCACGCGGACTATCATTAACCCTGTTATCTGTGCCTCATGTGGGATACTACATGACTGATACACCCTGACTGAAATCTGTGAGGACAGCATTGCCAGTGACTCTGAAGATCAGTGGACATGAGTGAGCAAAATTTACAACATCTCTCAGTTTGCCATCCACCTGCTTTGTAAGGGTCGGCCCTGAGACTTTGTATTCCAGGATATCTGAATACATTTTTTGATGCATAAATTTAGAGTACCCAATTCATTTTTTCCAATTAAGGGGCAATTTAGCGTGGCCAATCCACCTAGCCTGCACATCTTTTTGGGTTGTTGGGGCGAAACCCACGCAAACACGGGGAGAATGTGCAAACTCCACACGGACAGTGACCAAGAGTCGGGATCAAACCTGGGACCACGGCGCCGTGAGGCAGCGGGGCTAACCCACTGCGCCACCGTGCTGCCCATGGATACGTGAAGACATGACAATCTTTCTTACCAGAGAGAATCTGGAGGAGTGAACATACAGCTTTCGAAGGTTTGCAGGCTACCCTACAATGCAGGGTTCCAATGACAGCACACACACACACACTGCTTTGTGGGGATTGCACATCAACTACGACTCAGCATAACCTAAAGGCATTTCAGTCCTTCAAAGACCAGTCTGCCTGTGACCACACAGAGTAATCTTGCGGGCCGATACATAGTATCCTGACAGCAATCAAGATGCCCTCATTCTGTGGCAGTGCACTCGAAATGGCTGGAGGTACACCGAATGTCCTCTGTCACCTCCCGCGCCACCATTAACCGGCTACATTTGAACCACCACAATAAAATAGGCAATGCATTCTGGTTAACAAGGGCTATGCACTGACCATACGAGCCCCTTGAGCAGCCTACGCAAGAAGGACAGCTGCATATAAATCATACTGCCATAAAAAGTGTGATAGTGTAGACCATTAAAGTGCTTCAATAACACGTTTGCTGTCTGGAAGAGTCCTGTAGCACTTGGCAGAACATCTATCTGCTGCATGCTGTGCAGTCTCGGTCTCATGAGGGTGTAGCCTTGCCTTGTGAAACCGTGGTGTAAGAGTCCTTCCTATTTATTTCCTTTGTTCCTATTTATTTTATTATTTTTGGTCCGTGGACCCATAATTAGAATGTTCCTTTAAACAGAAGAGTGCTTACCAGGACACTGTGTCCCTAGGTTTTGTATTTTGGAGAGGACAAACAGACTTGTCAGTGCCAAGTGAATCTTAGGAACTGGTTTTGGAGGAGGTCTCTTCAATTGGCTAACTGCCAACTGGTGTGCTGGCTGTTGTGTTTTTCACCCTGGGGTAACACGGACTGTACACGATGCAGTTAACTGATCAAGTATACACCAAATGTGGGCGTTGGTTTAATATAAGATTTATTGAACTTCAGTAACGAAGCGCACAACTGCTTGTGGGTTGACTCTCTACTACTCAAAGTAAACTAACATTAACTATCTAGACCAGGCTAGCTCTGATCCACGTGTAGAAGGTGTTGAATGATTTGTACACCCTGACTGTCACTACAGTTGTCACCAGTAGAAAGAGGCAGAGTGCTGATGCCTTGTGTGTTTTATAGTTGGAAGCCCCCCTCTGGTGTCCTGTCTTGTGATTGGTCGTGTTCTGTTCTGTATATTGATTGGCTCACCTGGGTGTCTGTCACTGCCTGCTTTTACCTCATGATGTGCATGGGTGCATATTATGACATCCCCCTTTTTAAAAAAATTGTCGGTTGCTTAGAGCAGAAATGACATATTTACAAGAGTAACGATATACAGCAATTGGTGAGTGAATGGATATGTACATGTAAGGTGTCTAGCGTGCAGAAACATAACAGTATATATACAAAGGAACTATTTATAAGTCCAGTCGTTGAGGCTGTCGTCGGATTCTTGTGGACCCCTTGAGAGGTGGAGGAGGAGATGATGGTGTCTTGACAGGTTGTCATGCAGCCAGATTGGTGGCCTCGTGGAGCGAGGTGTCCGGATAGGGCAGAACGCCATCTGGGTATTGCAATAGTAGCTCCTCAATGTCGGCTTGAAGAGTGCTGTTGGCAGAGGACATGGCATGTACACGCTGAACGAGATGGAGTAGCTTGCATGCATGGGCACCAAGCAGAGAAGCCTAGCCGGGATTGACGATCTCAAACCGCAAAGTGGCCTTGATGGCCCTGTTGGATACCTGCAGGTGACAGGACCCTAACACCATGATGGTATTCCCATTGTAGTCGAGCAACTGGCAGGCCGACGGTAGAATGGTAGGCTGCCTTTGGATACGAGCAAGATCTGCTTGGGATATTAGATTGGCCGAAGCACCGATGTCCAGCTTGAACCGGACGCTACAATCATTGACTTGTACTGTGGCACGCCATCGTCCGCATAATCCACATTGAGGATGGGTGTGTGTGTTGGGGAATGCGAGGAGGCCTTGTCATGCATGGTGATGATGCCCACTCGATAAGGGGACTCCGGGCAGTCATCCTCTGGATCGGTGACAGGATCCAGTTCCAAGTTGAGCAGCCCTTGCTGCACACCGCAAACCCGTCTACATTGGAACTGGTATCGCTGGCCCCCTATTGGAGGTGCAGATCCGCATAAAGCTGCATAATGGCCAAGCTTCTTGCAGTTGAGACATCGCCTGCCTCTTGCAGGGCATTGCCACTTTAAATGGGCAATGCCGCAGTTGGGGCACGTCATCACGTCAACGTCGTGACGCTCGTCGCGTCGTCGCACATGAGCAGTGCGGTCAGCCGCCGCTCGCACCTGCGCAGTGTAGTCTTCGGCCACTTTGTTTTCCCGACCGTGGTGCACATGCGTGGGACCCCTGGAAAAGCGCGCGAAATGGTCGCCTTCATCGATGCTGAAGCCCCGCATTCGGGCGATGGCCTGTACACTCTCAGCCTCGTGGGAGGCAAGTTGGTCCTGCTCTGGCAACTTAAGGCGGGAATAGCGTTTTTTCGCCTGTTCGTGGACTTTGCATGTCTCGATGGCAACTGGCAGGGTCATATTTTTTATTTTTAGGAGCTGCTCACGCAGGGCGCGGAGTGGACGCCAAACACGATCTGATCCCTGATGAGGGAGTCAGCGGTGTCTCCATAGTTGCAGGATTGTGCTAGAATGCGAAGATGAGTGAGAAAAGACTGGAAAGGCTCATCCTTATCCTGAAGGCGCTGCTGGAAGACATAACGCTCAAAGCTTTCGTTTGTCTCAACCTCACAGTGACTGTCGAATTTGGCTAAGACTGTCTGGAACTTGGTCTTGTCCTCACCGTCGGCAGAAGTGAGCGAATTGAAGATTTGGATGGCCTGGTCCCCCGCAGTAGACAGCAGCAGCGTGATCTTTCAGGCATCGGAGGTACCTTCGAGGCCTGAGGCCTCAACGTATAGACTGAATTTCTGCTTGAAGACCCACCAGTTGGTGCCAAGGTTCCCGGAGATGCGAAGCTGTGGAGGTGCCTGGATCTTTTCCATGCCATAGGAAGGCAGTTGCTGGTCGTCAGTGAAATTTCGTAAGTAAATCACTTAGAAGCAGTAGCCACTTCTGGTATCATGTTGTGTTGTTCACCCTGGGGAAACACGGACTGCACACAATGCAGTTAAATGATCAAGCATACACCAAACGTAGGCGTTGGTTCAATATAAGATTTATTGAACTTCAGTAACAAAGCACACAGCTGCCTGTAGGTTGACTTTCTACTACTCGAAGTAAACTAACATTAACTATCTAGACCAGGCTAGCTCTGATCCACGTGTAGAAGGTGTGAATGATTTGTACACCCTGACTGTCACTACAGTCGGTGGTTTTCTCGGAGAACCCGCCAGAAGTGGCTAGACCCTCGAAGGAAGAGGAGCTGTGTTTTCTCCGTCTCTCTGCTGCCGGTTGCCTGCTGTCTCCGCAAGTCTGCATTGAAGATCATTACAAACTGAAGGAAAAGAAAGTACGCAACTGAAGGCCTAACCTTCAGAAAGAAACTAACTACAACACATCCACCTGAATCAGAGATCCTTACCCGCTTATTTAATTATTATTTCTCTTCCTTTTCCACCACACTTTCCCTTCTGTGTTGTTTGCGTGTGTAGAGGGTCGGGTGAGTTAGAAAGGAGGAGAGGGGGGGTGGATCAGATAGTGGATAGTCAGTTGTATATTTTTACTTAGTTAATTATTACTGTTATTAATAAAAGGTTACTTGTGTTGGAATTCTACAAACCTGGTGACTGTGGTCAATTTCACTCAACCAAAGCCACGGGTGTTAATATAAAATCCAATTTCACCAACGTTGCGACTCCTGGTCAAATGGGATTGAAATTGGCCGCTTACTAGTTCAGGGAGTCATAACAATGGTCAGCTACGAAGGTAGAGGAGGGAGGCGAGGAGGAGAAATAAGAGGAGGCAGAAAAAGAGAAGGGGAGGAAGAAGTGGAGGAAGAGGAAGAAGAGGGGAAGGAAGAAGAGGAGGCACAGGAAGAAGAGGGGAAGGAAGAAGAGGAGGCAGAGGAAGATGGAGGGGGAGGAAGAAGAGGAGGCAGAGGAAGAGGGAGGGGGAGGAAGAAGAGGAGGCAGAGAAAGAGGGGTGGGAGGAAGGAGAGGAGGCAGAGGAAGAAGAGGGGGAGGAAGGAGAGGAGGCAGAGGAAGAGGGAGGGGGAGGAAGGAGAGGAGCAGAGGAAAAGGAGGGGGAGGAAGGAGAGGAGGCAGAGAAAGAGGAGGGGCAGGAAGGAGAGGAGGCAGAGGAAGAGGGAGGGGGAGGATGAAGAGGAGGCAGAGGAAGGGGAGAGGGAGCAAGGAGAGGCAGCATGGAGGGGAGGGGAGAAAGAGAAGAGAAAGAGGCATGAGGAGGCAGATAAGGAGAGGGGAGAAAGGAGATTGGCAGGAATGTAAAGAGGGGAAAGGAGGGGAGGAGAAAGGAGTGGAGGCAGATGAAGGGGAGGGGTAGGAAGAGGAGGGGATGGAATGAGAGGAGGCAGAAGAAGAAGAGGGGAGAAAGGGGAGGGGGGAAATGTAAGGAATGGGAAGGAGAGGTGGTAGAGGAAGGGAATGGGGAGGAAGGCGAGGAACCAGAGGAGAAATACCTGGGCGTGATCCTCCTTTTCGCCAGCAGCACACTCGGGCCCATGGATTTCCTGACGGCATGGGGGTGCCCACAATGGGAAAGCCCATTGGCCGGCTGGCGGGATGGAAGAAGCCGCTGTTGCAGGGGGCGCGCCACACCAGGAAACGGGTGTGGCAGGGCAGAGAATCCCGCCCATTGTGTTTAGTCCTAGTGAAGCAGGTCATGGGTCATCTTAGTGGGATACAGATTATGTAATTAATGGGAGGAGCCAGGTCTATCTGTAGTCTGCAGATTTTGCCAAAAGCTGTTAGGTTGAACAGGAGGGTCTAACAAGATAGAAGTGTACTGGATCTGCTCTTGAAAGGGTATCACTCTCCACTCTCCACAGATGACAACAAGCAAACCTATTTTGGAAACTTTATGTAGAAGTGGTGTTTGAACTGTATTGGAGTTGCTTGGTTGAAATATTTACAGTGAAGGTATAGGGCATAAGTTAAAGGCCTTGTAGTAAAGAACTGTTTAACTGTTAATTGTGAAGCTTTGATGTTAATTCTGTGTTGAAAATAAAGTATGGTTTCACATAAAAGATACCTGCTGGTCAGTGTAATCACTCCTGGGGTGAAGTATCCATTCCTCACAGTTTTCCGAATTGCAAATTGTTTGGGTTATGGGGTCCAGAATCCTAACCACACCCCACTGCCCCCCCCCCCCCCCCTCTACAACCCGCCCGTGCCCCCAGGACCACAGGAAATCGTGATGGTAATGAACTTCCTGGACACTTTGCCAGTGTCAGCACAGCAAATAATATTTTGGACCAGCAGGGACCCACTGTTGTTAAAGATAAAACACAAAATCTTAGTAGGAAGGCAGAACGAGAGGATTTCCGAAGACATGAAGCCATACCACAGTAGGAAAAATTAGCTAAGCTGTGAGGACGGCAAGAGTAATTGTCCCTGTGCCGGCGAGGGAATTGCTTCTTGTAGAGTTGCATAATGCCCACCAGGGCATCGAAAATGAAGATGCTTGTCAGAATCAATGTTTGGTGGCCAGGCATCGATGTCGATATTGAGAGATTTGTGAAGCAATGCAATCAGTGCCAGTTACAGTAGAGGTTACCTGTTAAAGAACCTTTGCACTCTTGAGAAGGCCTGGTCAGTGAAGGGTGTGTCCACTTTTCGTTCAAGATGTTTCTAATATTGGTAGCTGCTCACTCCAAATGGCTGGAAGTATTTGAGAGGATATCTACAACCACGCATGTGATATGACACCCTGGGCTAGTGCACGGTCAATTCCAGCCCCACAGACCCCAGAGTCCCAACACAAGTGAATTAACCAATAATTTGTATCAAGATTCTGAGATCTTTGGCCCTTGGCTGCTCCCATGACTTTGAGGTGCCAAATTTGTAAGTGAAACACAACCGGCTGGATTCTCCATTCCTGAGTTGTTGACACCGGCGCAGGATTCGTGGAGTTCCACAACAGCAAAACTGGCGCTGCACCTGGACTGATTTAGCTACTGCTAAGGCGCTAGCAACGGGTCCACCTGGAACACAATCGATTCCAATGAGAAATGGTGCCGGATTCGCCAGGTCCAAGATTGACACTCAGGAGGCTGACAAGCTGTAGCCGCATTTACTCCCCACACACACCATCCCAGCCAACAAGTTGGCAGCGAGGAGAGCGGCCCCAAGATGCAGAGTCGGAGACTCTCCCAGACGCGGTGGAGGATAGGCGGTTGACTTGTACCCCGGCCCGGAAAGAGGCTGCCAGCTGTCGCAGTCTGCCGTCCGCCAAGCCTGGAACTAGCTGCCATCCAGCCAGGCTTCGGGCTTCTGGAACGGACAGTCCCATCAATCGTGGAGATACAGTCGTAGAGCCAGGGACTACATGAGGGGCTGTCAGTGAGCATCCAGCACCTGCAGGTACCTGGAGGAGTCCAACTGTGTAAGGAGCAGGAGGTGGTGCCGACCATGCATGCCAACTAGGCCAACACCGCAAGGGTGGCATCCGTGGTGGAGGCATACCTCATAACCAGAACTGAAATCGAAGTCAAGACTATCGTCTGACTCTTCATCCTTATGGCCACCTTTGGTCTGAGAATGCTCAGAATCTGGGGCGTCATTCTCCGCCGGCGGGAGTCTCCGTTTTGCCGGCGCCGGGGGGTTTCCCGATGGCGTGGGGCTGCCCCACAATGGGAAACCCCATTGACCGGCCGGTGTTACGGAGACTCCCGCCGGCCGGTCGGCGCAGAAATGTGGCAGGGCGGGTAGGAGAATTTCGCCCCTGGTTCACTACCACTGTCATCTGAAAGCTGATCAACAGCTGTCAACATCTCTTTCTTTGAGTCATCTATTGCCCAATGAGTTTTCCTTGCTCCCACATGTCCAACTGTTGGCATCTCAGATGCTAGCTGTAGTGCTTCCTTCGAACTTTTCTATCATGGGCAAAGCTATAGCCTTTACTCCTGCTAAAGCATTCACCAAAAGTATGTCTAATCCTTCCACTGGGAATTCCTTGACCACTTCAATAACGACTGGACCTGACACTAAATCACACTCCAATTGCACTTTATACAATGGAATGGGAGTAAAATTTCCACCTATCCCAGTCACAAATACCT
This sequence comes from Scyliorhinus torazame, assembly GCF_047496885.1. Lineage (NCBI taxonomy): Eukaryota > Metazoa > Chordata > Chondrichthyes > Carcharhiniformes > Scyliorhinidae > Scyliorhinus > Scyliorhinus torazame. The sequence continues at coordinate 54,985,542 of NC_092716.1, read as the reverse complement.
CAGCTTTCGCTGAGCTTTCTGGAGCGAAAAACCAAATCCTCCAATATGACAGTTTGAGTAGCCACAGTGTCCCTTAAAATTGTTATGGGTTTGGCTACATCAGCTGAGGAAAATCAGGTGACTTTCCCCTTAGACACAAAACCGGCATATCTCTTACCTACCTCATTTCTCACACCTGCTCCCCAGCAGTGTTTACCTCAGGTCTCCTAAGTCTAGTTAATGCTACAGTCTGTGCTGTAGTGTTCTCCATTTTTGTTCCCTTTTCAGAATCCTCCCTCTGAAGCCCCACAAGCTCTCCCTGCAACTTCTAACATGCTGAACGAACGTGTCCCACCTCGTTAAAATGGTGACACCTGAGCTTCCAAGTCTCACCTCCACCTGCAGTACCTTCCTTGCTGGTCTGTGGGGGATATCTCGGAGCATACCCAGCTATCCATTCCCAGTTACCTGCCTTCCTCACTCTCCCACTTCCTATCCTTTTCAAAATTATGCGCATGAAGGAACAAGGGTTTAAATTTATGGATTAGTTCATAATTGTCAGCCATAATTGCTGCTTGTCTAGCAGTTTCCACCTTCTAGTCTTCAACATGGGTTCTTATTGGAGAAGGTAGATAATTCATAAACTCCTCTAAGAGAATGACCTCGCTCAGTGCTTCAGAGGTAGTTTCAACTCCCAATGCCCGTACCCATCGATTAAAATTATTCTGCTTAATCCTTTCAAATACTACATAAGTCTGTCCCAACTGTCTCCTTATTTCAAAACGTTTGCCAATATGCTTTGGGAACCAACTTGTGCGCATCTGGAATAACCTTTTTTACCGTCTCATAATCCTTAGACTCTTGCTCTGATAAGGCAGCATAAATTTCCAGTGCCTCCATGTCAATTTACTCTGCAGGGGTAATGTCTGTGGTAGTATGTATTAGGGGTCATGTGGGACTGGAAGCCCTAATGTCATTGGCTGACAGATCCCGGGTCCTGGTTGGCCGTTGACCTCTAGCTCCGCCCTGAAGGCGGAGTATAAGAAGCCGGAGTCCTCCCCCGCAGGCCATTCTACTATCGAGCTGCGGGGGAACAGACACGCTTAATAAAGCCTCATCGACTTCACTCTATTCGTCTCTCGGAGTCTTTGTGCGCTACAATTTATTAAGCGTGCCTAAAAAGGACTATGGAGCTCAGGATCATCCCGGAATGCCTGAGGATCAGCCCCCACGCAGTGAACGCGGCAGCAGCATTCAAGCACTGGCAGACTTGTTTCGAGGCCTACCTCAGAACGGCCAACGGCCGGGTCACAGAAGACCAAAAACTACAGGTCCTGCACTCGAGGTTAAGCACGGAGATTTTCTCCCTCATCGAAGACGCGGAGGATTTCCAGACGGCGTTCGCAGCACTGAAAAATCTCTATGTCCGCCCAGTTAACCAAATCTACGCTCGCTACCAGCTCGCGACGAGACGGCAAAGTCCCGGAGAATCGATTGACGAATTCTACGCCGCGCTGCTGATTTTGGGACGAGCCTGCAGCTGCCCTTCGGTGAACGCAAATGAACACACGGACATGTTAATGCGCGATGCTTTTGTGGCAGGTATGAATTCCTCCCAAATCCGCCAAAGACTTCTAGAAAAAGAGTCGCTAGGACTCTCAGAGGCACGGGCCCTAGCAGCCTCCCTAGACATGGCCGCGCGGAATACCCGCGCCTACGGCCCCGACCGCACGGCAGCCCATTGGGCTCCGTACGTACCCGTCGCGACAAACCCACCCCCCCCCCAGACACCCCACAGGCTTGCGCGGTCCAAACGCCAAGTCGCACCGGGGGCGCCCGCTGCTATTTCTGCGGCCAGGCGAAACACCCCCGGCAGCGCTGCCCGGCCCGCGCAGCTATCTGCAAGAGCTGCGGGAAAAAGGGCCATTTCGCGGTTGTGTGCCGGTCCCGCGAGGTCGCCACTGTCCCGGGAGAACAGGGAGCCCTGCACGCCGCTTACGCTCCCCAACCCCCCCAGCGCCCCATGTACGACCCGCAGGCGCAGCCACTCTGGGTCCCGACCACCGCGGTCCCGGGAGAACAGGGAGCCCTGCACGCCGCTTACGCTCCCCAACCCCCTCTCCCCCGGCCCCACGTATGACCCGCCGGTGCTACCAATTTGGGTCCCGACTACCGCTGTCCCCAGAGATGAGGGAGCCCCGCGCGGTCCTAATGCTCCCCAACCCCCCCAGCGCCCCATGTGCGACCCGCAGACGCCGCCATTTTGGGTCCCGGCCACCAAGAGGGGAGGAAGGGCGCCGCCATCTTGGACCACCCCAGACCTGTACGACGCATGGGGGTGGCCATTTTGTCCACCCCCGCTGCCATCTTGTGACCCCCCAGACATGTGCGATGTATGGGGGCAGCCATTTTGTTCATCCCCGACGCCATCTTGTACGGCAACAACGGACCCCAGTGTCGACAGCTCCAAGGGGTTCGAGGAAGACGCTCCACTACTACAACCACGTCTCGCTTCAATAACGCTCGATCAAGCTCGGCCCCGGACACTCCAGACGACGACAAGCTAAGTCTAATTGGACGCTAAGTCTAGTATTCCCAAGTTAGGGGGGAACGGTAGAGGCAAGATAGTGTAAACAGAAGAGAAACCATGATTCAAATAAAGATACAAGATCATTCAAAATAGGTGACCCAGTTTAAGTGACAAATTTTGGGAGTGGCCCAAGTTGAGTTCCAGGGATTGTTGTGGCCAAGACAGGACCCTTACCTTACCAAGTGAATGTACAAGACAGGATTTTGAGGAAACATGTGGACCATCTGCGTCAACAAGAGCCGTCCCAGCCTGATTTGTTGTTGCCAGCTGGAGGCAGTGTTGGCTGCCAGAGCTGTGAAATTTCCAACCAACCTGTGACAGGTGACAGTATTGTGTTATGTTCCTTGTATTGTTCTCCAAGATAGCCAAAGTTGTGGTGTTGACAGAGAACATAATGCTTAAATCAAAACTAGTTTATTTTACAGTACTGGTAGCATGTTATGAATTTCCACTGCTTGAAATTGTTCACACACGGGCAGCACGGTGGTGCAGTGGTTAGCACTGCAGTCTCACGGCGCCGAGGTCCCAGTTCGATCCTGGCTCTGGGTCACTGTTCGTGTGGAGTTTGCACATTCTCCCGATGTTTGCGTGGGTTTCGCCCCCACAACACAAAAATGTGCAGGCTAGGTGGATTGGCCACGTTAAATTGCCCCTTAATTGGAAAAAATGAATTGGGTACTCAAAATTTATTTTTAAAAATAGAAATTGTTCGCACACTCTACTGAGTAACAGTTAACACAATAATAGTATTGAATCTATGATACAGTAATTAATTATCTGTCTAATGTATAACTTACACTCTAACTCAATTTCACATGATCGTTCTACATCAACTTCTCCAACAGCATCTCCCAACATGCCTAGAGACGCAGCGTTTTATAAGACTACTCAGTGATGCCATCTAGTGTTTATATAAATGAACATTATCTTGTTAACCCTTTACTGTTCTTAGATTATACATCGCATTACACATTGTTCCGACTGAAACAGAAGGTTGAAGCATCTTTACCAGAAGAGAGACCCAGAATGACAGTGTCTACAGAAAGTGCCCCAAAAGAAGTACCGCAGCGGGTGGAGTTGCTCTGTTCTGCAAAGAAGTGGAAGCCACTAGACAGACTGAGCTTTTTTTTTTAATTTAGAGTACCCAATTCATTTTTTCCAATTAAGGGGCAATTTAGAGTGGCCAATCCACCTACCTTGCACATCTTTGGGTTGTGGGGGCAAAACCCACGCAGACACGGGGAGAATGTGCAAACTCCACATGGACAGTGACCCAGAGCCGGGATCGAACCTGGGACCTCGGCGCCGTGAGGCAGCAGGGCTAATCCACTGCGTCATCGTTAGCTAGAGTTTTCTTGCACCACGTAGCCGGAATCAAAAATGAAACCAAACTCAAATCTTGGACTCTGAAAAGCATTGCATTGGAATCAGCTCCGATCACCACCTGTTACTGGGCAGGTCACAGCACTTTGTGCCAATCCATTGACCACTATTGCCAGGCAGTGGTATCGTGGTATTGTCACTGAACCAGTAGGCCAGAGACTCAAGGTAATGCACTGGGGACCCAGGTTCAAATCCCACCACTGGAGATGGTGAAATTTGAATTCAATAAAAATCTGGAATTAAAGGTCGAATGATGACTTCCGGTTGTGACCATGGAGTGAGTGGTCACACACAGGGCAGCTCCTGCTTAAAGGCACAGAACAGATTACCCAATACTGGGTCGAATTTTGATGAAAGGCGTAAGTGAATGTTGGAGGAGTAGTTTCCCCCGGAAGTGGTATGTCTGCTGGCTATCAGACCCGGCAGAAAACAGTGAGGGAGTTGGCTGAAAAGTTGGAGGGAGCCTTTTCTGCAGCAGCCACTGTAAGCATGCAGCGGGGGAAGGGCTGATGCAAGCTGGAAGGCCCCAGATGGAGGAGCTGGTGGCATTTATTAAAGACGAATTCTGCCGGCAGATGAAGGAAATGGGTGTGGATCGCTCAAAGGTCATCAAAGGAGCTGAGGCACCCCTGAGGAGTTCTCTGGAAAGGGTGGAGAGGTGTTTGGTGGTGCAGGGGTCGCAGATTTGAGAGATCGAAGGAGTGAACTCGGACCACGGCGGTCATGTGGTAGCTCTGGAGATGGAGCTCCTAGGGGACCTGTGCAAAACATTGAGGGCAAAGGTGGAGGAGCAGGAGAATGCCTCGAGAAGGCAGAACCTGCGAATAGTGGGCCTGTCTGAAGGAGTGGAAGGTGTGAGTGCCACGAGATACATCTCGAACATGCTGGCAGGACTGGTGGCAGAAGTGGTGCTAGATAAGGCGCCTGAAGTAGACCGAGCGCATAGGTCCCTGAGGCAGAAGCCTAGACTGGGGAGCCACCGTGGGTGGTGATCGTGAGACCCCACAAATTTGTGGAGAAAGAGATGATTCTGAGATGGGCCAGGGAGAAGCTTACCTGCGACTGGGAGGGTAATAGCGTCCGGATTTATAAGGACCTCAGAGCTAAGTTGGCAAAACGGCAGGGAGGCTTCAACAAGGCCAAGTCAGTGCTACATGGAGAGGAGGAAGGCCTAGCAAACAACGCTAGCCTGTTGAATCTTTCCACTTAGCTAAGATTTACTATTTCTGTCAACATCCTAATAAATCTCCTCTGCACACTTTCATCTTTTTTTTATGGGGTGCCCACTACTCTATACAGTACAAAAGTTGCAGTCTAACCAGTGTTTTATACAGTTCCAATATAACCTCCCTTCTCATATATTCTGTGGCTTGGCTAAGAAAAGAAAATATACTTTGTGCCATCTTAGCCACCTTATCTACCTGTCCTGGTACTTCCATAAGCCTGTGGAGAGTCACTGCAAGGACCCTCTGTTTTTATACACTTATCAGTGCCCTACCCAATAGTGTGTATCCATATTGACCTCTTTTCCCTCCCCAAACATATTACTTCATATTTCTCCAGACAAAATTTCATTTGAAACTATTCTGCTCAGCTGACCCGATAGATGCCAAGCTTTCCTCTAAAGTATGCTCATTCTTGGTATCTGGGCTGGGAGCTTCTGGTGTTTTTTTTGTCATCACTGGCTTTTTGTTCTTCCACATTTTTCTCTTCCACCACTACCTTGCCAACTTGCATTTTCTGGGTCTCTGAAAGAAAAAAGGCTCAAGGATAGACTTGTGATGAGTGGAGGTGAACAAAGCATGAGGTCCAAGGCTTACACATGCTGCAACTTGTTAAGGAGAAGAAACTGAGATGAGGAACGTGTGAGAAAGTGGATTCGGTATGAAAATACCATCACTGTCTATGGTTCCAGGTCCACTGCTGGCCACAGTTCCAGTCATGGCTGATCCAATGATAATAACCAACGTCTCCTTCACAGAGTTAAGGAAATGTAACCAGACCAGCCCCGTGCTGTCTCTGGCTATGTGCCGCCTTGTCCTGCAGGTGAGATGGTCATATGTCAGTAAGTATGCCACAATGTGTTTGGGTGATGTTTTGTGTCACGGTTGAATAACAGTGCGCGCCAGCTTTGAGAAATCAACGTGTGACTTGCAGCATTGTTACATGAATGGAGGTGAGATGAAGCTGTGCATTTTATGTATTAGCTGTGGATAATAAAGATGGATGGTAGGTGAGTGATGGGAGTGTTTAACATGTAGCAGTGTGTCAGATGGCGGAGGTGGCATTTGGCATTCTGTGTTGGCTACATGCTCCCTCTGCTCTGTTTGTCAGGAAGGCCTCCTGGCCACTTGTGGTCAGAGGATCGCTCTCCTGTCTATCCCTTTCACCAAACTGTGCAACACAATGTCAGATAATCTTAAAGCCCACTCTCAGCTCTTTGTGCTATAATCCAGTGTTCTTGCTCATATTCTCTCCCGCAACCAGTTCCAGCATTTGCTTCAGACAGGATGCAGGCCAGCTAAATGTAGCACTAACCCTCACTTGCTTTCCGGCCCTGTCCAATTTCTCAGCTATTAGTTCTGATTTGGCGGATGCAGGTAATGGGTGATCAGGGAACCAGGTAAGTACCAAATCCCCCTAAATGTGACAGCCTGAGGCCGAGGTTTAATCAGCATGCTGCCGGTCAACTGCTTGCCTAAGACGCAGGATTTCAGGCAGCTGGAAGCTATTGGCTGGCAATGAGCAGCAACAAGGTAAATTGCAGAGGAGGGGTTTCGAGGGAAAAGGGAGCCTATTGTAGGGGAAACTAAAATCTTCCTGATTGCTCCTGGTGGAGAATTGCTACTCTTCCTCAACCCATTTGGAATAAAGGGAAAGTAAAAAATAAACGGGCCTGCTTTGAGTTTTGAGTTTTTTCCAGCCCTTTATCCTCTTCCCCCAGTCTTCATCTGCTGGAAAAGCTTTGTTGATCGGTCCTCCAGTGAAAAATGCCACCAAATCACAATGATATTATCACAACAAAATATAAATATTTAAAGAAGGACCCTACTGTCTCCAACTCAGGAGAGCCCATTAAAATTACAAAATGTAGGACTGGTGCGGATAAATTGCACTGGCAATTTTAACTGCCAGGAGGATAGAAAGGGCAGCTGAACGAGGTAAAAATCACCTTAGATTTGTTCATCTCTCCAAAATTCATAAGCGGACATTCACAATAATTTATGCTGATGGTTTAGGAAGTAATCTGAACTATGTAACAAGGTTATTTTCCCCTGATATCCAGTCTCTCTATTTCATGTCTGAGAATAAAGACAGTGAGATATGTACAACATGCGTTTGGTGGAAGAAATTACCCTCAATACTTTATATATTGTACCATAGTGAATAACTGAGATAAATGTTGAATTATTTTGGTTAAAAATGATTTTTTTCCTCAAATTAATTATCCTTGTTGTTATGCATAGAATATTTCCTGAAAACTGAAAATGGATAGTTTTTCATTCATCCGTGATGGAGTGCTGTCTTGCTCATTTGTAACGTTGTAATTTGGCAGATAAACATTAATACGGGAGTTCCTGGTATCTATCGTCAGGAAGAGAGTGACTGAGCATTTGGACACGTATCAGCTGATCAAAGAGAATCGACAGAGCTTTGTGAAGGCTAAGTCATGTCTGACTAATCCAGTTGAATTTTTGAAGAGCTCACTATTAAAGTGAATCGGTGAAAATTTTGTTTTCTTAATGGGCTTCCAGAAGACATTTGATCAGGTTCTACAAAAGATTATTAGTAAAATTAAAGTGAACGGAGTGAAGGTAATCTTCGGACACAGATTGAAAATTGATTAGCAGGTTACAGAGAGTTGGTTGAAATGGGTGTGTCCCATCACTGGGGCAGTTTTCAGATTTTCTTGGTGAGCGAGAGGAAGCATTCCTGCTTCTCCTGACCTATAAGGAGTACTCTAAAAAAAAACACTTACCTTCTTGAGCCAAGAACTGCAGCCTTTTCTTCACTGCCAAGATTTGAGATCCAAGGGAACTGCTGATTTTAAAATTGCACTTCGGTGGTCTGACTTGTTAATGAAGTTCTCCACCTCTCCAGTGTTGGGACACTTGATAGCACTCTTCCATCCCCCACCATATTTCATTGACATTCACCGTATAACTATCAACATCCTGGATTTTAACATTGACGAGAAACTAAACTGGACTAGCCATATAAATACTGTGGCTACCAGAATGGGTCAAAGGCTAGCAATCCTGTGCCGACTGACTCACCTCCTGACCCCCCAAATCTATCCACCAAGATTTTAATGGAACACTCTTTTTGTGAGGGCCACGAAGAATCCAGCACAAGTTTGTAGAATCGAAAGAAAGAACTTTATTTACAATTACGTATATACAACAGTGGCAGTACTCCACCACTGCTCACTCCTCTCTAGCTGGTTCCACACTGGCCAGTTCCATTTAAGCAGGTGACTGCTTATGATTTCTCCACCCTCCTCATTGGGAAGCTCATACTCACTAAAGATTGTGGGATTGCCATTAATCCTCAGTCAGTGGTAATCAGGCAGGTTATAACAACTCTCCACTTGCCTGGATGAGTGCAGCTCCAACAACACTTAAGAAGTGTGACACCATCCAGGATTGCTACCCCCTTCCACAAACATTCAAACCCTTCACCACCAACAAACAGTGACAGCCATGTGTACCATCTACAAGGTGCACTGCAGGAACTCACCAAGGTTCCTGATGCAGCACTTTACAAATTCATGACCACTGCCATCTAGAGGCCAAGAGCAGCAGATACCTGGGAACACAACTACCTGGAGTTTCCCATCCAAGTCGCTCACCATTGTAAAGGTCCTTCCTATTGAATTCCTTATTTTCCCTTTCTTTATTTTTGCTGTTATCGTTTTGGATCCATGGATGCTTAATGGACATGAACCTTTAAATCAAACGGGGAAGAAGGGAATTCAAAAGTTACAACATAGTACACTCTGCTAGCTTTGGACAACAGAACTCAGACATTGTAGCACACCCGGGAGATGGGGTGGGACTCAATTCGATTGGTTAGCTGGTGGCCAATGAATTGGCCAAAAGGCCGTATTCTGCCTGGTACCAAGTGGTTATTGGGTCCTACTGAAGTGGAATGATTTTTAGAGACCCAAGAAGCTCAGTTAGGTCCTGGTCACTGAAGAAGAAAGGTCTCTCTCTCTCCAGAAATTCTCCAGTTGCTGTCCTCCTGAACCGACAGAGACCATGAATGAATAACTTTACAGTGAAAACCATTACAGACTTCAAAGAGAGACCTTAACCTGGAAGCTTATTTTGAAGGAAGGTCTGCTTCAAGACAACCATCTGAAACAAAGACTCTTTTACATTTACTTATTATGTTCACCCTTCTCTTCCCCTCTGTGTTTGTTTGTCGTGTGTGTGTAGATGTAGAGGGTGAGGGGCAAGTTAGATAGTAATTAACCAGTTGTATTTGCTGCATAATTCATTATAGTTCTTGTTATTAATGAAAAGTAATTGTGGTTAAATTTAGAAACCTGGTGATTGTAATTATTGAGCAGCCATGGGCCAAAGACTTTGGGTATCGATCTAAAAATTATTTGTTAATTCAATTATGTTCCAACTCCACATCAAGGGGGGTTGGATTGACCGCGCCCTAGTCCAGGGTGTCATAACACCATCCTGACTTGGAAATATATCACTGTTCCTTCACTGTTGCTGGGTCAATATCCTGGAATTCCCTAATACTGCTGTGGGTGTACCTACGCCTCAGAGTCTGCAGCGGTAGCTCAATACTATCTTCTGAAGGACAACTAGGGACGGGCAATAAATGCAGGCCGAGCCAGCAATCTCTTCATCCCGTAAAATGTATTTAAAAAAAACCCTGGGCTGGATTCTCCATTATTGGGACTCTGTCCCCACGCCGATGTCAAAACGGTACAATTTCATGCCAGAAAAACTGGCATGAAAGGGACACAAATTCCTAGCTGTGCATGGGGCTAGCAGGGGCCTGGCGTAGATCTAGCAGCTTTTTCTGCAGATATGGGCCCCCGCACATCCCGGTTGGAAGCCACGCATTCGCGTGGCGATGGCCTCCAGTGGCTGCGCCGTGCTCCATGGTGGACTTGGACTGCGGAGCTAGACCCAAAATAGAAACCCCTCGATCACACGCTCCCGACCCTCAACATCTGCACAAGCATTTACCAGCTGCCAAAAGGCCCCCCCACCAGACCTCCGATCAGCCAGCCCTCGACCAGAGTGGCTGCTGACTGAGTCTGCAGCCGCCACGCGAGTATCCCGACCGGCTAGAGCACATTAGTTCCACGCCGTCGGGACTTTGGCCGGTCGGGGGTAGAGAATGGCAGAGCGGGCCGCTGGCAATGGCCCCAGATAGGTCCCAGGTGGCACGGCATACTCCCCGACTACACCGCTTTTCGGTGCCCGCAGAATACGGGAACCGGCACCGGTCCGGATTCCTTGCGGGAGAATGGATTCTCCGCCCCCGCGGCCGCCCCAATTTTGCCGTCAGGGTGCGGAGAATCCAGCCCCCTTTCTCCATTGAGCAGTACATGCCTCTTATTCTGTTTCTCCTGAATAGGAGATTGTAGTCGCAATGCTTATCTGCTGAGCTTTGTGCTATCTTAATCTATCCTAATACTGTGACTATCTCTCACAATAGGGACTACTGGATCGATGTGAGGAACTGTTTGAATTGTTCTTGATTTTGATTGTACCTGAATGTTCCAGTGATTGTAATTTATTACACTTCTAATTTGTTATTTATTGTGCATTCTGCAATGTATTTATATTGTATTGGTTAATAATGTTGTATTTTTAACTGTTTCTTATGTTGGTAATGTCGCTACAGGTATAGAAACCATGTTTATATACATATTTCAAATTAATTTCAATATTAAAAACACACTATGTAAATATTACACTAAAATATCGCTTTGGATATGAATTCCATGGCATTAGCATAAACATATGGTGTATTTATTGATGTGGTAAGTATCATTTTGAAATTTTTCATAATTAAATAAATCGAAACCAACAGTTAATTGCATTGAAATAATAAAATGATAAGATTTTTGTTCTGTTCTGCCTCGTTCCCTGTCCTCTGTTTTATTTGTGTTTGTCCAACTCTTGTGTCTTTTTGTATGCATGTCTCTATCTCTCGCTCGTTCTCCCTGCATTCCTGTGCCACGAATCAACATTATCTGCTTGTATTTATTATGGTGAGCCCAGAGTCCCTGGCAAAAATTGAAGAATACACTCCTTGCATTGTTGTAATGTGCTGTATGCCTTCAGATGTTGGCAAGGAACACAGCCAACTTTAGGGAAAGATGTAAATATATTTTCACTTCCCTGAACAATGAGCTGTGCGCAATCTTGGCAGCATTTTCCTTAATTTCTAATGATGGTTCTTTCGTGCTTTGCCATTAGATGGTAATTTTCCACAAATCGATTATAGAATATCATGATCTACTTTAGGCTGTTGGGAGAGAGATGAAAACGGATACATTCAAGCCAGACGCCGTGAAATGCATTTGGGAGTTCAACCAAAATGTGCAATTGGATGGATGAACTTGGGAAAGGTGAATTTAGACTGCATCTAATGCATCAAGGTGATGAAAAAAAAAAGAAATGGGTGTCTGCAGAAATTCCTTCCAAGTGACAAAGTCTGCTGCCACCAGGGCTCAGACTCCTGTGATGACTGGAAGACTTAAGGAATATTGGATTCTAAGTATTGGGCAATTTAAAGGTTAAAAGACTGGGGTTAGAGTGTGCTTGACTGCAGTGGTCATGTCTGTTTAATAGGAATTACGTTTTGCAGGCCTGGGTGCTTTTAGCAGCCAGAAGGTGTAATTGACAAAGGAATGTGTTTTTCAGTCTGAACTAATGGACTGTGGTTTGACTGGGGAAGTCCCTGGGGAGTTAACGCGCTTTGCAGCCTGCGGAGATAATGTTTTTCTAGTTGGAGAGATTAGGTCATTGCTAGATGCAGCCAAGGAATACAGAGAGACATTTTGAAACGCTTTAGAGATGCAGGTTTTGGAAAAGCTTTGGAGAAAGAAGTTGACTTCTGATCTGCCTGACGCTGAATCCACAATTCTCCTGCAGTAAGATAGATTGAGAGCTACATGTTTCTTTTCTTATTGTTTAATGGGAAATTGAGCAGTAGTATTTAAGGGGTAATTTTAAGCTGTTCTTTTTGGGTATGAAGTTAATAAAGTTAATCTTGTATTCATAATAAAGTTTTGTTTCAGAAATACCAAACCCCTAATTCTTCATGCAATCACTCCTCGACGAATCATTCTTTCCGCACAGTGATACAAATAAACTAAAATATTGGTGTTGCGGCCCAGTATCCAAGCCACTGTTGGCGTCTGGGATCGTAATACTCTTGTCAGGTAAAAAACAAAAATGTGAGATTTTGCACTCCTTCAGCAGAGATTTAAAAGCATCGCCATGCTGAAAATGGAATCAATATCAACTATGGACAGAACACTGATATGCTGCTTGATGTCTGCCGGTGACAGAATCAGGGGTTGGTTGACTGTGAGGGAGGATCAAACTGCACATACTTGCAGCGGACCTTAAAGACTACAGATGTTCCTGGGGCAATGGGATCAAAGTGACCACGTTAGAAGAGCTCAAAATAATCTGGGAGAACATGATACTGCACCCCTTCCACACCATCCCCTTGCTCCTACCCCCACCCCCTCCCCCAACTCCACAGCACCCTGCACCCCATCCCTCCACTGAATCTGCCACGAGTATATTTGGAACACTTTGAAGAAAGGTTAATCTACTATTACCAGGATCGTAGGATTGGGAGTAAATTTGTCACAGTTTGTTTCTCTCCTGTTCATCACAGTTACAATAGCTTAGGGATACATTTTCCTCCTGTTCATCATCCCGCAATACTTGATTCTGCTCATGTATTCACCTTATACTCATCAATGGTCTTAATGCACTTGCTATTCCCTCTAAATGCTAGACGAAAAGGAGTCACCCTGGGTTCCGAGCAGGATATATAATGCAAGTAAATCCAATTCATGTTTCAGAGGGAGTATAAAGGGCTCAGAAATCTCATTTATCCCTTTGCCTACAAAAGCTGACTATCAAGGACGTGACTCGTTTTTGAGCTCCCTCTGGATTTGGAAAGGGCTCATCACACTCATGGCAATAAACTCCAGCTGGTTGAGTGATCCAGATTAATAATCATTGCAACATCTCTGAGGTTCCAGCAGTAGGGAGGGATCCAGAGAATAATAAAAGAACAGAAAGCCATTAGTCTGGATTTGGACACTGTTTTCTCTAATGCATCAATAGAGTTTCCTTTCAAGCAGAAGGAATTTGATGCAGTGAAGGGGGCATGTCCAAACTTCCTCACTGGGATGTATTTATTGTTAATGCCTTTCTGTTCAGGTTTTATTGAGAACTGCCTTGGGGTTTTCTTTGGATCATAAAATTAGTGCATGGGTATGAAATCTAATCACCAAACCAATGACTACTTATCAAAAGCACAACGCTGCCAAATGCTGGATATCTGAAATTAAAACACAAGGTGCTGAAAATACTCAGCCTGTCAGGCAGAATCTGTGGAGAGAGAAACATAATTCATTTCTTTAGTCAATGGCTTTTAATCAGACATCCAGAGTGGAGAAATGCAAACAGATGTAACACGTTTTAAGCAAATACAAAGGCAGTGCAAGGGAGTCAGGAACATGTAGAATAATTTAATGGAAGATCAGTGATACTGTGGAAGGCAGGAATGATTAAACAACAAAAGGGCTGATAGTGCAAGACAAAATTGAGTGGTAGTGGGTCAAGTAAGTAAACAAAAGATGGGTCGAGGAGCTGCAAATGGCAATAGCAGAACCATTACCAGCACCTCTTGTCCAAAAGAATAAGGCAATAGGTTATGATCTGAAATTGTTGAACTTAATGTTGAGTCCTTGAACTTCTCTTGAGATTCACTGGAACAGTATAGGACGCCAAGGACAGAGAGGTCTAAGTGGGAGCAGGGCAGATAATTAAAATAATAAGTGAGAGGCAGATAAAGGGCATGTTGTGGACAGATGGAGGTGTTCTGCAAAGAACAAATAGGTATGGGATCCTGTTTTTAGACATACAACAAAATTGGATAGATGTACCTACCTTTCAATTTTTCTCCCGCAGAAATAGATCCATTCTAGTGTTTACTTTGTCATTGGAAACATGTGTGATTTAGACCCCCAACTAATAAGTAATTAAAACTTTTTGGGATACTTATTTTTCCAAAGTCAGGATTCATATTTGTGCTATGGCTCCAATCACAGAATGTAACCCTCCACTGAGCACTTACAGTAAACTTACAATGAACAAATAGAAAGAATATTGGCCGTAATTCTCTGTATGGGAAATTAGTTTTGCTGCCGGGACTGAATAGCATGCGCTTCGCGTTCCCATTGGGGGCATTATTCAGAAAGCAAGTCAGGAAATGCAAATAGGCCAGCATTCTACCCACGTGAGTTCTGAGCAATTCCCATTCCCACTGGCATCTGATTCGCTAGGGTTGGAATTAGCACTGGAAAGCCTGACAAGCTGGAGCTGCTTATAAGCACTCCACTCCCCACACACTCTCATTCCAGCCAAGACGATGGCTGCACGGAGACTTATGACACGCTTCAAGGAGAGTGAGCTGGAGAGAATGCTGAACACTGTGGGGGAGAGAAGGGACATCCTCTCCCGCAAAGTGGAGCACCGACTAAAGTCGGTTGTTATCCTCTTCCTCCCACAGTCCACATTTGCGCAGCTTAAGTGCATTGGGCATGCTAAATTGCCCTTAGTGTCAAAAGATGTTCAGGTTGGTTGGATTATGGTGATAGAGTGGGAGGTGGGCCTAGGCAGGGTGCTCTTTCGGGTGGTCAGTACAAACCTGATGGGCTGAATGGCCTCCTTCTGCACTGTCGGAATTCTATGATGTCTCTATAGCAAGTGAGTCACCCCCCTCCCACAGACCACTCCATCCCAAGATCTCACAATGTCTCTTGTCTTTTGTCTTGGAGAATCACCAACAGACAAGGCCAGACCGCCCAGGCTTGCTGGCCACAGCAACAGCCCCAGCACAGCCCTGTGCACCGACTTCTCGGCACTGCTGACACTTGCATCCTCCACCTTCGCAGAGACTTTTGGTGGGCCATTTTAATTAAGAGGCTTCTGGGTCACCTTCTGGTGTGCACGTCACACATTTTGCAGCACATCAGGTGGAGGCAGGGACTCCTGAGGGAGTGGACAGTCGGAGGGTTTCCCGATCCCAGGAAACAGCTGTTGTCTGGACATGTATCGCGTTTCTGGAAAGTATAATCCGATCACTGGTTGAGATGCAGATGCAGAGTCAGAATTTATAGGAGGGGGTTTCAGCAACTTTCCAGTGCCTGAAGGTGCAGCTGGAGGACTCCAACAGCCTTCAGGCACAGGAGATTGTGCCGACAATGCAAGGGCAAGTAGTCAGAGCCATGGGTCAAGATATCCAAGGCTTGAGGAAATCTATGTGGTTGATGGCTGAGGCTCAGGAAGGGGAGCCCAGTGACAGGCAGCCATGAACCGGATACACATGGTCATTGCTGCAGCGCTCCAGAGCTTGGCCTAGTTACAAAGGGCTATGGCTGAGGGCATCGAGAGCACTGGCCACGTGCTGACTGGCCTTGACCAGTCACAGAGGGACATTGCACAGTCTCAGAGGGACAATGCACAGTCTCAGAGGGACATGGCACAGTGTCAGAGACACATTGCACAGTGTCAGAGGGACATTGCACAGTGTCACAGGGACATTGCACAGTGTCAGAGACATATTGCACAGTGTCAGAGACACATTTCACAGTGTCAGCGACACATTGCAGTGTCAGAGACACATTTCACAGTGTCAGCGACACATAGCACAGTGTCAGAGACACATTTCACAGTGTCAGCGACACATGGCACAGTGTCAGAGACACGTTGCACAGTCTCAGAGGGACATGGCACATTGTCACAGGGACATTGCAGTGTCAGAGACACATTGCAGTATCAGAGACACATTGCACAGTGTCAGCGACATATTGCACAGTGTCAGAGACACATTGCTCAGTGTCAGAGACATATTGCACAGTCTCAGAGACACATGGCACAGTGTCAGAGACACATTGCACAGTCTCAGAGGGACATGGCACATTGTCACAGGGACATTGCAGTGTCAGAGACACATTGCAGTGTTAGAGACACATTGCAGTGTTAGAGACACATTGCACAGTGTCAGAGGGACATTGCACAGTGTCAGAGGGACAATTCACAGTGTCAGAGGGACATTGCACAGTCTCAGAGACACATTGCAGTGTTAGAGACACATTGCACAGTCTCAGAGACACATTGCACAGTCTCAGAGACACATTGCACAGTGTCAAAGACGCATTGCACAGTGTCAGAGACACATTGCACAGTCTCAGAGACACATTGCACAGTCTCAGAGTGAAATTGCACAGTGCAGAGACACATTGCACAGTCTCAGAGACACATTGCACAGTGTCAAAGACGCATTGCACAGTGTCAGAGATACATTGCACAGTCTCAGAGACACATTGCACAGTCTCAGAGTGAAATTGCACAGTGCAGAGACACATTGCACAGTGTCAGAGACACATTGCACAGTGCAGAGGGACATGGCAGTGTCAGAGTCACATTGCACAGTGTCAGAGACACATGGCACAGTGTCAGAGACACATTACACAGTGCAGAGGGACATTGCAGTATCAGAGTCACATTGCACAGTGTCAGAGGCACATTGCACAGTCTCAAAGACACATTGCACAGTGTCAGAGACGCATTGCACAGTGTCAGAGACGCATTGCACAGTGTCAGAGACACATTGCACAGTGTCAGAGACACATTGCACAGTGCCAGTGGGACATTGCACAGTCTCAGAGGGACAGGGTACAGTGTCAGAGACACATGGCACAATGTCAGAGACACATTGCACAGTCTCAGAGGGGCATTGCACAGTGTCAGAGTCACATTGCACAGTGTCAGAGTCACATTGCACATGCAGAGACACGTTGCACAGTGTCAGAGACACATTGCACAGTGTCAGAGAAGCATTGCATAGTATCAGAGATACATTGCACAGTGTCAGAGACACATTGCACAATGTCAGAGACACATTGCAAAGCGTCAGAGGGACATTGCAGTGTCAGAGTCACATTGCACAGTGTCAGAAGCACATAGCAAAGTGCAGAGGGACATTGCACAGTGTCAGAGACACATTGCTCAGTGACAGAGACACATTGCACAGTGTCAGAGAGACCTTGTACAGTGTTAGAGACATATTGCACAGTGCCAGTGACACATTGCACAGTGTCAGAGACACATTGCACAGTGTCAGCGACACATTGCACAGTGTCAGAGACAGATTTCACAGTGTCAGCGAGACATTGCACAGTGTCAGAGACACATTGCTCAGTGTCAGAGACACATTGCACAGTGTCAGCGACACATTGCACAGTGTCAGGGACACATTGCACAGTGTCAGCGACACATTGCACAGTGTCACAGGGACATTGCTCAGTGTCAGAGAAGCATTGCACAGTGTCAGAGACACATTTCACAGTGTCAGCGACACATTGCACAGTGTCAGAGACACATTGCATAGTGTCACGTTGCACAGTGTCAGAGACATATTGCACAGTGTCAGAGACACATTGTACAGTGTGAGCAACACATTGCACAGTGTCACATTCACAGTGTCAGAGACACATTTCACAGTGTCAGAGACACATTTCACAGTGCAGAGGGACATTGCACACTGTCAGAGACACATTGCACAGTGTCACATTGCACAGTGTCAGAGACACATTTCACAGTGTCAGCGACACATTGCACAGTGCAGAGTGACATTGCACACTGTCAGAGACACATTGCACAGTTTCACATTGCACAGTGTCAGAGACACATTTCACAGTGTCAGAGACACATTGCTCAGTGTCAGAGACACATTGCACAGTCTCAGAGGGACATGGCACAGTCTCACAGACACATGGCAGTGTCAGAGACACATTGGACAGTGTCAGAGACACATTGCACAGTGTCAGAGACACATTGCACTGTGTCACATTGCACAATGTCAGAGACACATTGCACAGTGTCAGAGACACATTGCACTGTGTCACATTGCAGATTGTTAGAGACATATTGCACAGTGTCAGAGACACATTGCACAGTGTCAGAGACACATTGCACAGTGTTAGAGACACATTGTACAGTGTCAGAGGCAGATTGTACAGTGTCAGAGACACATTGCACAGTCTCAGAGACACATTGCACAGTCTCAGAGGACATTGCACTGTGTCAGAGGCACATTGCATAGTGTCAGAGACACATTTCACAGTGTCAGAGACACATTGCACAATGTCAGAGACATATTTCACAGTGTCAGAGACACATTGCACAGTGTCAGAAACACATTGCGCAGATTTAGAGACAATTTGTACAGTGTCACAGACACATTGTACAGTGTCAGAGACCCATTGCACAGTGTCGCATTGCACAGTGTCAGAGACACATTGCACAGTGTCAGAGACACACTGCACAGTGCAGAGGGACATTGCAGTGTCAGAGGGACATTGCACAGTGTCAGAACACAGTGCACAGTGTCCAAGACACAGTTCACAGTGGCAGAGACACATTGCACAGTGTCAGAGTCACATTGCACAGTGTCAGCGACACATTGCACAGTGTCAGAGACACATTGCTCAGTGTCAGAGAAGCATTGCACAGTGTCAGAGACACAATTCACAGTGTCAGCGACACATTGCACAGTGTCAGAGACACATTGCACAGTGTCAGAGACACATTGCACATTGTCACATTGCACAGTGTCAGAGACATATTGCACAGTGTCAGAGACACATTGTACAGTGTCAGCGACACATTCCACAGTGTCAGAGACACATTGCACAGTGTCACATTCACAGTGTCAGAGACACATTTCACAGTGTCAGAGACACATTTCACAGTGCAGAGGGACATTGCACACTGTCAGAGACACATTGCACAGTGTCACATTGCACAGTGTCAGAGACACATTTCACAGTGTCAGTGACACATTGCACAGTGCAGAGGGACATTGCACACTGTCAGAGACACATTGCACAGTGTCACATTGCACAGTGTCACATTGCACAGTGTCAGAGACACATTTCACAGTGTCAGAGACACATTGCTCAGTGTCAGAGACACGTTGCACAGTGTCAGAGACACATTGCACTGTGTCACATTGCACAATGTCAGAGACGCATTGCACAGTGTCAGAGACACATTGCACAGTGTTAGAGACACATTGTACAGTTTCAGAGACACATTGCACAGTGTCAGAGACACATTGCACTGTCACATTGCACAATGTCAGAGACACATTGCACAGTGTCAGCGACACATTGCACAGTGTTAGAGACACATTGTACAGTGTTAGAGACACATTGTACAGTGTCAGAGACTCATTGCACAGTCTCAGAGACACATTGCACAGTCTCAGAGGACATTGCACTGTGTCAGAGACACATTGCACAATGTCAGAGACACATTTCACAGTGCAGAGGGACATTGCACACTGTCAGAGACACATTGCACAGTGTCACATTGCACAGTGTCAGAGACACATTTCACAGTGTCAGCGACACATTGCACAGTGCAGAGGGACATTGCACACTGTCAGAGACACATTGCTCAGTATCAGAGACACATTGCACAGTCACAGAGGGACAGGTCACAGTCTCACAGAAACATGGCAGTGTCAGAGACACATTGGACAGTGCAGAGGGGCATTGCACAGTGTCAGAGACACATTGCACAGTGTCAGAGACACATTGCACTGTGTCACATTGCGCACTGTCAGAGACACTTTGCACAGTGTCAGAGACAGATTGCACTGTGTCACATTGCACAATGTTAGAGACATATTGCACAGTGTCAGAGACACATCGCACAGTGTCAGCGACACATTGCACAGTGTTAGAGACACATTGTACAGTGTCAGAGACACATTGCACAGTCTCAGAGACACATTGCACAGTGTCAGAGACACATTGCACTGTGTCACATTGCACAATGTCAGAGACATATTGCACATGCAGAGACACATTGCAGTCTCAGAGGACATTGCACTGTGTCAGAGGCACATTGCATAGTGTCAGAGACACATTTCACAGTGTCAGAGACACATTGCACAATGTCAGAGACATATTTCACAGTGTCAGAGACACATTGCACAGTGTCAGAGACACATTGCACATTGTCACATTGCACAGTGTCAGAGACATATTGCACAGTGTCAGAGACACATTGTACAGTGTCAGCGACACATTCCACAGTGTCAGAGACACATTGCACAGTGTCAGAGACACATTGCACAGTGTCACATTCACAGTGTCAGAGACACATTTCACAGTGTCAGAGACACATTTCACAGTGCAGAGGGACATTGCACACTGTCAGAGACACATTGCACAGTGTCACATTGCACAGTGTCAGAGACACATTTCACAGTGTCAGTGACACATTGCACAGTGCAGAGGGACATTGCACAGTGTCACATTGCACAGTGTCAGAGACACATTGCACAGTGTCAGAGACACACTGCACAGTGCAGAGGGACATTGCAGTGTCAGAGGGACATTGCACCGTGTCAGAACACAGTGCACAGTGTCCAAGACACAGTTCACAGTGGCAGAGACACATTGCACAGTGTCAGAGTCACATTGCACAGTGTCAGCGACACATTGCACAGTGTCAGAGACACATTGCTCAGTGTCAGAGAAGCATTGCACAGTGTCAGCGACACATTTCACAGTGTCAGCGACAGATTGCACAGTGTCAGAGACACATTGCACAGTGTCAGAGACACATTGCACATTGTCACATTGCACAGTGTCAGAGACATATTGCACAGTGTCAGAGACACATTGTACAGTGTCAGCGACACATTCCACAGTGTCAGAGACACATTGCACAGTGCCAGAGACACATTGCACAGTGTCATATTCACAGTGTCAGAGACACATTTCACAGTGTCAGAGGGACATTGCACAGTGCAGAGGGACATTGCACAGTGCAGAGGGACATTGCACACTGTCAGAGACACATTGCACAGTGTCACATTGCATAGTGTCAGAGACACATTTCACAGTGTCAGTGACACATTGCACAGTGCAGAGGGACATTGCACACTGTCAGAGACACATTGCACAGTGTCACATTGCACAGTGTCAGAGAAACATTTCACAGTGTCAGAGACACATTGCTCAGTGTCAGAGACACGTTGCACAGTCTCAGAGGGACATGGCACAGTCTCACAGACTCATGGTAGTGTCAGAGACACATTAGACAGTGCAGAGGGGCATTGCACAGTGTCAGAGACACATTGCACAGTGTTGGAGACACATTGTACAGTTTCAGAGACACATTGCACAGTGTCAGAGACACATTGCACTGTCACATTGCACAATGTCAGAGACACATTGCACAGTGTCAGCGACACATTGCACAGTTTTAGAGACACATTGTACAGTGTTAGAGACACATTGTACAGTGTCAGAGACACATTGCACAGTCGCAGAGACACATTGCACAGTCTCAGAGGACATTGCACTGTGTCAGAGACACATTGCACAGTGTCAGAGACACATTTCACAGTGTCACAGACACATTGCACAATGTCAGAGACATATTGCACATGCAGAGACACATTGCACAGTGTCAGAGACACATTGTACAGTCTCAGAGACACATTGCACAGTCTCAGAGGACATTGCACTGTGTCAGAGGCACATTGCATAGTGTCAGAGACACATTTCACAGTGTCAGAGACACATTGCACAATGTCAGAGACATATTGCACAGTGTCAGAGACACATTGCACAGTGTCAGAGACACATTGCGCAGTTTTAGAGACAATTTGTACAGTGTCACAGACACATTGTACAGTGTCAGAGACACATTGCACAGTGTCACATTGCACAGTGTCAGAGACACATTGCACAGTGTCAGAGACACACTGCACAGTACAGAGGGACATTGCAGTGTCAGAGGGACATTGCACAGTGTCAGAACACAGTGCACAGTGTCCAAGACACAGTTCACAGTGGCAGAGACACATTGCACAGTGTCAGAGTCACATTGCACAGTGTCAGCGACACATTGCACAGTGTCAGAGACACATTGCACTGTGTCACATTGCACACTGTCAGAGACACATTGCACAGTGTCAGAGACACATTGCACAGTGTCAGAGACACATTGCACAGTGTTAGAGACACATTGCACAGTGTCAGAGAGACATTGCACTGTGTCACATTGCACAATGTCAGAGACATATTGCACAGTGTCAGAGACACATTGCACAGTGTCAGAGGGACATTGCACAGTGCAGAGGGACATTGCACAGTGCAGAGGGACATTGCACACTGTCAGAGACACATTGCACAGTGTCACATTGCATAGTGTCAGAGACACATTTCACAGTGTCAGTGACACATTGCACAGTGCAGAGGGACATTGCACACTGTCAGAGACACATTGCACAGTGTCACATTGCACAGTGTCAGAGAAACATTTCACAGTGTCAGAGACACATTGCTCAGTGTCAGAGACACGTTGCACAGTCTCAGAGGGACATGGCACAGTCTCACAGACTCATGGTAGTGTCAGAGACACATTGGACAGTGCAGAGGGGCATTGCACAGTGTCAGAGACACATTGCACAGTGTTGGAGACACATTGTACAGTTTCAGAGACACATTGCACAGTGTCAGAGACACATTGCACTGTCACATTGCACAATGTCAGAGACACATTGCACAGTGTCAGCGACACATTGCACAGTTTTAGAGACACATTGTACAGTGTTAGAGACACATTGTACAGTGTCAGAGACACATTGCACAGTCGCAGAGACACATTGCACAGTCTCAGAGGACATTGCACTGTGTCAGAGACACATTGCACAGTGTCAGAGACACATTTCACAGTGTCACAGACACATTGCACAATGTCAGAGACATATTGCACATGCAGAGACACATTGCACAGTGTCAGAGACACATTGTACAGTCTCAGAGACACATTGCACAGTCTCAGAGGACATTGCACTGTGTCAGAGGCACATTGCATAGTGTCAGAGACACATTTCACAGTGTCAGAGACACATTGCACAATGTCAGAGACATATTGCACAGTGTCAGAGACACATTGCACAGTGTCAGAGACACATTGCGCAGTTTTAGAGACAATTTGTACAGTGTCACAGACACATTGTACAGTGTCAGAGACACATTGCACAGTGTCACATTGCACAGTGTCAGAGACACATTGCACAGTGTCAGAGACACACTGCACAGTACAGAGGGACATTGCAGTGTCAGAGGGACATTGCACAGTGTCAGAACACAGTGCACAGTGTCCAAGACACAGTTCACAGTGGCAGAGACACATTGCACAGTGTCAGAGTCACATTGCACAGTGTCAGCGACACATTGCACAGTGTCAGAGACACATTGCACTGTGTCACATTGCACACTGTCAGAGACACATTGCACAGTGTCAGAGACACATTGCACAGTGTCAGAGACACATTGCACAGTGTTAGAGACACATTGCACAGTGTCAGAGAGACATTGCACTGTGTCACATTGCACAATGTCAGAGACATATTGCACAGTGTCAGAGACACATTGCACTGTGTCACATTGCACAATGTCAGAGTCACATTGCACAGTGTCAGCGACACATTGCACAGTGTCAGAGACACATTGCACTGTGTCACATTGCACACTGTCAGAGACACATTGCACAGTGTCTGAGACACATTGCACAGTGTTAGAGACACATTGCACAGTGTCAGAGAGACATTGCACTGTGTCACATTGCACAATGTCAGAGACATATTGCACAGTGTCAGAGACACATTGCACTGTGTCACATTGCACAATGTTAGAGACATATTGCACAGTGTCAGAAACACATCGCACGGTGTCAGCGACACATTGCACAGTGTTAGAGACACATTGTACAGTGTCAGAGGCACATTGTACAGTGTCAGAGACACATTGCACAGTCTCAGAGACACATTGCACAGTGTCAGAGACACATTGCACTGTGTCACATTGCACAATGTCAGAGACATATTGCACATGCAGAGACACATTGCACAGTGTCAGAGACACATTGCACAGTCTCAGAGACACATTGCACAGTCTCAGAGGACATTGCACTGTGTCAGAGGCACATTGCATAGTGTCAGAGACACATTTCAGTGTCAGAGACACATTGCACAATGTCAGAGACACATTTCACAGTGTCAGAGACACATTGCACAATGTCAGAGACATATTTCACAGTGTCAGAGACACATTGCACAGTGTCAGAGACACGTTGCACAGTCTCAGAGGGACATGGCACAGTCTCACAGACTCATGGTAGTGTCAGAGACACATTGGACAGTGCAGAGGGGCATTGCACAGTGTCAGAGACACATTGCACAGTGTCAGAGACACATTGCACTGTGTCACATTGCACAATGTCAGAGACACATTGCACAGTGTCAGAGACACATTGCACAGTGTTGGAGACACATTGTACAGTTTCAGAGACACATTGCACAGTGTCAGAGACACATTGAACTGTCACATTGCACAATGTCAGAGACACATTGCACAGTGTCAGCGACACATTGCACAGTTTTAGAGACACATTGTACAGTGTTAGAGACACATTGTACAGTGTCAGAGACACATTGCACAGTCGCAGAGACACATTGCACAGTCTCAGAGGACATTGCACTGTGTCAGAGACACATTGCACAGTGTCAGAGACACATTTCACAGTGTCACAGACACATTGCACAATGTCAGAGACATATTGCACATGCAGAGACACATTGCACAGTGTCAGAGACACATTGTACAGTCTCAGAGACACATTGCACAGTCTCAGAGGACATTGCACTGTGTCAGAGGCACATTGCATAGTGTCAGAGACACATTTCACAGTGTCAGAGACACATTGCACAATGTCAGAGACATATTTCACAGTGTCAGAGACACATTGCACAGTGTCAGAGACACATTGCGCAGTTTTAGAGACAATTTGTACAGTGTCACAGACACATTGTACAGTGTCAGAGACACATTGCACAGTGTCACATTGCACAGTGTCAGAGACACATTGCACAGTGTCAGAGACACACTGCACAGTACAGAGGGACATTGCAGTGTCAGAGGGACATTGCACAGTGTCAGAACACAGTGCACAGTGTCCAAGACACAGTTCACAGTGGCAGAGACACATTGCACAGTGTCAGAGTCACATTGCACAGTGTCAGCGACACATTGCACAGTGTCAGAGAGACATTGCACTGTGTCACATTGCACACTGTCAGAGACACATTGCACAGTGTCAGAGACACATTGCACTGTGTCACATTGCACAATGTCAGAGACATATTGCACAGTGTCAGAGACACATTGCACTGTGTCACATTGCACAATGTCAGAGTCACATTGCACAGTGTCAGCGACACATTGCACTGTGTCACATTGCACACTGTCAGAGACACATTGCACAGTGTCAGAGACACATTGCACAGTGTTAGAGACACATTGCACAGTGTCAGAGAGACATTGCACTGTGTCACATTGCACAATGTCAGAGACATATTGCACAGTGTCAGAGACACATTGCACTGTGTCACATTGCACAATGTTAGAGACATATTGCACAGTGTTAGAGACACATCGCACGGTGTCAGCGACACATTGCACAGTGTTAGAGACACATTGTACAGTGTCAGAGGCACATTGTACAGTGTCAGAGACACATTGCACAGTCTCAGAGACACATTGCACAGTGTCAGAGACACATTGCACTGTGTCACATTGCACAATGTCAGAGACATATTGCACATGCAGAGACACATTGCACAGTGTCAGAGACACATTGCACAGTCTCAGAGACACATTGCACAGTCTCAGAGGACATTGCACTGTGTCAGAGGCACATTGCATAGTGTCAGAGACACATTTCAGTGTCAGAGACACATTGCACAATGTCAGAGACACATTTCACAGTGTCAGAGACACATTGCACAATGTCAGAGACATATTTCACAGTGTCAGAGACACATTGCACAGTGTCAGAGACACATTGCGCAGTTTTAGAGACAATTTGAACAGTGTCACAGACACATTGTACAGTGTCAGAGACACATTGCACAGTGTCACATTGCACAGTGTCAGAGACACATTGCACAGTGTCAGAGACACACTGCACAGTGCAGAGGGACATTGCAGTGTCAGAGGGACATTGCACAGTGTCAAAACACAGTGCACAGTGTCCAAGACACAGTTCACAGTGGCAGAGACACATTGCACAGTGTCAGAGTCACATTGCACAGTGTCAGCGACACATTGCACAGTGTCAGCGACACATTGCACAGTGTCAGAGACACATTGCTCAGTGTCAGAGCCACATTGCACAGTGTCAGAGACACATTTCACAGTGTCAGCGACAGATTGCACAGTGTCAGAGACACATTGCACAGTGTCAGAGACACATTGCACATTGTCACATTGCACAGTGTCAGAGACATATTGCACAGTGTCAGAGACACATTGTACAGTGTCAGCGACACATTCCACAGTGTCAGAGACACATTGCACAGTGTCAGAGACACATTGTACAGTGTCACATTCACAGTGTCAGAGACACATTTCAAAGTGTCAGAGACACATTTCACAGTGCAGAGGGACATTGCACACTGTCAGAGACACATTGCACAGTGTCACATTGCACAGTGTCAGAGACACATTTCACAGTGTCAGTGACACATTGCACAGTGCAGAGGGACATTGCACACTGTCAGAGTCACATTGCACAGTGTCACATTGCACAGTGTCAGAGACACATTTCACAGTGTCAGAGACACATTGCTCAGTGTCAGAGACACGTTGCACAGTCTCGAGGGACATGGCACAGTCTCACAGACTCATGGTAGTGTCAGAGACACATTGGACAGTGCAGAGGGGCATTGCACAGTGTCAGAGACACATTGCACAGTGTCAGAGACACATTGCACTGTGTCACATTGCAAAATGTCAGAGGCGCATTGCACAGTGTCAGAGACACATTGCACAGTGTTAGAGACACATTGTACAGTTTCAGAGACACATTGCACAGTGGCAGAGACACATTACACTGTCACATTGCACAATGTCAGAGACACATTGCACAGTGTTAGAGACACATTGTACAGTGTTAGAGACACATTGCACAGTCTCAGAGACACATTGCACAGTCTCAGAGGACATTGCACTGTGTCAGAGACACATTGCACAGTGTCAGAGACACATTTCACAGTGTCAGAGACACATTGCACAATGTCAGAGACATATTTCACAGTGTCAGAGACACATTGTACAGTGTCACAGACACATTGTACAGCATCAGAGACACATTGCACAGCCTCAGAGGGACATTGCACAGTGTCAGAGGGACATTGCACAGTGTCAGAGACACATTGCACAGTGCAGAGGGACATTGCTGTGTCAGAGGGACATTGCACAGTGTCAGAACACAGTGCACAGTGTCCAAGACACAGTGCACAGTGTCAGAGACACAGTGCACAGTGTCACAGACACATTGCACATGCAGAGACACATTGCACAGTGTTAGAGACACATTGCACAGTGTCAGAGACACATTGCACAGTGTCAGAGACACATTGCACTGTGTCACATTGCACAATGTCAGAGACACATTGCACAGTGTTGGAGACACATTGTACAGTTTCAGAGACACATTGCACAGTCGCAGAGACACATTGCACAGTCTCAGAGGACATTGCACTGTGTCAGAGACACATTGCACAATGTCAGAGACATATTGCACATGCAGAGACACATTGCACAGTGTCAGCGACACATTGTACAGTCTCAGAGACACATTGCACAGTCTCAGAGGACATTGCACTGTGTCAGAGGCACATTGCATAGTGTCAGAGACACATTCCACAGTGTCAGAGACACATTGCACAGTGCCAGAGACACATTGCACAGTGCCATATTCACAGTGTCAGAGACACATTTCACAGTGTCAGAGGGACATTGCACAGTGCAGAGGGACATTGCACAGTGCAGAGGGACATTGCACACTGTCAGAGACACATTGCACAGTGTCACATTGCATAGTGTCAGAGACACATTTCACAGTGTCAGTGACACATTGCACAGTGCAGAGGGACATTGCACACTGTCAGAGACACATTGCACAGTGTCACATTGCACAGTGTCAGAGAAACATTTCACAGTGTCAGAGACACATTGCTCAGTGTCAGAGACACGTTGCACAGTCTCAGAGGGACATGGCACAGTCTCACAGACTCATGGTAGTGTCAGAGACACATTGGACAGTGCAGAGGGGCATTGCACAGTGTCAGAGACACATTGCACAGTGTTGGAGACACATTGTACAGTTTCAGAGACACATTGCACAGTGTCAGAGACACATTGCACTGTCACATTGCACAATGTCAGAGACACATTGCACAGTGTCAGCGACACATTGCACAGTTTTAGAGACACATTGTACAGTGTTAGAGACACATTGTACAGTGTCAGAGACACATTGCACAGTCGCAGAGACACATTGCACAGTCTCAGAGGACATTGCACTGTGTCAGAGACACATTGCACAGTGTCAGAGACACATTTCACAGTGTCACAGACACATTGCACAATGTCAGAGACATATTGCACATGCAGAGACACATTGCACAGTGTCAGAGACACATTGTACAGTCTCAGAGACACATTGCACAGTCTCAGAGGACATTGCACTGTGTCAGAGGCACATTGCATAGTGTCAGAGACACATTTCACAGTGTCAGAGACACATTGCACAATGTCAGAGACATATTGCACAGTGTCAGAGACACATTGCACAGTGTCAGAGACACATTGCGCAGTTTTAGAGACAATTTGTACAGTGTCACAGACACATTGTACAGTGTCAGAGACACATTGCACAGTGTCACATTGCACAGTGTCAGAGACACATTGCACAGTGTCAGAGACACACTGCACAGTACAGAGGGACATTGCAGTGTCAGAGGGACATTGCACAGTGTCAGAACACAGTGCACAGTGTCCAAGACACAGTTCACAGTGGCAGAGACACATTGCACAGTGTCAGAGTCACATTGCACAGTGTCAGCGACACATTGCACAGTGTCAGAGACACATTGCACTGTGTCAGAGACACATTGCACAGTGTTAGAGACACATTGTACAGTGTCAGAGACACATTGCACAGTGTCAGAGAGACATTGCACTGTGTCACATTGCACAATGTCAGAGACATATTGCACAGTGTCAGAGACACATTGCACTGTGTCACATTGCACAATGTGAGAGACATATTGCACAGTGTCAGAGACACATCGCACGGTGTCAGCGACACATTGCACAGTGTTAGAGACACATTGTACAGTGTCAGAGGCACATTGTACAGTGTCAGAGACACATTGCACAGTCTCAGAGACACATTGCACAGTGTCAGAGTCACATTGCACTGTGTCACATTGCACAATGTCAGAGACATATTGCACATGCAGAGACACATTGCACAGTGTCAGAGACACATTGCACAGTCTCAGAGACACATTGCACAGTCTCAGAGGACATTGCACTGTGTCAGAGGCACATTGCATAGTGTCAGAGACACATTTCAGTGTCAGAGACACATTGCACAATGTCAGAGACATATTTCACAGTGTCAGAGACACATTGCACAGTGTCAGAGACACATTGCGCAGTTTTAGAGACAATTTGTACAGTGTCACAGACACATTGTACAGTGTCAGAGACACATTGCACAGTGTCACATTGCACAGTGTCAGAGACACATTGCACAGTGTCAGAGACACACTGCACAGTGCAGAGGGACATTGCAGTGTCAGAGGGCCATTGCACAGTGTCAGAACACAGTGCACAGTGTCCAAGACACAGTTCACAGTGGCAGAGACACATTGCACAGTGTCAGAGTCACATTGCACAGTGTCAGCGACACATTGCACAGTGTCAGAGACACATTGCTCAGTGTCAGAGAAGCATTGCACAGTGTCAGAGACACATTTCACAGTGTCAGCGACAGATTGCACAGTGTCAGAGACACATTGCACAGTGTCAGAGACACATTGCACATTGTCACATTGCACAGTGTCAGAGACATATTGCACAGTGTCAGAGACACATTGTACAGTGTCAGCGACACATTCCGCAATGTCAGAGACACATTGCACAGTGTCAGAGACACATTGCACAGTGTCACATTCACAGTGTCAGAGACACATTTCGCAGTGTCAGAGACACATTTCACAGTGCAGAGGGACATTGCACACTGTCAGAGACACATTGCACAGTGTCACATTGCACAGTGTCAGAGACACATTTCACAGTGTCAGAGACACGTTGCTCAGTGTCAGAGACACGTTGCACAGTCTCAGAGGGACATGGCACAGTCTCACAGACTCATGGTAGTGTCAGAGACACATTGGACAGTGCAGAGGGGCATTGCACAGTGTCAGAGACACATTGCACAGTGTCAGAGACACATTGCACTGTGTCACATTGCACAATGTCAGAGACGCATTGCACAGTGTCAGAGACACATTGCACAGTGTTAGAGACACATTGTACAGTTTCAGAGACACATTGCACAGTGTCAGATACACATTACACTGTCACATTGCACAATGTCAGAGACACATTGCACAGTGTTAGAGACACATTGTACAGTGTTAGAGACACATTGTACAGTGTCAGAGACACATTGCACAGTCTCAGAGACACATTGCACAGTCTCAGAGGACATTGCACTGTGTCAGAGACACATTGCACAGTGTCAGAGACACATTTCACAGTGTCAGAGACACATTGTACAATGTCAGAGACATATTTCACAGTGTCAGAGACACATTGTACAGTGTCACAGACACATTGTACAGCATCAGAGACACATTGCACAGCCTCAGAGGGACATTGCACAGTGTCAGAGACACATTGCACAGTGCAGAGGGACATTGCTGTGTCAGAGGGACATTGCACAGTGTCAGAACACAGTGCACAGTGTCCAAGACACAGTGCACAGTGTCAGAGACACAGTGCACAGTGTCACAGACACATTGCACATGCAGAGACACATTGCATAGTGTTAGAGACACATTGCACAGTGTTAGAGACACATTGTACAGTGTCAGAGACACCTTGCTCAGTGTCAGAGAAGCATTGCACAGTGTCAGAGACACATTTCACAGTGTCAGCGACAGATTGCACAGTGTCAGAGACACATTGCTCAGTGTCAGAGAAGCATTGCACAGTGTCAGAGACACATTTCACAGTGTCAGCGACAGATTGCACAGTGACAGAGACACATTGCACAGTGTCAGAGACACATTGCACATTGTCACATTGCACAGTGTCAGAGACATATTGCACAGTGTCAGAGACACATTGTACAGTGTCAGCGACACATTCCACAGTGTCAGAGACACATTGCACAGTGTCAGAGACACATTGCACAGTGTCACATTCACAGTGTCAGAGACACATTTCACAGTGCCAGAGACACATTTCACAGTGCAGAGGGACATTGCACACTGTCAGAGACACATTGCACAGTGTCACATTGCACAGTGTCAGAGACACATTTCACAGTGTCAGTGACACATTGCACAGTGCAGAGGGACATTGCACACTGTCAGAGACACATTGCACAGTGTCACATTGCACAGTGTCAGAGACACATTTCACAGTGTCAGAGACACATTGCTCAGTGTCAGAGACACGTTGCACAGTCTCAGAGGGACATGGCACAGTCTCACAGACTCATGGTAGTGTCAGAGACACATTGGACAGTGCAGAGGGGCATTGCACAGTGTCAGAGACACATTGCACAGTGTCAGAGACACATTGCACTGTGTCACATTGCACAATGTCAGAGACGCATTGCACAGTGTCAGAGACACATTGCACAGTGTTAGAGACACATTGTACAGTTTCAGAGACACATTGCACAGTGTCAGATACACATTACACTGTCACATTGCACAATGTCAGAGACACATTGCACAGTGTTAGAGACACATTGTACAGTGTTAGAGACACATTGTACAGTGTCAGAGACACATTGCACAGTCTCAGAGACACATTGCACAGTCTCAGAGGACATTGCACTGTGTCAGAGACACATTGCACAGTGTCAGAGACACATTTCACAGTGTCAGAGACACATTGCACAATGTCAGAGACATATTTCACAGTGTCAGAGACACATTGTACAGCATCAGAGACACATTGCACAGCCTCAGAGGGACATTGCACAGTGTCAGAGGGACATTGCACAGTGTCAGAGGGACATTGCACAGTGTCAGAGACACATTGCACAGTGCAGAGGGACATTGCTGTGTCAGAGGGACATTGCACAGTGTCAGAACACAGTGCACAGTGTCCAAGACACAGTGCACAGTGTCAGAGACACATTGCACAGTGTCACAGACACATTGCACATGCAGAGACACATTTCATAGTGTTAGAGACACATTGTACAGTGTCGGAGACACATTGCTCAGTGTCAGAGAAGCATTGCACAGTGTCAGAGACACATTTCACAGTGTCAGCGACACATTGCACAGTGCCAGAGACACATTGCACAGTGTCACATTGCACAGTGTCACATTGCACAGTGTCAGAGACATATTGCACAGTGTCAGAGACACTTTGTACAGTGTCAGCGACACTCTGCTCAGTGTCAGAGACACATTGCACAGTGTCAGAGACACGTTGCTCAGTGTGAGAGACAAATTGCACAGTCTCAGAGGGACATGGCACAGTCTCAGAGGGACATGGCAGTGTCAGAGACACATTGCACAGTGTCAGAGACACATTGCACTGTGTCACATTGCACAATGTCAGAGACACATTGCACAATGTCAGAGACACATTGCACAGTGTCAGAGACACATTGCACAGTGTCAGAGACACATTGCACTGTGTCACATTGCACAATGTCAGAGACACATTGCACAATGTCAGAGACACATTGCACAGTGTCAGAGACACATTGCACACAGTTAGACACACATTGTACAGTGTCAGAGACACATTGCACAGTGTCAGAGACACATTGCACTGTGTCACATTGCACAATGTCAGAGACATATTGCACAGTGTCAGAGACACATTGCACTGTGTCACATTGCACAATGTCAGAGACATATTGCACAGTGTCAGAGACACATTGCACAGTGTCAGCTACACATTGCACAGTGTTAGAGACACATTGTACAGTGTCAGAGACACATTGTACAGTGTCAGAGACACATTTCACAGAGCAGAGGGACATGGCAGTGTCAGAGGGACATTGCACATTGTCAGAGACACAGTGCACAGTGTCAGAGACACATTGCACATGCAGAGACACATTGCACAGTGTTAGAGACACATTGCACAGTGTCAGAGACACATTGCACAGTGTCAGAGACACATTGCACAGTGTCAGAGACACATTTCACAGTGTCAGAGACATATTGTACAGTGTCAGAGACACATTGCACAGTGTCAGACACATTTCACAGTGTCAGAGACACATTGCAGTGTCAGAGACACATTTCACAGTGTCAGAGACACATTGCACAGTGTCAAAGACACATTACACAGTGTCAGAGACACATTTCACAGTGTCAGATACACATTGCACAGTGTCAGACACACATTTCATAGTGTCAGAGACACATTGCACAGTGTCAGAGACATATTGCACAGTGCAGCGGGACATTGCACAGTGCAGACACATTGTAGTGTCAGAGACACATTGCACAGTGTCAGAGACACATTGCACAGTGTCAGAGACACATTTCACAGTGTCAGAGACATATTGCACAGTGCAGAGGGACATTGCACAGTATCAAAGACACATTGCACAGTGCAGAGGGACATGGCACAGTGTCAGAGACACATTGCACAGTGTCAGAGACACATTGCACAGTGCACACATTGCACAGTGTCAGAGGGACATTGCACAGTGTCAGAGACACATTGCACATGCAGAGACACATTGCACAGTGTCAGAGACACATTGCACAGTGTCAGAGACACATTTCACAGTGTCAGAGACATATTGTACAGTGTCAGAGACACATTGCACAGTGTCAGAGACACATTTCACAGTGTCAGAGACACATTGCAGTGTCAGAGACACATTCACAGTGTCAGAGACACATTGCACAGTGTCAAAGACACATTACACAGTGTCAGAGACACATTTCACAGTGTCAGAGACACATTTCACAGTGTCAGAGACACATTGCACAGTGTCAGAGACATATTGCACAGTGCAGCGGGACATTGCACAGTGCAGACACATTGTAGTGTCAGAGACACATTGCACAGTCTCAGAGACACATTGCACAGTCTCAGAGACACATTGCACAGTGTCAGAGACACATTTCACAGTGTCAGAGACACATTTCACAGTGTCAGAGACACATTGCACAGTGCAGAGGGACATGGCACAGTATCAAAGACACATTGCACAGTGCAGAGGGACATTGCACAGTGTCAAAGGGACATTGCACAGTGTCAGAGACACATTGCAGAGTGTCAGAGTGACATGGCACAGTGTCAGAGACACATTGCACAGTGCAGAGGGACATGGCACATTGTCAGAGACACATTGCACAGTGTCAGAGACACATGGCACTGTGTCAGAGACACATGGCACTGTGTCAGAGGGACATTGCACAGTGTCAGAGGGACATGGCACAGTGTCAGAGACACATTGCACAGTGTCAGGGGGGCATCGCACACTGTCTGAGACACATTGCACAGTGCCAGAGTGTTATGTGAAAGTACCTTTAAGAAATGCATGTTTTTGCAATGTACCTTTAAGAAAACAGTGGTGTCAGAGAATGGGTGGTGCTGAGCTCAGTTCAACCATTTTGAAGTTTCAGTTTCAAAAAGAGCTTGGGTGTGTGCCTGTGTTATGCAGTGAGCTGGAGCTGCTGTGATCTCTGCCATGAAAGACTATCTCTGAATCATTTGGGTGATTTAAACTCAATAGTAAAGCCTTTAACCTGATGTGTTTCTGTTTAAAGGTGTTAAGTCTCATGGATGTTGAAAGGGATAACTGAAGGATTATTTAGTATTGTAATATTTTCAGGGTTATCTTTGCAGTGAGGGGTGTTAAGGGATCCAATATTTATTTAAAAGATTAAGTTGAGTTCATAGAATAAATATTGTTTTGTGTTAAAAACCACGTGTCCGCAATTGTAATATCACACCTGGGGAACAAGCCGCGTGCTTCAAAAGCAACAATCCATTAAAGGGAGAGGTTGGTGGAACTCCATGATGCATTTTGGGGTTCTGAAAACACCTCGTCCATAACAAGAGACACATTGCACGGTGTCAGAGACACATTGCCCAGCGTCAGAGACATATTGCAGTGTCACAGACACATTGCACGGTGTCAGAGACACATTGCCCAGCGTCAGAGACACATTGCACAGTGTCAGAGACACATTGCACAGTGTCAGAGACACATTGCCCAGCGTCAGAGACACATTGCACAGTGTCACAGACACATTGCACGGTGTCAGAGACACATTGCCCAGCGTCAGAGACACATTGCAGTGTCAGAGACACATTGCACAGTGTCAGAGACACATTGCAGTGTCAGAGTGACATGGCACAGTGTCAGAAGGACATGACACAGTGTCAAAGGGACATGGCACAGTGTCAGAGGGACATGGCACAGTGTCACAGGGACACGGCACAGTGTCACAGGGACATGGCACAGTGTCAGAGGGACATGGCACAGTATCAGAGGGACATGGCCCAGTGTCAGAGACACATTGCACAGTGTCAGAGACACATTGCACATTGTCAGAGGGACATGGCACAGTGTCAGAGGGACATGGCACAGTGTCACAGGGACATGGCACAGTGTCAGAGACACATTGCACAGTGTCAGAGGGACATTTCACAGTGTCAGAGACATATTGTACAGTGTCAGAGACACATTGCACAGTGTCAGAGACACATTTCACAGTGTCAGTGACACATTTCACAGTGTCAGAGGGACATTGCACAGTGTCAAAGACACATTACACAGTGTCAGAGACACATTTCACAGTGTCAGAGACACATTGCACAGTGTCAGAGACACATTTCACAGTGTCAGAGACACATTGCACAGTGTCAGAGACATATTGCACAGTGCAGCGGGACATTGCACAGTGCAGACACATTGTAGTGTCAGAGACACATTGCACAGCGTCAGAGACACATTGCACAGTGTCAGAGACACATTTGACAGTGTCAGAGACACATTTCACAGTGTCAGAGACATATTGCACAGTGCAGAGGGACATTGCACAGTATCAAAGACACATTGCACAGTGCAGAGGGACATGGCAGAGTGTCAGAGACACATTGCACAGTGCACACATTGCACAGTGTCAGAGGGACATTGCACAGTGTCAAAGGGACAGTGCACAGTGTCAGAGACACATTGCACATGCAGAGACACATTGCACAGTGTCAGAGACACATTGCACAGTGTCAGAGACACATTGCACAGTGTCAGAGACACATTTCACAGTGTCAGAGACACATTGCAGAGTGTCAAAGACACATTACACAGTGTCAGAGACACATTTCACAGTGTCAGAGACACATTGCACAGTGTCAGAGACACATTGCACAGTGTCAGAGACATATTGCACAGTGCAGCGGGACATTGCACAGTGCAGACACATTGTAGTGTCAGAGACACATTGCACAGTGTCAGAGACACATTGCACAGTGTCAGAGACACATTTCACAGTGTCAGAGACACATTTCACAGTGTCAGAGACATATTGCACAGTGCAGAGGGACATTGCACAGTATCAAAGACACATTGCACAGCGCAGAGGGACATGGCACAGTGTCAGAGACACATTGCACAGTGTACACATTGTACAGTGTCAGAGGGACATTGCACAGTGTCAAAGGGACATTGCACAGTGTCAGAGACACATTGCACAGTGTCAGAGTGACATGGCACAGTGTCAGAGACACATTGCACAGTGCAGAGGGACATGGCACAGTGTCAGAGTGACATGGCACATTGTCAGAGACACATTGCGCAGTGTCAGAGACACATGGCACCGTGTCAGAGGGACATTGCACAGTGTCAGATGGACATGGCACAGTGTCAGAGACACATTGCACAGTGTCAGGGGGGCATCGCACACTGTCTGAGACACATTGCACAGTGCCAGAGTGTTATGTGAAAGTACCATTAAGAAATGCATGTTTTTGCAATGTACCTTTAAGAAAACAGTGGTGTCAGAGAATGGGTGGTGCTGAGCTCAGTTCAACCATTTTGAAGTTTCAGTTTCAAAAAGAGCTTGGGTGTGTGCCTGTGTTATGCAGTGAGCTGGAGCTGCTGTGATCTCTGCCATGAAAGACTATCTCTGAATCATTTGGGTGATTTAAACTCAATAGTAAAGCCTTTAACCTGATGTGTTTCTGTTTAAAGGTGTTAAGTCTCATGGATGTTGAAAGGGATAACTGAAGGATTATTTAGTATTGTAATATTTTCAGGGTTATCTTTGCAGTGAGGGGTGTTAAGGGATCCAATATTTATTTAAAAGGTTAAGTTGAGTTCATAGAATAAATATTGTTTTGTGTTAAAAACCACGTGTCCGCAGAATTGTAATATCACACCTGGGGAACAAGCCGCGTGCTTCAAAAGCAACAATCTATTAAAGGGAGAGGTTGGTTGAACTCCATGATGCATTTTGGGGTTCTGAAAACACCTTGTCCATAACAAGAGACACATTGCACGGTGTCAGAGACACATTGCAGTGTCACAGACACATTGCAGTGTCAGAGTGACATGGCACAGTGTCTGAAGGACATGGCACAGTGTCAAAGGGACATGGCACAGTGTCAGAGGGACATGGCACAGTGTCACAGGGACACGGCACAGTGTCACAGGGACATGGCACAGTGTCACAGGGACATGGCACAGTGTCAGAGACACATTGCACAGTGTCAGAGGGACATGGCCCAGTGTCAGAGACACATTGCACAGTGTCAGAGACACATTGCACAGTGTCAGAGGGACATGGCCCAGTGTCAGAGACACATTGCACAGTGTCAGAGACACATTGCACAGTGTCAGAGGGACATGGCACAGTGTCACAGGGACATGGCACAGTGTCACAGGGACATGGCACAGTGTCAGAGACACATTGCACAGTGTCAGAGGGACATTGCACAGTGTCAGAGACACATTGCACAGTGTCAGAGACACATTGCACAGTGTCAGAGGGACATTGCACAGTGCAGAGGGACATGGCACAGTGTCAGAGGGACATGGCACAGTGTCAGAGGGACATTGCCCAGTGTCAGAGGGACATTGCACAGTGTCAGAGACACATTGCAGTGTCAGAGGGACATGGCACAGTGTCAGAGGGGCATGGCACAGTGTCAGAGGGACATGGCACAGTATCACAGGGACATGGCACAGTGTCACAGGGACATGGCACAGTGTCAGAGGGACATGGCACAGTGTCAGAGGGACATTGCACAGTGTCAGAGGGACATTGTACAGTGCAGAGGGACATGGCACAGTATTAGAGGGACATTGCACAGTGTCAGAGGGTTATGACCGAGACAGTGAGCGACATGATAGAGGCAATGAGGGACATGTCATACTCGCTGAGGGAATTGTTCCAATCTCAGTGTTCAATGGTGGAGTTGATTGAGACAATGGGCGGGATTCTCCGACCCCCCCCACCGGTTCGGAAAATCCCCGGGGCGCCGCGCGAATCGCGACACGCCGCTCCGCCGCCGGGACGCGACCATAGCAAAAAACCCGAGTCCTGCCAGCGCCGCTGTAACATGCTCTGAGCCGGCTTGACCTTGGCGTGGAAAGGTCTGGGGGCGGCCTGTGGGGGCGGAGGGTAGGCCAACCCTGTGGGGGGCCTCCGTTATGGCCTGGCTCTCGATCGGGGCCCACCGATTGGAAGGCCGGCCTCTCGGGTTGTGGGCCTCCTTTCTTCCATGCCGGCTCCTGTAGCCTTACGTCATTTGGCATCGGGGACAGCTCAGAGAAGAAAGCCACTGCGCATGCGCGGACCCCGCAACGTCCAGTTGACGCCACTCCAGCGCCATGCTAGCCCCCTGTGGGCCGGAGAATCGGCCGCCGGAAGGTCTGTTGACACCGGAGTAAAACACACCCATTTGTACGCCGGCGTCAACACTTAGCCGCGTGATGGGAGAATCCTGCCCAATGGCTCAGGCACCACAGGGCAGAGGGTGAGGCACGCAGCAGGTCGCCTCCACCTCTGATGTCATTTTTATAAATGACCTGGAGGAGGGCGTAGAAGGATGGGTGAGTAAATTTGCAGATGCCACTAAAGTTGGTGGAGTTGTGGACAGTGCGGAAGGATGTTACAAGTTACAGAGGGACATAGATAAGCTGCAGCGCTGGGCTGAGAGGTGGCAAATGGAGTTTAAGGCAGAAAAGTGTGAGGTGATTCATTTTCGAAGGAATAACAGGAAGACAGTACTGGGCTAATGGTAAGATTCTTGGCAGTGTAGATGAGCAGAGAGATCTCGGTGTCCATGTACATAGATCCCTGAAAGTTGCCACTCAGGCTGAGAGGGTTGTTAAGAAGGCGTACGGTGTGTTAGCTTTTATTGGTAGAGAGATTGAGTTTCGGAGCCATGAGGTCATGTGGCAGCTGTACAAAACTCTGGATGCAGCCGCATTTGGAGTATTGCGTGCAATTCTGGTTGCTGCATTATAGGAAGGATGTGGAAGCATTGGAAAGGGTGCAGAGGAGATTTACCAGAATGTTGCCTGGTATGGAGGGACGCCCTTATGAGGAAAGGCTGAGGGACTTGAGGCTCTTTTCGTTAGAGAGAAGAAGGTTAAGAGGTGACTTAATTGAGGCATTCAAGATGATCAGAGGATTGGATAGGGTGGACAGTGAGAGCCTTTTTCCTCGGATGGTGATGTCTAGCACGAGGGGACATAGCTTTAAATTGAGGTGAGATAGATATAAGACAGATGTCAGAGGTAGGTTCTTTACTCAGAGAGTAGTAAGGGCGTGGAATGCCCTGCCTGCAACAGTAGTGGACTCGCCAACACTAAGGGTATTCAAATGGTCATTGGATAGACATATGGACGATAAGGGAATAGTGTAGATGGGCTTTAGAGTGGTTTCACAGGTCGGCGCAACATTGAGGGCCGAAGGGCCTGTACTGCGCTGTAATGTTCTGTGTCCTATGTTCTGATGTGTGGACTGGGGTAACACCTAGAAGGAGTGGTAGACAATGTAAAATAAGAAACTTCGAGGACACATAAGTTGGCATAGGTGTAGCACATAGGTGATAGTTAGGCGTCTGGGCACAACAATGGATGTAATCGCCATTAAACACTTTTTCACCTATAGTCCGACCTGCCTCTAATTTCGGTCTGATGGATGTTAGGGATGGGATGGGCCTGGGTACAGAGGGTGTGCCGGGTGGGCAGTAGGAGGAGTGGGGGGAAGCTTTGGTGGGGGCGGGGGGCTGGAGGATGGGGCGGGGTGAGGCCCCCAATGCACCTGAACATCCCATCTGGCGTCGCCCTCAGAGAGATGCGGCAGGGCACAGGGCCAGAAGTCTGAGCCCACCTAGGATGACAGCTTACCCAGTGAGTGAGCCCTAGCCATTCACCAGCTCCCGAACTCCCTTCCCCACGGTTATATGGGCCTGTGAGGTGGATTGGCCAGCATGCATGATAGTGGGCTGGCAGTAGAATATGATCCTAAAGGCAGGAGTCAGACTTTGCCTCACAATGAGGAGCACCAGAGCTCATTTCACAGTGAGTCATCATCATCCTCCGTCCCGTGGACAAGACCCGCTGATACTGCCAACACAAGGCTTTGCTGATGCTGGTTGGACCCTTGGAGGGGGAGTACTGGTAGTGGGAAGGAGGGAAGGGCTGTGGCGCAGGGAAAGTGCAGTGAAGGGACAGGGAAAGTGGAGTGAATGGACAGGGAATGTGGAGTGAAAGGTTGAAGAGCAGCAAAGGGGTGAGTAGTTATGGGGAAGAGGGTTCCATATGGAAGGGTGAGGGGGGAAATGGACATAGAACATAGAAAATACAGCACAGAACAGGCCCTTCGGCCCACGATGTGCCGAACCTTTGTCCTAGATTAATCATAGATTATCATTGAATTTACAGTGCAGAAGGAGGCCATTCGGCCCTTTGAGTCTGCACCGGCTCTTGGAAAGAGCACCCTACCCAAACTCAACACCTCCACCCAACACCAAGGGCAATTTTGGACATTAAGGGCAATTTATCATTGGCCAATTCACCTAACCTGCACATCTTTGGACTGTGGGAGGAAACCGGAGCACCAGGAGGAAACCCACGGAGACACGGGGAGGACATGCAGACTCCGCACAGACAGTGACCCAAGCCAGAATCGAACCTGGGACCCTGGAGCTGTGAAGCAATTGTGCTATCCACAATGCTACCGTGCTGCCCTTAAGAACAAATAAATCTACACTATATCATTTTACCGTAATCCACGTACCTATCCAATAGCTGCTTGAAGGTTCCTAATGTTTCCGACTCAACTACTTCCACAGGCAGTGCATTCCATGCCCCCACTACTCTCTGGGTAAAGAACCTACCTCTGATATCCCTCATATATCTTCCACCTTTCACCTTAAATTTATGTCCCCTTGTAATGGTTTGTTCCACCCGGGAAAAAGGTCTCTGACTGTCTACTCTATCTATTCCCCTAATCATCTTATAAACCTCTATCAAGTCGCCCCTCATCCTTCTCCGTTCTAATGAGAAAAGGCCTAGCACCCTCAACCTTTCCTCGTAAGACCTACTCTCCATTCCAGGCAACATCCTGGTAAATCTTCTTTGCACCTTTTCCAAAGCTTCCACATCCTTCCTAAAATGAGGCGACCAGAACTGTACACAGTACTCCAAATGTGGCCTTACCAAAGTTTTGTACAGCTGCATCATCACCTCACGTCTCTTAAATTCAATCCCTCTGTTAATGAACGCGAGCACACCATAGGCCTTCTTCACAGCTCTATCCACTTGAGTGGCAACTTTCAAAGATGTATGAACATAGACCCCAAGATCTCTCTGCTCCTCCACATTGCCAAGAACTCTACCGTTAATCCTGTATTCCACATTCATATTTGTCCTTCCAAAATGGACAACCTCACACTTTTCAGGGTTAAACTCCATCTGCCACTTCTCAGCCCAGTTCTGCATCCTATCTATGTCTCTTTGCAGCCGACAACAGCCCTCCTTACTATCCACAACTCCACCATGGAGAGATGGGACAGGGCGGCAGAGCTTTTACAGTATCCAATTCATTTTTTCCAATTAAGGGGCAATGTAGCGTGACCAATCCACCGAGCCTGCACATCTTTGGGTTGTGGGGTCAAAACCCACACAGACACAGGGAGAATGTGCAAACTCCACACGGACAGTGACCCTGAGCCGGGATTGAACCTGGGACCTCGGCGCATGAGGCAGCAGGGCTAACCCACTGTGCCACCGTTCAGCCACAGGGCAGCATAGCTGCCAGTGGCCAAGCTTCTTAGTTGGCAAATCGGAAGGTGATGCTGTCGTGGAAGGGTGGAGCATTAACGTTTCCTGTACCTATCTGGTTGCCATACCCAGCTATTTCAAAGAAAGTTTCTCAGTGAGGTGGCTGGGTATGACCTCCAGATATTTGTCGGAAAATGGTAACATTGAATCCCCATGAGTTGCCAGAGATAAGGGAGGTGTTGACTTGAGGGATATCTCAGATAGTCTGCAAAGATGAGAAGTTGTTCGGTTTCTGTGACTGAAGCTTGCCAGAAGCAGGCCTTACTTTACGGAATTGATGGAAAGATCCACTCTGTTCCTCGCTGATGTTGTTAAGATTGTGTGGAAATTGCAATGTTGCACTTACAGCCCAGGAGCCGTGTTAGCCATTTAATTTCCTCAGTTAGGTGATAGCAGGCCAACCTGACATGAAATACTGCAGCAAATGCTAAAATTCTCCACACCAAACAAACAATATTTTGCATGAGGTCTGGAACATAGTATGTGTGGGCTTCATCTTCTAAAATGGAACTGTGATCTAAAATCACTGGTCATGTAATTTCTGTATTGAAAACTCAAAGATTCTGGTACACTATGAGCAGTTGCAATGAGATGATCAAATTGATGGATTCTGATAAAGTGTCCACATGTTCAATCTGCAGAATCATGGGCATTACAATCAAGGATGAAGCTGAAAATTCAGTTACACTGATAGGTGCAGCAAAAAGAAAATTGACTTTAAAGCTCGACTTTATAGAGAGGCTGAAACTTCGAAGTAAATATATCAATGAAGGTGCCCAAAGACAATCATAAAGATAGGTTTTACCATTTACTATGAAATGTGTAATTCTTTCATGCTTCTAATGTGATAGAAAACAAATATTAAGCCCATTGCTTGGAAGCAAAGAGGAAAGATAGCAGACAGAAATTTCAAAAGTGTTTTGATTAGCAGGTAGTTTTTCCCGGTTCACCATTTAGAATTGATTTGTTTCCATAAAGCCATCGTAGTTTATTCATTGTTGGTGTTCCAGCTGCCTTCCCTACTTTATATTATAACTGATTATTCACTCATGGCATATCATATGGGCAGTCAGAACCAAGTATTGCCTTCAGGTGATGCATGTAAGACCTAGCACGGAGACATGCTTCAGTCAACTTTTGAAGGCCTTTCATTCTGCTCTTATTCCAATGTGATATTGTTGTGACCAGGATTTGAGGAGTGTTCAGTTTATCTAGCCTCATTACTCCACAGGTTATAGCATTAGTTTAAAAGTTTAATTCACTCACAAAAATGTCGAATCATTTACCTTCACTACTGTTAGACCCAAACTAAAAGAGATGTTAACCAGTCTTCTTCCAATAAACTCAGAATAGTTGATTTATTATTAAAAAAAACAAGCAGCGAGAACGATTGGACTCTTGAAGTATAACTATCTGGGCCTTTAAAAAATACCCCAGCTTGTACACAGCGATGTTCACTGCTAGGTGTCCCTGGAAAGGAAACATATTGTGTCTGCTGGCATCATTGAGGCCTTCTGTTTTCAGTTTCCTTTGAGATTTTGTTTACTTTGAGGTCGCAGCCCTTTATGGGGTTATCTTTAAATTATTCCTCAATTTGTTAATTTAATTAATTTGGTTAACCCAAACAAACAAACAAAGGGCAGACCGATGGGGTCTCCATAGAGATGGAATTTGTAGGATAGGCTTTATAAAATAAAGGATAAAGTTCACAGGGTTTCGATGCTGTTGATCTGGAGCTCCCTTGTGTGAAGATGGGCTGCTGGTCCCAGTCGATGTCTGGAGGTTCTCACCAACAGGGCTTTGGTGTGGAGGAGAATAGAGAGCTGGATCAATTCTTCTTCTCTCAGCTTTTCAGATTTCCAAATGCAGACAAGTTATACTCAGATGAAAATTCTCTAGCAGTTGGTTGATAACCACACATGGAATTTCCGGCAAGGTAGGCAGATAGCAAGTTAGGGCAGCTTTCATTCTCAGCTCATTCCCCTAAACACTCTAAGTTCTAATTGAACAGGTCCAAAACATGAATCTTTTCTGTTATGTGATTTCTACTAAATCACTAGCCTTT
The DNA here is from genome assembly GCF_047496885.1 of Scyliorhinus torazame. Lineage (NCBI taxonomy): Eukaryota > Metazoa > Chordata > Chondrichthyes > Carcharhiniformes > Scyliorhinidae > Scyliorhinus > Scyliorhinus torazame. Next base: position 54,940,757 of record NC_092716.1, on the reverse strand, counting down.
GTATACAGGATGGTTTTCTGGACCAATACATTGAGGAGCCAACTAGAGAATAGACCATCCTAGACTGGGTACTGTGTACTGAGAACTGACTCATTGGCGATCTAGTTCTATGAGACCCCTTGGGGATAAGCGACCATAATATGATGTAATTTTTCCTCAAGGTGGAGAATGAAGTAGTTGATTCTGAGACAAGGGCCCTGAGTCTTAATAAAGGAAACTACGATGCTCGGAGGCTTGAGTTGCCAATGATCGATTGGGAAAAATTACTTAAAGGGTAACAGTGGATAGGCAATGGCAAACATTCAAGGTGCGCATGGGGGAACTGCAACAATTGTTTATTCCCGTCGGGCACAAAAGTAAAACAGGAAAAATGGCCTATCCATGGCTTACAAGGAAAATTAGAGATGGTATTCAATCCAGGGAGGAAGCATACAAATTGGCCAAGGAAAACAAAGGGCTGGATTCTCCGATTTTGAGACTAAGTGCTGACGTCTGTGTGGGAACGGTGGTGTTTTACCACCGAAAAAATGGGCAAAATGGCCACCGACCCTCCACCTGATGGGGGGCTAGCAGACACGCAGCGTAGAGCCCCCGGCTCCGTGCAACATTGCACCGGCCGCGCACAGACCAAGCCTGCCAAATAGTGATCGTCTTTGGCCAGGCTTGCTACTCCCGGCCCACCCCACTCCCAGCCCCAACCAAAGCACCCTCTGCCCGCGGATTAGTCCCCCCTGACTGTGGCAGCACTGGATTTAGTCCGCAGCCGCCACGCCGAGTTCCCGATCGGTGAACGCAATTCCAGCGTCAGAGACCGGAGAATCCCGCCCAACATGTCTAAGGATTGGGAGCAGTTTAGAATACAGCAAAGGAGGACCAAGGGATTGATTAAGAAGGGGAAAAGAGTGTGAGTGTAAGCTTTCAGGGAACATAAAAACGGACTATAAAGGTGTCTAGAGGTACGTAAAAAGAAAAAGATTGGTGAAGACAAATGGAGGTCACTTACAGTCAGAAACAGGGGACTGTATAATAGGGGACAAAGAAATGGATGAGTAACTAAATACATACTTTGGTTCTGTCTTCACAAATAAGGACACAAATAAGGTACCAGAAATGTTGGGGAACACAGGGATTAGTGAGAGGGAGGAACTGAAGGAGATTAATATTAGTAGTTAAATGATGCTGGGCAAATGTCTGGGATTGAAGGTTGATAAATCTCCAGGGCCTGATAATCTACATCCCAGAGTACTTAAGGAAGTGGCTCTACAAATAATGGATGCATTGGCGGTCATCTTCCAGGATTCTATAGACTCTGGAACAGTTCCTGCAGTTTGGGGTAGCTAATGTAACTTCACTATCTAAAAAGTGAGGTAGAGAGAAAACAGGGAATTATAGACTAGTAAACCTGACATCGGTAGTGGGGAAAATTCTAGAATCCATTATCAAAGATTTTATGATGTGGAGATGCCGGCATTGGACTGGGTTGGGCACAGTATGCGCTCCGAAAACTAGTGATTTGAAACAAACCTGGTGTTGTAAGAATTCTTAGAAAAATTGTATAGCAGAGCACTTAGAAAACAGTGGCGGGATCGGATAGAGTCAGCATGGATTTATGAAGGGGAAATTATTTTTGACAAATCTACTGGAATTCTTCGAGAATGTAACTAGTAGAGTTGACGAGGGGAAGCCAGTGGATGCGGTTTATTTGGACTTTAAGAAGGCTTTTGACAAAGTCCCGCATCAGAGATTAGTGTGTAAAATTAAAGTGCATGGGATTAGGGGTAATGTATTGAAATGAATAGAAAACTGGTTGGCCAACAGGAAACAAAGAGTAGGAGTGAACAGGTCTTTTTCAAATTGACAGGTAGTGACTAGTGAGGTACCGCAGGGATCGGTGTTAGGACCTCAGCTATTCACAATATATATCAATGATTTAGATGAAGGAACTAAATGTGATATCTCCAAATTTGCAGATGACAGCAAGTTGGATGGGAGGGTGAGCTGTGAGGAGGATGCAGAGATCCTACAGAGTGATTTGAACAAGTTGAGTGAGTGGGCAAATGAATAGCAGAGGCAGTACAATTTGGATAAATGTGAGGTTATCCACTTTGGTAGCAAAAACGAGAAGGCAGACTATTATCCAAATGGCCATAAATTAGGAGAGGGGAATGTGCAACGAGACCTGAGCAAATGGTATGTTGGCCTACAGAGCAAGAGGATTTGAGTACAGGAGGAGGGATTTCTTCACCCAGAGAGTGGTGAGCCTGAAGAATTGAGGAAGTAGTTGCGGCTAAAACATTGTGAGTAGGATTCGCAACCCAGCGGCACTGGAATCGCGAAGCATGATCGGGTGGAGAATAACGTGTCGGCTGAAAACCGAGGCTGGCGCTGCACGCTGGAATGCCATGCTCCGTTGCTTCGACAGCGGTGTAAAAGCAGTTTACGTCGGGGGGCATGTAAATCATACAGTAAATGTCTTTGACATATCATGAAATAGATCCGCCCCAGCATTCTCCAGGCCTCCAGCAATGCTCCATCTCCGCCAGGAGGAATCAACGACAGCGAGGTTCACTTGGGGATGGACTGTGCTGCCGGGGTGACCCTGGGACCATGGTGTCCAGGCACGTAGCGCAATTGCAGTGGCCTGAAAGGCAGCCAACTTGCAGCGCACCCAACTGACCGCCCACCGTGAGCTGTAGTTAGGCTGAGCACCACCAGCCTTATGGTGCAACCCCCCCCCCCCCAATACCACCCCTGCACCTCCCTCCCGACGAGACACCAGGCCCTGAAGCCTCCCCCACAACCAGGTACCACAAGGACCATCCAAGGCACACGCCCCCAATAGATCCCATGGGAGGGCGCAGGACAGGGGCCGCAGAGCATACAGTGACATGGATAGTGGCAGCCACCAGTACCGCTATTGGCAGGGACGGGTGCCAGGGTTAGAGGACCCTCGGTACAAGGCACCGATGCGGCCAAAGCTGCGGTGCGGAGGGCGACATGTCCAGGGGACTGGCTGGGGTGGGGGTGGGAGGGGAGGGGGGATGAGGGACATACAGGGGCTGGAGCTGCAGTGCAGGACAGGGCCACAGTGTAGCTTGTTGAACCTGGCTGGTCAAGTGGGTAACTGCCATGCTAACATGTCTCTCTATAGAGAATGGATTGCATTAACCACCCAGGAATGGCTGGAATCTGCATGGCCGCCTCAGCCCTGGAGGATGCCATGAAACTGTACGAACGGGAGCTGCTCGTCGAGGACCCTGCAGAACAGGAGCCTGTCCCATAGGAGCAGGGCCCAGCCATTGAGGATGGAGAGCCTGCCATCCAACAGGCCGAGGAGGAGGTGGGAAGGCAGCGCGGCATCAGGGCTTGTGCATACTGGCAGCGTGTCTCATTCGAGGACCTGCCAGAACGAGAGTGTCGCCGAAAACTCGGGATGAGCATGGGGCCCTGTGACATCTCTGCCACATCGCGGCATACCTGGAACTGCGGGGGTATGGGGGCTGACACCCACTCCCGGTGGCAGTCAAGGTGACGGCCATACTGAACTTCTAGGTGACAGGGTCCTTCCAGGTGCTGAGTCGGGACCTGTGTGGAATCTCACCGAACTCTGTGTACAGGTATCCATGCCGTTATGGAGGCCCTGTATGCCCAGGTGGCTCTCTGTAAAGCAGAATATGGACCAAGCCCAGCAGGCTGCCTGGGCAGCTGGGTTCACCACCATTGCTGGGATGCCCCAGATCCAGGGGTGATTGAAAGGACATGTGTACCCCTACGAGCACCTCTGCAAAAGGGGCTGACCTTCACAAACCGAAAGGGGTGCCACTCGATGAATGTGCAGTTGGTTTACCACCACCAGCTACCACCATGCACGTCTGTGCTCGATACCCAGGCAGCATGCACAACACCTTCATCCTGGGAAACTTCACGGTGCCCAACACCTTTTAAGCACACCTCCGGCTGAGGGGTTGGCTATTAGGTGATGGGTTATCCTCTGTGGTTGTGACTGATGATACCTATCCAGAGACCTCAGACCGATATGGAGAACTGCTAGAATGACGCCCATGCAGTGACCAGGGGCTTCATGAAGAGGTGCATCGGCATCCTGAAGATGTGGTTCAGGTGCCTGGACCACTCTGGAGGGACCCTCCAGGTTGACACTAGGAGGGTCTCTCACATTGTGGTGGCCTGCTGCGTCCCCCACAACATTGCGCAGCAGAGGGCAGACATGCTGTAGGAGCGGGATGAACGGCAGGCCTCGATCGACGAGAAGGATGGGGAGGAGATGGTGAATGTCCTGGAAGGCTGTTGGATCCGCCCTCAGGGAGGGCAGGGACTGGGTCTGGGAGAGGAGTTGGGCCCTCTCCAGAGATGGAGGTAATAATAAGAATAATAATCGCTTATTATCAAAAGTATACTTCAATGAAGTTACTATGAAAAGCCCCTAGTCGCCACATTCCAGCGGCTGTTCGGGAGGCCGGTAAGGGAATTGAACCCACGCTGCTGGCATTGTTCTGCATTACAAGCCACTGTGCTAAACCAGCAAGGGGCCAGGGGGGAGGGGTGGAAGGCTCAGTCCACCCTGGAGGTTGTCGGGGTCCGGATCCACTCCATGGGGGAGGGAGTTGGGTCCGCACCAGGAGGCAAGCTCGGGTGGGGGTCTAGGCAGGGTGGGGACTTGAGTCAGATCAAGGTGGTGGGGGAGGGATGGGGGGTGGCACTTTGAGTCAGGCCTGCAGTTGGAGGGGGAGGGGAGTCCCTTGCTGCAGAGGTTGGGGGGTGGGGGGAATGCCATAAGTGGCGGTCGGGGTGAGTGGTTGGGAATGCCCTGGAGGTGGGGGAATCACGAGTGTTTGGGAGGGGGGGGCATCCCGTGCTGGATTCTGCCTGGTATTTAAAATAAGTAGACTGAAGTTAGAAGTGGTTTATTCCTTCTAACTCCTTCAGAGTAACTATGAGTGTAAAACTAGCAGAACCATCCGAAGTTAACGATTTAAATCACTTTGTCAGATGGTTTGCAGTGCAGCACAATTGTCCAGGGGAAGTTAGCGTTCATGGACAACTGCTGCATAAAGCCTTACATGGGAACATCCGAGAGCACTTCCCCAGCGCATCTTTGGGGTACCTCCCAAATCCAACGCTGGGGAGCCAGGAAGCTACGAGCCCCAATGCAGACTGACACATTGTAAGAAACTGAAGCACTAAAGCATCACCGCTGGCAGGATGGTACAATTACAACATGACAAGTTTATAGCCAGTTTCCATGAATCTGAATATTGGAATTTATAATGGACAAATTTTACAGAAAGTATACGCAGGCATAAGATTTTCAAAATTACCGAAAGCAGCAGTGATACAATTTTCAGAATTCATTAAAATGTACAAATCTTAAAGTTGTCAATGTCATTTGATCAAAGATTGCGCCAAAATTGGAATTGTTCGAATGAAGCAATCTCAAATTAAATTGTTGTGAAATATTGCATTGCTCTTCCAAGACAAATGTGGACACCCAGTAATTATTGCGCACAAAAATGTACCACAGGCATTCACCTTGACTGGCACTACCAGCTGCCAAACACACGAAAGAAGGAAAACTATAGCAAAAAAAAAGTCCACTAATGCAACTGTGAGAAATTGAAAAATCCACAACCAAAAATGTCCCTGTGCAAAATCTTGTAGCTCGCCATTTAAGAACTGACTTGTTTTAAGTTCATCACTTGCTTGACCTCCATTGGCCATGTTCTATTGGTGAGCGCCATGCACACATCATTGTTCACAAAAAAGCTGTGACCAGTCTCAATTTTCTTTCATTCAAGCACTCAGGAGCGATAACACCCGCTCTTGTGTTGCAATAAGAAATGTTCTGCCGACCCCAAACCGGACTGGCTTGTTGTGAATTAGTACAGCTTTTCACATTCAAGTTATGCTCTTGCAATTTTCTTTTTGTTTTTCTTTCACAGGATGTGGGCGTGACTGTCTCGGACGGCAATCACTGCCCGTCCCTAATTGCCCTTGGGAAGACAGTGGTGAGCCACCTTCTTGAACCGCTGCAGTCTGCGCGGTGTAGGTACACCCACAGTGCAGCGATGTGAGAACATTTTAAAGCCAGCTGACAGATTGTGTGTTGTATCTATTGAGCAATCCAGGAAATTCCCACCTGAATTCCTTGTTCCCACTTGCACGTTCTGCGAAAGTCATACCAAGCCGCCAGCCAAAAACCAAGCCTTTGTACCTCTTCAGGTGCCACTGCAAATATTAAATGCCATATTTTTATGAGGCATAGAAACTGAAATCCTAAATAATTGGTACGAGGCAAAATTTGGATAATTGTGTCGTAACATGAAATACCCTTATGTTGAATTCTAACTTTGATTCATCTCATATCTGCCTCCATTACATATGGTCGGGAAACAGTAAAATTAAGTGAACATTGACAGCACACAGATGCAAAGCCCTGAAGGGATTTCAAGTTTCTGTTAAAGTTCAGGCTGATCAGATGTGCGGCCAGATGATTCTTTGCTTTGAATGTTTTGAAGCTTTCCTCCTAGCTGATGGAATAATAATTGTTGGCTATCCTCCATTTCATTTGGTACATTTTCTGCTGTATTTTCGAGGTAATGTCTCTCTTCCTCTTGAAATCTTTCACTACATGTACTATTCCCTGCTTAACAAGACAAGCGAGTAACCTGTCCCCTATTCATGGACTATTAATGGCTTCATTTGTGGTTCTGTGTGGGAGGGAGAGAAACACAAATTTCAACTCCGAAAAGGCCTCGAGCTGTTTTTATCAGGCATACTCTACCATCAGCTGGTGCCATGCATTTTGTGCAATGGGTCATCTTGGGAATGTGCCTGTACACATACCTCCAGCATGCAAGTGAAGAAACCCTGCAATGCCAGGATACCTAAACTAGACTGTGGATTGGTTTGTTCAATTGGCTTGATGGCTAGAGTGTAGAGTAGAATAATGCCAACATCACATGTTAAATCCCCATACTTGGAGGCCTGCCTCCTTGCCTTGCTCATTTTTAATACACAGTGGTGCTCATCAAGGTATATAACCTGTTTTCTCTCTCTAACAAAGAGAGCACAGTGTCCCTTGCATGAGTGGTGGTGTCCAAGGCGTAGTTCAGTCAGTGGCTGTCATGGCTGAGCACCTCGACAGCATGTCTGATTGACTGGGGGACGTGTCCCAGTCCCAGGAGGTCATTGCCAGGGCACTCCAGAGCATCTCCAAGTCATTGAGGAGCATCGCCAAGGGCGTCAACACCATGTTGCAGACTTTGGGGAGCCGCTAGAGCTGGCAGAGCCAGGTGATGCAGGGGCAGCTGGGGCTTAATCCAGCTACCCCTCCATCCCAAGGTGACCCCCAGGGCCCAATGGGCACCAACCAAAAGGAGGGGACGCTGGGTGCCAACCCATGGAGTGGTGACGGTGGCCAGCAGCTCCCCTGAGTTACCCCCCCCCCCGACAGCAGCGCATCTCAGAGTCAGCCCCTGGAACAGGATGGCATGGCAAGACATGTGCCGCCGGCAAGTGGGCTGGGGCCCTCCGGCCCCAGGGTACCTAGAGGATGCCCGCCAAGGGTATCGAAGGCCACGGGCCAAGTAAGCAGCAGGCTGCCTCCACCTCTGGTGTGCATCCTGGGGACACACGTAGATGCAGCAGTACAGCACAGAAGGCTAAGCAGGTCGAAGATCACTGAGAGGGCACTGGGTTGGAAGGGGCTTGGAGTGATAGGCGGAGGGAACGGGGAGGGTGGGTTGGGGGGTGAAGGTGTGTGGAGATGGGTCAGGAGAAGCGGGCGAGGATGAGGGCCTCCCTGTCACTCTAGGCCTGCTGGACCATCAATGCTGCCGGCTGTCCTCCTCTGGCTTGTCCTGCGGGTCCTCCCGAGCTCATGCTCCAGCCCATTCTGGCCTGGCTCCTCCTCCTCGTCCACCTCGGAGGTGGCCACATGTTCCTCCCCTTCTACCTCCAGCATGTCATCCTGCTACTGTGCCAGGTTCTGGCTGGCACAGCAGACCACCACAAAGCAGGTGACCCTCCGGGGGGGTGTACTGCAGTGCAGAGTGGTCGAGGCATCGGAACCGCATTTTGAGCAGTCAATACACCGCTCAATGACAGCCCGGGTGGCCGCATGGGCCTCATTGTATCGAGTCTCTGCATCGGCCACCGGCCTCCTCACTGGCGTCATGAGCCAGGTCCTCAGTGGGTACCCCTTATCCCGCAAGAGCCATCCTGGGGTGGTCCTCAAAGAGGCCGGGAATGTCCGACTGCCCCAGGATGTAGCTGTCGTGTACACTCCCTGGGAGGAAGGCATACATACACATTAATTATGCTGAGGTGGTGGCCGCACATGAGCTGGATGCTCAGGGAGTGGAACCCCTTCCTGTTGATGTAGGTCACTCCCCATGACCCGGTGCATGCAAGGCGACATGCATGCCATCTATTACCCCCTCGACCTGGGGCATCCCATCGATGGGGAGAATCCTGCTGCCCGGGCATTTTGCTGGGCCTGTCTTATGTCAAAGTTTATATAGTTTGCTGCCTGGGCAAACAGGACATTCGTGCGTCATGGATGCACTTGTGGGCTGTAGCTTGTGAGCTGCGCACAAGTCCCTGCTCGAGCCCTGGAATGATCCTGACACACAGATGTTTAGGGCTGCGGTGACCTTGGTGGCCATTGGAAGCGGGTATCCTCCTCCTCCACATGGTGTCAAGTCCGCAAGGACATAGCACAAGTGTTGCATTGTTTCCTTGTTAAGGCAGTGCCGCCTCCTGTGGCACTCGCTGTCCACCACCATTTGTTCAAAAGAGAGTGATGCCTGTACATCTTGGGCCTTCGTGGGCCTCACCCTCTTGGTCCCTCCCTGGCCTGATGGTCCTCAGGCTGTGGGGAAGGGCTGCTGCCTCGGGTCTCTGTCGACACTGCGACTGCCGCCACCTTCTCCGGTGTCTAGCAGCACCACAAGCGCAGCCTCTACGGGGTCCAAGGTATCATTCATCTCATGTAATATCTGTTAGGAATTGGAGAGGGTGAAAGTCTGACAATCTGTGGTGTTCCCCCACCCTGGGACCCTCCATCCCACCCTCCTACCCTCCACCTTCCCAGCCACCCGACTCAAATGTCTCAGCACCCCCGGCCGCAGCAGGTAGCCCTGGTCAATGGAACCCAGTCCCTGTACCCTGGACGTCTGTGCATAATGTTACCTGGACCGGGCACTGGTCCTCTCCCCAGTGCACTCACCCACCCTCTGGTCATGGAAATGTCCCTGGTGCTGGGACCCTGCCCTGGGTGTTCGGATGTTGGCTGCTGCGTCCGTGTTATTGCTTTCCACAATATTCAGGCACAGTGTCCAGGCACCACGTCTGATTGGGAATCGAGGCAATAATTTGCACAGGCTACTTGCCACACTTATCCATGGGAATCCCCTTGGGAGCTGTGAATTGCTCACTTTTAAAAAAATAAACTTAGTGTACCCAATTCATTTTTTCCAATTAAGGGGCAATTTAGCGGGGCCAATTCACCTAGCCTGCACATCTTTGGTTGTGGGGGTGAGATGCACACAGACACGAGGAGAATGTGCAAACTCCACATGGACAGTGACCCAGGGCCAGGGTCGAACTAAGGTCCTCGGCACCGTGAGGTAGCAGTGCTAACCACTGCGCCATCGTGCTGCCCTTGACATGCTCACTTAACTACAATTGCCAATTCCCTATGAGCAATAGTCTTCAGCTACATGGTCAGAGGCCTCCCCAGTCAGTGGGAGTTATGGGTAGTTGGTGGGACAGACAGGCAGGGGCTGGGATTGCACCCGCTATGGGTATACCCCCTATGGGTACACACGATCCAAGGGCGGCGCGGACCCACATGCACTGAGACACTCCCTTGCCCCCCTCAACCCTCGGGCGATGCCCCCCCCCCCCATGATGCCTGCCCACCCCCCCCAACCAAGTCTGCCCCCGCCCCAGCCGCCCCCTCCCAAGCAATTGCCCGGGTGCGAAGATGGACACGCCTCTCCTCGGATCCCCACACCAGCTGTACCCCAGCAAGGGCACCTTTTAAAAAGCGTGAAGCAGTGGTTAGCACTGCTGTCTCACGGCGCTGAGGACTTGGGTTCGATCCTGGCTTGCAAACTCATTGGGCATGATTTTACACCCACTTCGCACTTGAGCGAGTGTGCGTTGCGGCCGTTAGATTGCGGGAGAGGTCAAAATCGAGAACCACGCCGGGGGCCTTTCCGTTTGCGATCTAACTGCCCCATTCCCGTTGATGAAATCAGGATCCCGCCATGGCAAGGCGGGAAACCAATAATCACCACTTGAAGCCAATCTCCATAAAATTAACAGGAGTGGCCCCCTATCTACTGGCCTCCCATGGTCTAACCGCCTCACCAGCAAATGCCCAATGAGTTTGCGTGTAACGCTGTAAGCAACACCCAGCTTGGGTGTTCTTTTGGAATACACACTCAAATTGCAGGAAAGGTAAGTTTAAAGAATTTCTGCTGCTGCAGTCAAGTGTCTGGAGGTACTAAAGTGTTGCCAGGAATATTGAGGTGAATTCTGAATTTGCCAGGTAATGCTCATGGTGTTTCTTTCTCGTCTCCTCCTGGGGTTGATGTGCCTGGGCAGCAGGCAGATTTTGGGATGCAGGATTTGAGCCTGGGTTGGGTGCACAGAGTAGGGGAATTCCCTGGCTCAGCGAACCTGGCCTTTAACAATGTCTGTCTGTGGCCTGGATGTTTGGTTGTGGGGGGTCAGACTGCAATTAGAGTCGGGCAGGGGACCTTGGAATGATTGCGGAGAATGCCGGGTGTTTAAGTGGGCTGGGCGCTAGGGCTACCCTGGTCCTCTAGCACAATATTTAAATAAATAATACATTTTTAAAAATCCCTGCAGCCCTCACTACTCACCCGTACACACACCCATTATGCTGACCCTGTCCCCAACTCACCTGATGGCCCCGCATGACACCAATGTCAACCCATATCCTCACCCATCCCCATGTCCCTCTACCCACAACCACCCCCCCCCCCCCCCCCCGGATCCTTCAGCCCCGTTCCGACTTAGTGCCAACTCAATACAACCGATGTCTCCCACCCACCACTCATTTCCCTTATGCCTCCATACCACCTCACCTATTATCCTTGCACAATACCTGGATAGATTTGACAATTACTGGACAGCTCCTTGACAGCTGGACAGTTCCTTGACAGCTTGAAAGTTCCAATGAATTTGTACATAAAAAGTGTATAATCATGTTTAATTCCAATAGTGCCAGTGGGTGCTTTACCCTCCCAAATGGTTTCTTACCTTTACCAAAGGGTGCCTTGTCTCCCCCAAAGTTGTCCCTAAAGTGGTACCTTGACTATCCAAAGAATCCACCAACTTCAGGCATCCTCTGTCCTGGTCTAATTTGTACACTCTGGGATTCATGCCACTAGAGTTTAAATATCATAAGTCAGTGGAAGCAGCCAGTAATGTAAATGACCAACTGCCTCCACAATTCATGCATGCGAGAACCCTGTCTCGATTCCATAACTGTCCCTGCGGCAATGGATAATGCCGAATTCAGGAGCAGGACTTAGACATTTCAGCCTTTCCCAGGACTTTTGCCAGCTCCATCATGGTGTAAATCTGGGCCTGTGCATCTGAAAGCAGGAAATTTAGTGCAAGGAAAAAAGGTTGGGTGGAAAGCAGAAGATCCATGGGCACACTATCAGGGCTGGTTTTGCTCATTGAGCTAGACAGCTGGTTTGTGATGCAGAACAAGGCAGGCAGCGCAGGTTCAATTCCAGTACCAGCTTACCCGAACAGGTGTCGGAATGTGGCGACGAGGGGCTTTTCACAGTAATTTCATACTTGTGACAATAAAAATTAATAAAAAACAAGTAGCTTGCTGATCATGTCAGATAGCAGAATGAGGGTGGATTTGTTGATGAGAAGAGGCATAGGATGGAACATAACGTATTTCCTAATGTTCTCAATTACACCAGATGCTACCCTCTCTGTTGTGATGACCCCTATGTTGCAGAAAGTCAACTTCACCACAGGGCTCAGTCCTTCCACAACCGGTTCTGCTCTGCTTCTTTCTATTGCTTCTGCTTTGTCCTACAAGATGGACGGCAAGAATGTCAGTGATTGTATTTGAGTGATGCGCATATCATAGCAGAATAGTTTGAGGTATCTGGAAGCAGTGAGAGGTTTGAGGCTGGCAGCATCAGAATGTGTCTGGGGGAGGTGAAATATATGTCTTGAGCCTGGAGTGCCAGAGAGTAATGCTGTGTGTGATGGGCTATGGCACAATGATCAATGTGACAGGTTAGTGGTGGAGTGAGTAAGAGATGCCATGCGAAGGTGCATTCATGGACTTTGCCCATAGACTTCTTACGGCATTGCTGTCTGGTCTTGGGTCCGGATGCTGGGAATTGACCTCCCTGGCCCTTCCCTTTTAGGGCAATCATGGAGAATGGTGGGCAGCACGGTGGTTAGAACAGCTGCCTCACAGCTCCAGGGATCAGAGTTCAATTTCAGCCTCAGGTTACTGTCTGTGTGGAGTGTGCATTTTCTACCCGTGTCTTTGTGGGTTTCCTCCGGGTGCTCCACTTTCCTCCCACAGTCCAAAGGTGTGCAGGTTAGGTGGATTGGCCATGCTAAATTGCCACTTAGTGTTCAAAATGTCAGGTGGAGTTACTTGGTTATGGGGATAGTGTGGAAGCGTGACCCTCAGTATGGTTCCCTTTCCAAGGGCCAGTGCAGATTTGAAGGGCCAAATGGCCTCCTTCTTCATTGCAGGGATTCTTTAAACCTCCTGGCTGCTTAAGGGGGTATGTTGCCTCGCTTCCTGCCCACCTCCATCACTACTGTCTCAATCTGTCACTCTGGACTCCTCTCTGCCCTGGTGTTCTCCTGCAGGATGTTTGAGGTGAGGGATGCCGTTAGTGTCCCTGCTGATTTTACCTGCAGGAAGTGCTGCCATCTCCAGCTCCTCCAAGACCGAGTTAGGGAACTGGAGCTGGAGTTGGAAGAACTTCGGATCATTCGGGAGGCAGAGGGGGTCATAGATAGCAGCTTCAGGGAATTAGTTACACCAAAGATTGGAGATAGATGGGTAACTGTAAGAGGGACTGGGAAAAAGCAGTCAGTGCAGGGATCCCCTGCGGTCGTTCCCCTGAGAAACAAGTATACCGCTTTGGATACTTGTGGGGGGGGGGACTTACCAGGGGTAAGCCATGGGGTACGGGCCTCTGGCACGGAGTCTGTCCTTGTTGCTCAGAAGGGAAGGGGGGAGAGGAGCAGAGCATTAGTAATTGGGGACTCGATAGTCAGGGGCACAGATAGGAGATTTTGTGGGAGCGTGAGAGACTCACGTTTGGTATGTTGCCTCCCAGGTGCAAGGGTACGTGATGTCACGGATCGTGTTTTCCGGGTCCTTAGGGGGAGGGGGAGCAGCTCCAAGTCGTGGTCCACATTGGCACTAACGACATAGGTAGGAAAGGGGACAAGGATGTCAGGCAGGCTTTCAGGGAGCTAGGATGGAAGCTCAGAACTAGAACAAACAGAGTTGTTATCTCTGGGTTGTTGCCCGTGCCACGTGATAGTGAGATGAGGAATAGGGAGAGAGAGCAATTAAACACGTGGCGACAGGGATGGTGCAGGCGGGAGGGATTCAGATTTCTGGATAACTGGGGCTCTTTCTGGGGAAGGTGGGACCTCTACAGACAGGATGGTCTACATCTGAACCTGAGGGGCACAAATATCCTGGGGGGGAGATTTGTTAGTGCTCTTTGGGGGGGTTTAAACTAATGCAGCAGGGGCATGGGAACCTGGATTGTAGTTTTAGGGTAAGGGAGAATGAGAGTATGGAGGTCAGGAGCACAGATTTGACGTCGCAGGAGGGGGCCAGTGTTCAGGTAGGTGGTTTGAAGTGTGTCTACTTCAATGCCAGGAGTATACAAAATAAGGTAGGGGAACTGGCAGCATGGGTTGGTACCTGGGACTTCGATGTTGTGGCCATTTCGGAGACATGGATAGAGCAGGGACAGGAATGGATGTAGCAGGTTCCGGGGTTTAGGTGTTTTAGTAAGCTCAGAGAAGGAGGCAAAAGAGGGGGAGGTGTGGCGCTGCTAGTCAAGAGCAGTATTACGGTGGCGGAGAGGATGCTAGATGGGGACTCATCTTCCGAGGTAGTATGGGCTGAGGTTAGAAACATGAAAGGAGAGGTCACCCTGTTGGGAGTCTTCTATAGGCCTCCAAATAGTTCTAGGGATGTAGAGGAAAGGATGGCGAGGATGATCCTGGATAAGAGCAAAAGTAACAGGGTAGTTATTATGGGAGACTTTAACTTTCCAAATATTGACTGGAAAAGATATAGTTCGAGTACATTAGATGGGTCGTTTTTTGTACAGTGTGTGCAGGAGGGTTTCCTGACACAACATGTTGACAGGCCAACAAGAGGCGAGGCCACGTTGGATTTGGTTTTGGGTAATCAACCAGGCCAGGTGTTGGATTTGGAGGGAGGAGAGCACTTTGGGGACAGTGACCACAATTCGGTGACGTTTACGTTAATGATGGAAAGGGATAAGTATACACCGCAGGGCAAGAGTTATAGCTGGGGGAAGGGCAGTTATGATGCCATTAGACGTGACTTGGGGGGGGATAAGGTGGAGAAGTAGGCTGCAAATGTTGGGCACACTGGATAAGTGGAGCTTGTTCAAGGATCAGCTACTGCGTGTTCTTGATAAGTATGTACCGGTCAGGCAGGGAAGAAGGCATCGAGCGAGGGAACCGTGGTTTACCAAAGAAGTGGAATCTCTTGTTAAGAGGAAGAAGGAGGCCTATGTGAAGATGAGGTGTGAAGTTTCAGTTGGGGCGATGGATAGTTACAAGGTAGCGAGGAAGGATCTAAAGAGAGAGCTAAGACGAGCAAGGAGGGGACATGAGAAGTATTTGGCAGGTAGGATCAAGGAAAACCCAAAAGCTTTCTATAGGTATGTCAGGAATAAGCGAATGACTAGGGAAAGAGTAGGACCAGTCAAGGACAGGGATGGGAAGTTGTGTGTGGAGTCTGAAGAGATAGGCGAGATACTAAATGAATATTTTTCGTCAGTATTCACTCAGGAAAAAGATAATGTTGTGGAGGAGAATGCTGAGACCCAGGCTAATAGAATAGATGGCATTGAGGTACGTAGGGAAGAGGTGTTGGCAATTCTGGACAGGCGGAAAATAGATCAGTCCCCGGGTCCTGATGGGATTTATCCTAGGATTCTCTGGGAGGCCAGGGAAGAGATTGCTGGACCTTTGGCTTTGATTTTTATGTCATCATTGGCTACAGGAATAGTGCCAGAGGACTGGAGGATAGCAAATGTGGTCCCTTTGTTCAAAAAGGGGAGCAGAGACAACCCCGGCAACTATAGACCGGTGAGCCTCACGTCTGTAGTGGGTAAAGTCTTGGAGGGGATTATAAGAGACAAGATTTATAATCATCTAGATAGGAATAATATGATCAGGGATAGTCAGCATGGCTTTGTGAAGGGTAGGTCATGCCTCACAAACCTTATGGAGTTCTTTGAGAAGGTGACTGAACAGGTAGACGAGGGTAGAGCATTTGATGTGGTGTATATGGATTTCAGCAAATCGTTTGATAAGGTTCCCCACGGTAGGCTATTGCAGAAAATACGGAGGCTGGGGATTGAGGGTGATTTAGAGATGTGGATCAGAAATTGGCTAGCTGAAAGAAGACAGAGGGTGGTGGTTGATGGGAAATGTTCAGAATGGAGTTCAGTTACAAGTGGAGTACGACAAGGATCTGTTCTGGGGCCGTTGCTGTCTGTCATTTTTATCAATGACCTAGAGGAAGGCGCAGAAGGGTGGGTGAGTAAATTTGCAGACGATACTAAAGTCGGTGGTGTTGTTGATAGTGTGGAAGGATGTAGCAGGTTACAGAGGGATATAGATAAGCTGCAGAACTGGGCTGAGAGGTGGCAAATGGAGTTTAATGTAGAGAAGTGTGAGGTGATTCACTTTAGAAGGAATAACAGGAATGCGGAGTATTTGGCTAATGGTAAAGTTCTTGGAAGCGTGGATGAGCAGAGGGATCTAGGTGTCCATGTTCATAGATCCCTGAAAGTTGCCACCCAGGTTGATAGGGTTGTGAAGAAGGCCTATGGAGTGTTGGCCTTTATTGGTAGAGGGATTGAGTTCCGGAGTCAGGAGGTCATGTTGCAGCTGTACAGAACTCTGGTACGGCCGCATTTGGAGTATTGCGTACAGTTCTGGTCACCGCATTATAGGAAGGACGTGGAGGCTTTGGAGCGGGTGCAGAGGAGATTTACCAGGATGTTGCCTGGTATGGAGGGAAAATCTTATGAGGAAAGGCTGATGGACTTGAGGTCGTTTTCGTTGGAGAGAAGAAGGTTAAGAGGAGACTTAATAGAGGCATACAAAATGATCAGGGGGTTGGATAGGGTTGACAGTGAGAGCCTTCTCCCGTGGATGGAAATGGCTGGCACGAGGGGACATAGCTTTAAACTGAGGGGTAATAGATATAGGACAGAGGTCAGAGGTAGGTTCTTTACGCAAAGAGTAGTGAGGCCGTGGAATGCCCTACCTGCTACAGTAGTGAACTCGCCAACATTGAGGGCATTTAAAAGTTTATTGGATAAACATATGGATGATAATGGCATAGTGTAGGTTAGATGGCTTTCGTTTCGGTGCAACATCGTGGGCCGAAGGGCCTGTACTGCGCTGTATCGTTCTATGTTCTATGTTCTATTTCCCATGTTTCAAATCCCAGCAATATTATTTAGCGCTGCTTCCCTTTAAGAGAGACAGACAGACTTTAAAAAGGATGGGCTCGCTTCACAGCGTGCTTTCAGGGCAACACTGATTGCCTCCCATGGTGAGCGCAAAGGCAATCAGGAAAGGTGCAGAGGAAGGCAGCAGTGAGGAACACTCACGGCTGCACATTACAATCACGGTAGAGAGGTGAAAGCTCCAAATCTGCATGCTGTCCAGCTTCAATGGGATTGACGCTGGCAGCCTGCAAAATTCTCACCCCTGCACCTAAAAGAAACCTCAAAAACAATTTTTTAGCACTGGGTCCCTGGAAAGCACACAAGTACAACCATGACACTTCTGTCCCTTCCGCCTCCTGCAGACCAGCTTCCTGAGCTCTGCCCAATCTCTCCCCAGATAACACAACTTATACTGAGAGCGCAATGTTTGGGTAGCATTGGTAATTATACAAACAAACCTCACTCTACCAATGTGTGGTACCAATCTCCAACATGCTGGATCACCATCTTGCCACAGTGCACCACAACCCACCATTAAATATGCATTACCTTAGACCTAATGCAATCAGTAACTTAAGTCTATGATATATACATCTATTGGGATTGAAGGCTTGACATTCTGATACTTGCTCAAAACTTCTGCTGTGAATTTGCTCCACCAAATTTAATATTATTTTATGTTTCTTATACATTGAATGTGATTGAATGTCTGTGTTTCTGGATTGAATGTGGATTACGATTTGATAACGTTTGTGTTTTAGATAAAGTGCAAGTGATGTCATGAAAAGGCTCGAGTTGTACATTGACGATTGATTGAGAGTATTTTTGCCAAATAATGTTTATTTCATCAGTGGCTCCTCTGGATATCCATCCTGCTAGTTTATGATCCTTTCCCCCCCTATATTATGAGCTAAGGGATATTTTGGGGAGAGGATGGAAACAACCTATTACTTCTGGGAGAGTGAATGCCAGTGAACTGTAGCCTATCGAGTAACAGGACTACAGCTTAGGGTTTTGCTGGCAGGTGTATGAGAAGTTTAAATATTTTACAGCAGGTGAGTAGTGGTTAGAACATGGGGCTGGATTCTCCGTCTCGCCGTGCCAGATATCTGGTTCAGCACGCCGGCGAGGTGCTCCATTTCACCGGCTGGTCAATGGGGTTTCCCATTGTGGGGCAGCCCCACGTCGTCGGGAAACCCCCGGGCTGCCGGAAAAATGTGACGAATGTGATATAAAATAGTTACTTTAGAGATATTAGTTAATGTAATGTAGAAATAAGCCACTTTGATTCTGGCAAGTAGAGACAAAGGATTTTAGACCGCATGGAAAAAAGCAGGAAAAGGTGTGTCTATGAGAGTGATGCTGAATTGATAGGGGCCAGAGAAAGGGATTGGAAGTGAGCCAATCAGAATAGATCAAACAGGTCAGGAGGGACATAGGATGACCTATGGGTGTCGAGTATGTGAAACTTGATGCCATTTGAATGTATCAGTACTGATCTCTTTGTCTGGGACATTCACTTAGTCCCGGAGCTGCAGAGAGCAACATGTTATCTGTATCACTGTGGACTAAGTTTAGCTTGCAAGCTGAATAAAATAACTAATGTTATACTTGCAAATCCATCTCGACTTTTATTGAGGCCAGACTGACGGATAAAGAAATTTGGGATTCAACAAATGGAGCATCCCGACGACGGAGAATCCAGCTTTTGGTGACATGTGTGGGTCAGGGAGGGGAAGATAGGAATGTGAATCTCTTGTGACATTCTTATTTTTATTCCTCTCCTCTCTTACAAAGGCTTTGACTCTTCACTGGGGTGCAGTGCCATGGGTGCCAGTGACCAACTGTACTTTACTCATGTGACCATAATTCATTTGTGATCATAGACATTGAGCATCATGGGCACATTAAAGCCTGATCCTATTCACATTCGGCGTCATTAAGACATGTACTTTTTAACAAGCTCCAACCCATCCTGAATCCTACAGGTTTAGCTGAGACTAATTATTGTGCTGCTCTAGTTCGTATCATTTAATTCGGTGATGGGCAACCTAGTCCAGTGAGTGGGTTGCATGAGTGGCCCTCCTTCATCTCAGTGGGCCATAAGATGGAAATTGGGCATATTCACTAACCATGGCCCTTGAATAAGATTGGATACATTTAATAAACATCAAATATTTTATAACAAGTTATAGCAAATGCTTAATCATTCATGTATTAATAGAACGGTCACCAACTTCAAGTGGTAAAAACAAAGGTAAATGTTTACGCGTGGTGAGCACATGGCTCTCATAGTCAATGCTGCCTGCAATCGTCACGCACCTCACTTCCGTTGCCCTTACATACGTGCGTGCCAGTTCAGTCATACCAGGCGGATGGAAACCAATGGAATGTAGCAACTCTGCATCTGGACAACAGTCAACAAAATGTCTTGTGGGCTGCACTCAGATCCGCGATGGGCCGCAGGTTGCCCAGATCTGGTTTAACTCAACATTGAAGAGTCATTGAGAGTTTGAGTCTGAACCATGTTTTACATTTCATGTTGTTTATATAAAATAGTTAACTGTCAAGAACTTGGTCTGATGAACAGCAAACTCGTGTGTTTTTAAGATTTGTTTTCTTGCAGCAGTAAAATTATTGTCGAAGAAGTTGATACGTTCCGTGTAAATTAAGATTATCGATTAGCAGCTTGATCTTTATTTGGAAATAAAACAATGATAGCAATGACCCAAGTTCAGTTGACAACCTGCCACTGTTCCTGAAATCACGGTCTGATGTATTTGACAGATAACTAACTGCTGGTGCCTGTGCTAAATTTGTATTTGCTGCTAACCCAAGGCCAGCTTGTGACACAGTCAATGTAAACTTGATGTAAACTGAAATTAGGACTCACTTTGGTCGCTCTCCCTTTGTGGATTTTGGTTTAACGTTAACTTGCTTGAAGACCAATGTTTTTGACTATTGACAGAATCTTGAAAAATGTGAAGCAGGAAATTTAGAATCTACGCCTTCTTCTTTGAACTGGAATGAATATTGATTAATTCAGCCTCATATTGATTCCTGTAGCTTGGCTTTTACTCTGCACCATGGGTGGGGGGGGGGGGGGGGGGGGGGGGGGGGGGAGGCCTAGTTACAACCTGAAAAATTGGCAATGATGAGCTGAGAAATCACACCAGGCACGTAGGGTGGGATTTTCCGGTCCCGTCATGGCACGACCCACTGTGGGAGATTTGGCGGCCCAGCCAAACGTCCATTGATGTTTGGCAGGAGCGGACAATCCTGGTGGCGAGCGGGGTTGGAAAGTCCCATCCATAGGACCCACAGGTCAAGCATAAGTTTCCTCATTATGCCTTGAACACCGGTGTCTCAGGAGGCTCAGGTTGATATGTGGGGCTTTTACCCAGGTTTCTCCCAGAAATATTGCAGAATCCTCTCATCAGTAGCACTCAACTACACATGATTAATGGTTTATTTTCCAGGGCTACCAATGTTGTCCTCTTTGTCTGCAGTGTAAGGATGTCAGATTGAGCACGCACCTGGCTTTGCAGGCCTGTCAAGGCTTCCCACAAGTGTGGGGCATGATTGACTGCACACAATTGGCAATTCGGGTATCCAATGATCATCCAGATGTTTTTACTCCATTAATGGGCAGCTGGTGTACAAAGAGAAAAAATACAAGTGTGCACAAAATTGCCGTGAAGTTGTCATGATGCTTTCAATCTGCAGCAGGCCACCTTCCCAAACATGTTTGCAGCTGCAAGCAGAGTTACTGGCAAGCTACTCAGAAACAATGGGTATCCACTGAAAAATGTGGCTGATGATATCTCTCAGAAAAAACAATCCAGGAGCAATACAATCAATATTAGATGACCATCGGAAGTGTGATCAAACAGACAGTTTGAGATGCGCTTCATGTCCCTGTTGGTATAGAGAAGTGCCCTTCAGTACATACTAGCCAGGGGATCCAAAATGGTTGTGGTGTGCTGCATGCACTCTAAACAATATTACCCAGCAGTGAGATGTGGAACCACAATCGGACCAAAGTGCAGAACTCAGAGTTACATCAATGGATTCCAAGAAGCTGGAGGAGGAGGAGGATCAGGAGATATTAGAATGTGACAAGAACAATACACTAACAGCATCACATGCTGCTACCTGAGAGGCACTGCTTATTGCAAGTTTCACCTTGGTTTCATTCTTGTGCCCATCTCACAAACTCAACCCAATTTTGCCCTCTCCCTAACTCCAATGCCACTAGCACAAAGCAAGTATCCCTATCATAGCACACCACCATCATCCCCCTGCCCCCATTGGGTCTGGTCTTCCTATTCATCATCAAAAAGTGAAAAACCAGCTTGTCAACCAGCCAGCAAGAGAGGGCAACACAGGAAGTGGTGCAATATTATATTATTTATATGCTCCAAAATGAGGAAAGGAAATATAACAATCTAATAATGTATACCATTTCCATGTGCAACAACAATTCTTCACTCGTCAAAAAACATGGAAACTACCACAATATTGGAAACCTGATATAAAAACAGAAGGTGCTAGAAATAGTCAGCAGGTCAGGCAGCATCTGTGGAAGAAGACATAAGAGTTAAAGTTTCAGGTCAATGATCTTTTCGCAGAAGTGGCAAATCTTTCATTCTTCACTCTTCCTTTTCCTAGCTCATCTATGTGGTGCAAGCGCTGTGCTGTTCAGCTAGGAATAGGCCGCTCTGATTGTTGAGATCCTCTTGACCTATGATCCCAGAGTTTTGAAGCCAATGTGCACTTGATCAGAAACTGTTCCATCTACAGCTGTGCAGGAGCAAAGCTGGTCCTTGAGCCACGAGGCAGCAGGGTTCATAGTGACTAGGAGTGGGGAGCTGGGGGCTGCAATAAGTGAGAAGTCAAAGTATTTTGAGCAAAGTCTCACTTCCATGTTTCCTTTTGTCATCAGTTCACTCATTGCCCAGTCACTCCTCCCTGCTATCTTGCTGAAGCACACTGTAATGCAGATCAGTGGAATGGTGCAAGGTCAAGGCTAAAGTATCAGTCATCCTATTTAAGGTGGCATCCAGAGCCCGCAAGCTCTTGTCAAAGGCCTGCATGCACTTGGTTGATTGCTGCCTTGATGTTGCATGTATTTGACTCCTCCATCCATGGAGGAAGACATCATCACAATGGCTTGTGACAGGAATCCACTCATTCTCGATGCAGATTTCTGAAATCTGTCTGCAATTGGAATGCACAATCTCTGTTACTCCTGAATGATTAACTTATTCGCCCTCAGGGAATAGCATCAGTGTCTTTTGGGGAAGAGTTTGGAGAGACCTGTGTCCTCCAACATCGACTCCTCACTGCTGTACCTGACTCAACTATCTGCGCATGTACACTTGAATATGAAAACTGAATGATCTCACTAAGCTGTCACACAGAATGGTGAGTATCTGAGCTGGTGCAAATTCTGGATGAGTCCTGTGATGATGCACATTCAGAAAGATTGTTTTCTCTGAGAAATCATCAACAGAGACCTCACCACTTCCTCTGGATACATAAAGGCCCTGTGGGAGATAAAAGACCATGAATAGATATTGTCAAGGTAAGAAAGATGGGAGTTATCAATATTAACATGGTTATATTTCACTCACTGTTGATGTCAAGTTAAAATCAGTGAATGCTGTATTGAATACTGTCACCAGGTAGCTGGGAGATCCTCATCTCTGACAGTGAAGACTGCTCATCCATTGAAGCCCTGTGCCTCTACCTCTATAGCTGGTGATTGCACGATGGGTGATGGGTCATGTTCAGTTCTTTACCTCGCGCAGGCATTCTGTGCTCTCTGCTCCTGCATGAAGGGAAAGAAAAGACTAGTGACTGAGGGTAATGCCATGTGTTTATTCAATGGATGGGCAATATTGGTGATGATGAGGAAGAGGCCATGGTATTGTTTTAAATTGAGGACGAGTGCCAGTGGTGGATGAATAGATGGGGATAAGAGGAAATGCACAGACAAAAGCAATGTATGCATGATGTGTTCGGAGTGAGGTTTTGGAGTACGTTTGAGAAGGCAGGGTGAGAGGATTGGGATGATAGGAGTATCAAGATATCCCAGAATGTGCCACTGCCACTGGGACCATGAGTGTGGCATTGCTGTTAACCTTCGCAGCAGATTCTGGGAGGTCTGTGCAGGGGCAGCTGCTTTCCTCTCTGGTCTCCATTGAAACATTTGCTTTTCACTGACAGATAACAAAAGTCTTTCCAATTGCCTGTTTGGATTGTCCTTTTAAATACTGAAGTTGAGATGCTGGTAAAGGTAAGATAAAGTCACCATAGTTCCAGATAACCATAGACTGTTTTTCCTTTTGAGAGGGAGAGCTGACTGGCGCTGATTTAACCTGAAGGTCTCCACACCTCAGGCAAGGGACAAGGTTGAGAAGATGGGGCCTTCATGAATAACCTCAGCTGGTAGGGGAATGGAACCAAGCAAACTGAGCCAAACCGGCCATGGTAATGACACATACACACACTTATGGTTAAAAACTGGCATCAGCACGGGCTACTTGATAGCACATTCAGTGATAGAACACTGACCTCAGTGATAGCCGACTCACTTCAGCGGTAGCACACTTGCCTCAGTGATAGCACACTGGCCTCAGGAATAACACACTGGCCTCAGCGATAGCACACTCACCTCAAGTGATAGCACACTCCCCTTAGTGATAGCACACTCACCTCAGTGTAGCACACATCTCAATGGTAGCACACTCAACTCAGGCAAAGCACACTCAGCTCAGTGTAGCACACTCACCTCAGGGATAGCATACTGACCTCAGTGATAGCACACTCAAATCAGTGATTGCACACTTGCCTCAGTGATAGCACACTTATCTCAGTGATAGCACACTTATCTCAGTGATAGCACACTGGCCTCAGGAATAACACACTGGCCTCAGCGATAGCACACTCACCTCAAGTGATAGCACACTCACCT
Organism: Scyliorhinus torazame; assembly: GCF_047496885.1. NCBI lineage: Eukaryota > Metazoa > Chordata > Chondrichthyes > Carcharhiniformes > Scyliorhinidae > Scyliorhinus > Scyliorhinus torazame. The sequence continues at coordinate 54,916,982 of NC_092716.1, read as the reverse complement.
CAGTGTAGCACACATCTCAGTGATAGCACACTCAACTCAGGCAAAGCACACTCAGCTCAGTGTAGCACACTCACCTCAGGGATAGTATACTGACCTCAGTGATAGCACACTTATCTCAGTGACAGCACACTGACCTCAGGGATAGCACACTGACCTCAGGGATAGCGCACTCACCTAAGTGAGAGCACACTCCTCAGTGAGAGCACACTGACTTCAGCGAAAGGACACTCATCTCAGTGATAGCACATTGGTCTCGGTAATAGCACGCTCACCTCAATGACAGCACACTCACCTCAGTGTAGCACACTTATCTCAGTGATAGCACACTGGCCTCAGGAATAACACAATCATGTCAATGATAGCACACTCAACTCACTTATCTCAGTGATAGCACACTCACCTCAGGGTTAGCACACTCACCTCAGTGAAAGCATACTCACCTCAGTGATAGCACACTGACCTCAAAGATGGCACACTCTCCTCAGTGATAGCACACTCACATCAGTGATCACTCACCTCAGTGATAGCACACTTGCCTCAGTGATAGCACACTGACCTCAAAGATAGCACACTCACCTCAGTGATAGCACACTGACCTCAGTGACAGCACACTGACCTCAGTGATAGCACACTGACCTCAGTGATAGCACACTGACCTCAGTGATAGCACACTCACCTCAGTGATAGCACACTCACCTCAGTGATAGCACACTCACCTCAGTGATAGCACACTCACCTCAGTGATAGCACACTCACCTCAATGATAGCACACTCACCTCAGTGATTGCACACTGACCTCAGGGATAGTACACTCACCTCAGTGATAGCGCACTTGAGTCAGGGATAGCATACTCAGGGATAGCACACTCAGTCAGTGATAGTACACTCACCACAGTGATAGCGCACTCACCTCGGTGATAGCACACTCACCCCAGTGATAGCACACTGGCCTCAGGGACAGCACACTCACCTAAGGGACAGCACACTCACCTCAGTGATAGCACACTCACATCAGAGATAGCACACTCATCTCAGTGATAGCACACACACTTCAGAGATAGCGAACTCATCTCAGTGATAGCACACTGGCCTCAGTTATAGCACACTCACCTCAGAGATAGCACACTCACCTCAGTGTTAGCACACTCACCACCGTGATAGCACACTGACCTCAATGTTAGCACACTGGTCACACTGATAGCACACTGGCCACACTGATAGCACACTGGCCTCAGGGATAGCATAGTCACTCAGTGATAGCACACTCACCTCAGTGACATAACAGTCTCCTCAGTAATAGCACACTCTCCTAAGGGACAGCACACTCACCTCAGTGATAGTACATATGTCTAAGTGATAGCACACTCACCACAGTGATAGCACACTTGAGTCAGGGGTAGCATAAGGATAGCACACTCAGTCAGTTACAGTACACTCACCCCAGTGATAGCACACTTACCTCAGTGATAGTACACTCACCTCAATGATAGCACACTCACCTCAATGATAGCACACTCACCTCAGGGATAGCACTCACCTCAGTGATAGCACACTTGACTCCGGGATAGAATACTCAGTCAGTGATAGTACACTCCCACAGTGATAGTGCACTCACCCCAGTGATAGCACATTCTCCACAGTGATTGCGCATTCATCTCAGTGACAGCACACTAACCTCAATTATAGCACATTCACCTCACCTCAACGGTAGCACATTCATCTCAGCGATAGTCACTCAGTGATAGGACACTCACCTCAGTGATAGTACACTGGCCTCAGTGACAGCACACCCACTTCAGTGTAGCACACTCACATCAGTGATAGCACACTCACCTCACTTATAGCACACTGACCTCAAGTATAGCACACTAGCCTCAGTGATAGGACACTCACCTCAGTGATAGCACACTGGCCTCAGTGACAGCACACCCACTTCAGTGTAGCACACTCACATCAGTGATAGCAGACACACCTCACTTATAGCACACTGACCTCACCTCAACGGTAGCACATTCATCTCAGCGACAGCATAGTCACTCAGTGATAGGACACTCACCTCAGTGATAGCACACTGGCCTCAGTGACAGCACACCCACTTCAGTGTAGCACACTCACATCAGTGATAGCACACACACCTCACTTATAGCACACTGACCTCAAGTATAGCACACTCATCTCATTGATAGCACACTGGCCTCAGTGATAGCTCACTCACCTCAATGATAGCACACTCACCTCAGTGATAGCTCACTCACCTCAATGATAGCACACTCACCTCAATGATAGCACATTCACCTCAGCGATAGCAGAGTCACTCAGTGATAGCAACTGACCTCAGTGACAGTACACTGACCTCAGTGATAGCACACTCACCTCAATGATAGCACACTCAATTCAGTGATAGCATCACACACCTCAATGATATGTTATTGGCCAGGGTTTAGAGAACCCCAAAGTGTTGCATGGAGTTCACCTGACCCACAACTTTAAATAGATTGTGGATGGGGAGCACACGGCGCACTCTACAGGTGTGGTACAGCAGAAATGGAAAAGTATTTTTTAAAGCAAAACAATGTTTATTCTATGAACTCAAGTTAACCTTTTTAAAACATACAGTGAACATCTTAGCAACCATCAATTCAAATACAACCCCCAAAGAATACAACACTGAGTAATCCTTTAAGCTTTCCTTTTAACATCCATACAACTTAAAATACCTTTTACCATAAGCACACCAGGTTAAAGTCATGACTTTTATTAGTTTTAAATCACCAGGATCGATTTACAGTCTTTAGATAACAGAGAGAGATTAATTTCCCTTTGTCTCGAGGGTATTGAAAACTCCTCAATAACTGTTGGATTCACATCCCGTGTGACCATTCGACCCTGTCCAATTGTATGGCCAAGGAAAGCGACTTGGGCGTTTCCAAATTCACTTTTGGCAAGGTTTATCAGCAAACCCGCCTTATGAAGTCGATCGAATAACTCCATCAGATGTTTTAAATGTTCTTTCCATGTCTGGCTGAAAATTACCAGATCGTCGATGTATACCGTACAATTGGGTAATCCTGAAACAAATTTGTTAGTTAACCGTTGAAATGTGGCTGGGGCATTTTCATGCCAAATGGCATAACTTTGAATTGGTCTGTACCATCTGGAGTAACAAAAGCTGAAATCAATTTTACCCATTCAGACAAAGGTACCTGCCAGTAACCTTTAAGTAAATCCAGTTTAGAAATAAAAGCTGATTGTCCCACTTTCTCAAAACAATCCTCCAAACGTGGGATAGGATAAGAGTCCGTTCTTGTAACTGCATTAACTTTTCTATAGTCCACACACAACTGTTGGGTACCGTTTGGTTTTGGTACCATCACTATGGGTGAGCTCCATTGGCTGCAACCCACTTCAATTATGCCATTTTTAAGCATACTCTCAATCTCTTTGTTAACCTGTGCCAATTTTAAAGGGTTAAGTCTCTATGTATGTTGTTTGATTGGAACAGCATTTCCCACATCTACATCATGTACGGAAAATACGGAAACATGGGATTCAGGGAGATTTAGCAGTTTGGATCAGAAATTGGCTAACTGGAAGAAGACAAAGGGTGGTGGTTGATGGGAAGTGTTCAGACTGGAGTCCAGTTACTAGTGGTGTACCACAAGGATCTGTTTTGGGGCCACTGCTGTTTGTCATTTTTATAAATGACCTGGAGGAGGGCGTAGAAGGATGGGTGAGTAAATTTGCAGATGACACTAAAGTCGGTGGAGTTGTGGACAGTGCGGAAGGATGTTACAAGTTACAGAGGGACATAGATAAGCTGCAGCGCTGGGCTGAGAGGTGGCAAATGGAGTTTAATGCAGAAAAGTGTGAGGTGATTCATTTTGGAAGGAATAACAGGAAGACAGAGTACTGGGCTAATGGTAAGATTCTTGGCAGTGTAGATGAGCAGAGAGATCTCGGTGTCCATGTACATAGACCCCTGAAAGTTGCCACTCAGGTTGAGAGGGTTGTTAAGAAGGCGTACGGTGTGCTAGCTTTTATTGGGAGAGGGATTGAGTTTCGGAGCCATGAGGTCATGTTGCAGCTGTACAAAACTCTGGTGCGGCCGCATTTGGAGTATTGCGTGCAATTCTGGTCACCGCATTATAGGAAGGATGTGGAAGCATTGGAAAGGGTGCAGAGGAGATTTACCAGAATGTTGCCTGGTATGGAGGGAAGATCTTATGAGGAAAGGCTGAGGGACTTGAGGCTGTTTTCGTTGGAGAGAACAAGGTTAAGCCTTTTTCCTCGGATGGTGATGTCCAGCACGAGGGGATATAGCTTTAATTGAGGGGAGATCGATATAAGACAGACGTCAGAGGTAGGTTCTTTACTCTTTACTCAGCGAGTAGTAAGGGTGTGGAATGCCCTGCCTGCAACAGTAGTGGACTCGCCAACACTAAGGGTATCCAAATGGTCATTGGATAGACATATGGACGATAAAAGAATAGTGTAAATGGGCTTTCGAGTGGTTTCACAGGTCGGCACAACATCGAGGGCCGAAGGCCCTGCACTGCACTGTATAGCCATTTTAGTACTTCCCAATTTATCTCCACAAACTTGCCCATGTGATATCAACAACTCTTTCAGGTCAGTCCTGAAGGACATGATAAATACTCAAGTGGTAGAGGCAAAGGTGATCTGATTGGAGATAATAAGGGGAGTGTACCTTAGAATAAAAAAGAAATCTGGAAGATAACTCAACAATTTATCCCAATTTTTAAGAACATCCTCGTTTTCCAATTTAATTTGAGGTATGTCAAACTCCAAGTCATCTGGATTTGGTTTGTCACTTTGAGTTAGAATCATTAAAACCTCCTCCTTTTTCTCTCCTTCCCTTTCAAAGTACCTTTTAAGCATATTCACATGACACACTCGGTGAGTCTTCCTTCCATCTGGTGTTCTTACCATAATTCACCTCACTTAATATCCTTTCAATCTGATAAGGTCCACAAAATCTAGCTTTTAAAGGTTCACCTACCACTGGTAACAATACTAAAACTTTATCACCACTGGCAACACTAGGAACTTTGAATTTCTTCTCCACGACCCGATTCATCACATTTTGTGCAACTTTTAAATGTTGTCTAGCCAATTCACCTGCTCTATTTAATCGTTCCCTAAAATTTGACACGTAATCCAATAATGTAATTTCCGATTTCTCACTCACCAATTTTTCCTCAATCAATTTAGGTGGGTCCTCTTACCTCATGAACAAAAATTAGTTCAAAAGGACGAATATTGGTAGACTCATTAGGTGCATCCCTAATTGCAAACAGTATGAATAGAATTCCTTTATCCCAATCCTCTGGATAATCTTGACAATAAACCCTCAACATTGTCTCGAATATCTGATGCCACCTTTCTAACGCTCCCTGCGATTCTGGATGGTACGCAGTTGATTTAAATTGTTTTATTCCTGAGCTATCCATATCGTATTTGAATAACCTTGAGGTAAAATGTTATCCTTGATCCAATTGTATTTCTGTGGGTAGTCCATATCTAGTAAAGAATTTAAGTAACTCCTCCACAATCTTTTTAGCTGTAATATTACGCACTGGAATGGCCTCTGGAAACTTAGTAGACACATCCATTATCGTCAAAAGATATTAATTCCCACTTTTTGTTTTAGGAAGCGGTCCTGAGCAATCAATTAGGACCCTTGTAAAAGGTTCCTCAAATGCTGGAATGAGTATTAAGGGCACTGGTTTTATCACTGCTTGAGGTTTCCCTATCACTTGACATGTGTGACATGATTGACAACATTTAACCACATCTTTATGTAGTCCAGGGAATAAAAAGGTTTTTGTATTTTAGCTCGAGTTTTCCTTATTCCCAAATGACCTCCCACTAGTACCTCATGTGCAACTCCTTTCTATACCCTACCGGCAATACTACTTGATGAACGTCTGCCCACTTTTCATCCGCCTACATATGTAAAGCTCTCCATTTTTTAATCAAGACATCACTTTTACGGTAATAACACTCTGGTATACACTCAGATTCCTCTTCCGTGTATGCTTTCTGATACATCCGTTTTTTTTCTATTTCTTTTTATTGTAACTCTGCCAATTTTCCTGAACTAAAAGTATCCGCCTCATCCTCCACCTGTTGTTGTTCTTTTTCAACCATCTGATCAAAAATCGTTTCTGATAATTGCACTTCAACTTCATCTTCACTCTTTGATTTGTCCTCTTGCCTTAACCTGCGACTTTGTGACCTTTTTACTACAGAATCCTAAGAAATCCCAGCAAATTCATCCTTCAACACTTCAGTTGTCTGATTTTCCACTGGCTTATCAACCACAGTAGGCATCATTCCCACCTGCGATCCAGCTATATCATTACCCAAGATATACAGGAAACTGTATTCCTGGACAAGATAGTTTCTCTATTACTCCTACTACCACTTCACCACTCTTCACTGGACTTTCCAACCTTACCTTATATAATGGAACACTCCTCCTCTCACCCTGAATTCCACATATTACCACCTTTTCTGGCAACATTCTTCCCAAGCTACGCAATTCCTCATCTCTTACCATTAAAGATTGGCTAGCTCCCGTATCTCTTAAAATTGTGACTTCTTTATCTGCTCCTCTTGATACATGAGTAAACTTTACCCACACAAGTAAATTCTTTAAAGAGATCTGGCACCTCCTTATCAATCACCTCTTGATCAGGCTGTACAATCTTGTGCACCTCCTTTGCTTCACTTTGGGCTTTCCTTTACCACTTTAACAAACCCCACTATCTTATCCTGTTTTACCACATCAGCCTTCCCAGCTTTTCTTCAACCACCAACACTGTGAATTTACATGGCTTAGTTTATTACAGTGAAAACATTTCATTTCCACCCTCCTGGATTTATTTTTTAATCTAAGGTACACTCCCCTTCTTCTCTCCAATCAGATCACCGGTGCCTCTGCCACTTCAGTGTTTCTCATGTCCCCAGTTTCTATCCCTCACAGGCTGAAACTGATGTCGGAAACCAAACTAATTCATAATCATCTGCCATTTCTGCTGCTAACCTCTCAGTTTTAACCCTCTGTTCGTCCACGAGTTCTCACTACATCAGGAATTGAATTAATAAACTCCTCCAAAAGTATAATTTCTCGGAGAGCTTCATATGTTTGGTCTATTTTCAAAGCCCTTATCCACCTATCAAAATTATTCTGTTTGAGCCTTTCAAACTCCATGTATGTTTGACCAAATTCTTTCGTTAAATTTCTAAACCTTTGTCTGTAAGCTTCAGGCACTAGTTCATCTGCACCGAAGATGGATTTCTTCACCTCCTCACATGTCCCAGTTACCTCCTCCGGTAGTGATGCAAATACTTCACTAGCCCTACCTATCAGCTTTGTTTGAATCAGTAATACCCACATGTCCTGTGGCCATTTCATTTGTTTAGCCACTTTCTCAAATGAAATGAAAAAGGCTTCTACCTCCTTCTCATCAAACCCTGGCAATGCTTGGACATACTTAAATAAATTCCCACCATGCCTTTGACCTTGACACTCTTTCTCAGTATCCTCATCACTGTCATCCAACTGTACGTTTTCCTTCAGGCCTGCCAATTTTAACTGACTGTCATGTTTTATGCCCATTTTCTGAAGTTCAAACTCTCTCTCTTTATCTTTTTCCCTGATCTGTATCTCCCTTTCTCTTTCTTTTTGTTCTGCTAGGCTATTCTTTCTTTTCTTCTTTCTTCTCTGTCCTTTTCTTTTTCCTCTCTCTCTCTTTCATATTCAAGCTGCTTTAATTCTTTCTCATGTTCCATTTATTTAATTCGTAACAGAATTTTTGCTATTTCCAATGAGTCAAACTGTATCTCAGGCAACTTTAAATGCTTAGCCACCGCCATAATTACCTAATCTTTTCGTATTTTGTCAGGTAATGTAAACTGCAATGTTTTTGCCAAATCTAACAGTCTGCTTTTAGTCTCTGTCCGTAAGGTACTGCGTGTGACCGTTTCCACCCCAAAAAATTTCATAGACTCTGAAAGAGCCATTGTCCACAACACACTCCCCACTTAAACTAGAATCCCACACCTGGAAAGCAACCACAATATGCTCACCCCTCACTGTCTTTAAGTTCACTAAGCCAATCCAATAGATAGACTTTTATCCCCATTGAGCCCCCAATTTGTTATGGGCCAGGGTTTAGAGAACTCCAAAGTGTAGCATGGAGTTCACCTGACCCACAACCTTTAATGGATTGTGGTATGGGGAGCACATGGCTCGCTCTACAGGTATGGTAGAGCAGAAATGGAAAAGTATTTTTTAAAGCAAAACAATGTTTTTTCTATGAACTCAAGTTAACCTTTTTAAAACATATAGTGAACATCTTAGCAACCATCAATTCAAATACAACACCCAAAGAATACAACACTAAGTAATCCTTTAAGCTTTCCTTTCAACATCCATACGACTTAAAACACCTTTTACCAGAAGCAGATTAGGTTAAAGTCACTACTGTTATTAGTTTTAAATCACCAGGATCGATTTACAGTCTTTAGATAATAGAAAGAGATTCATACATCTTCTGGCTGTGACTGCAGCTATCCAGTTCTGAAAACGAAACTAAAACACACCCTGCAGCAAACAGCCTAAACCGAAAGTTAAAAGCTGACAGACAGCCCAGCACCACCCACTCTCTGACATCACTGCAGTAGTAAACACCCATTTCTTAAAGGTACTCTCACTACAGATATTTATATACACACCCATTTATAAACACACATTTCTTAAAGGTACTCTCACATGACAGATAGCACACTCACCTCAATGATAGCACATTCACCTCAGCGATAGCATAGTCACTCAGCGATAGCACACTCACCTCAGCGATAGCGCACTCACCTCAATGACAGTACAGTCTGCTCAGTGATAGCACACTCACCTCAGTGAAAGCACACTCTCTTCAGGAACAGCACACTCACCTCAGTGATAGCACACTGGCCTCAGTGAGAGCACACTCACCTTAGTAATAGCAAACTGGCCTCAGTGATAGCACACTTACCTCAGTGATAGCACACTCACCTTACTAATAGCAAACTGGCCTCAGTGATAGCACACTAATCTCAGTGATAGCACACTGGCTCAATGATTATACACTTGCCTTAGAGATAGCACACTTGCCTCAGTGTAGCACGCTCACCTCAGTGATAGCACGCTCACCTCAGTGATAGCACGCTCACCTCAGTGATAGCACACTCAACTCAAAGGTAGCACACTCACCTCAGTGATAGCACATTCACCTCAGGGATAGCATAGTCACTCGGGTATAGCACACACACCTCAGTGATAGAAAACTGGCCTCAGTGATAGCACACTCACCTCAGTTATAGCACACAGGGTCAATGATTGCACACTCTCCTTACAGACAGCATAGTGGCCTCAGTGATAACACACTGACCTCAGTGATAACACACTGACCTCAGTGATGGCACACTGACCTCAGTGCCAGCATGCTGGCCTCAGTGATAGCACACTCGCCTCAGTGATAGCACACCCACCTCAGTGATAGCACACTCGCCTCAGTGATAGCACACTGGCTCAATGATTGCACACTCACCTTAAGATTTCACACTGGCCTCAGTAATAACACACTGACCTCAGGGATAGCATACCTGCCTCAGGGAAAGCACACTCACCTCAGTGAGAACACACTCAACCTCAGTCATAGCACACTTGCCTCGGGGGTAGCACATTCACCTCAGAGATAGCACACTCCCCTCAGTGATCATCAGGGAAAGCACACTCACCTCAGTGATAGGAAACTGGCCTCAGTGATAGCACACTCACCTCAGTGATAGCACACTTACCTCAGTGATAGCTCACTCACTTCAGTGATAGTACACTTGCCTCAGTGATAGCACACTCACCTCAGTGATAGTACACTTGCCTCAGTGATAGCACACTCACATCAGGGATAGCACACTCTCTTCAGTGAGAGCTCACTCACCTCAGTGATAGCACACTTGCCTCAGTGATAGCACACTCTCCCCAGTGATAGCTCACTGGCCTCAGGGATAGCACACTCACCTCAGGGATAGCGCACTCACCTCAGGGATAGCAAACTCACCTAAGTGATAGCACACTTACCTCAATGATAGCACACTCACCTCAGGGATAGAAAACTCGCCTAAGTGATAGTACACTGACCTCAATGATAGCACATTCACCTCAGTGATAGCACCCCCCCCCCCCCCTCAGGGATCGCACACTGGTCTCAGTGATAGCACACTGGCCTCAGGGATCGCACACTGGCCTCAGTAATAGCAGACTCACCTCAGGGCCAGCACACTCGCCTACGTGATAGCACACTCACCTCAATGATAGCACACTCACCTCAGGGACAGCACACTCACCTCAGGGATAACGCACTCACCTCAGTGATAGCACACTCACCTCAGTGATAGCACACTGACCTCCGTGATAGCACACTCACCCCAGTGATAGCACACTTGCCTCAGTGATAGCACACTTGCCTCAGGGATAGCACACTGGCCTCAGTGATAGCCCACTGGCCTCAGGGATCGCACACTTGCCTCAGTGATAGCACACTAACCTCAGGGATAGCAACCTCACCGAAGTGATAGCACACTTACCTCAATGATAGCACATTCACCTCAGTGATAGCACACCCCCCCCACTCCGGGATCGCACACTGGTCTCAGTGATAGCACACTCGCCTCAGGAATCGCACACTCGCCTCAGTAATAGCAGACTCACCTCAGGGCTAGCACACACGCCTACGTGATAGCACACTCACCTCAGGGATAGCATAGTCACTCAGCTATAGCACACACACCTGAGCTGACTCAGTGCAGTACTGAATGAATGCTGCAGAGTTTGGAGGTGCTATCTTAGAGATGAGTAGTCAAACCGAGGCCCTATTTGCTCCCTTGGGTGGACATAAAGGATCGTCTGGCACTAAATGTCACTAAAACAGTTTATCTGGTCATTAATCTTGTTGTTCGTTGGATATTGCTATGCATAAAATTGCCCTGTGTGCTTCGTTGAATTGCAACATTGACTGCAGATCCTAAGTAGTTTATGAGCTGTCACACAGTTTGGGTCATCCTGGGCATCTGACAGGTTTGACATAAACATAAGTTCTTTTAAATATGGGCATGCAAATTCAGACTGCAGTTTTAAAATTTGCATTTGTGGTGCATTTGCATGCAAAAGTGAACCTGCGACTCCCACCTCTGAACTCTGCTTTAAAGGTCACCACGAAACAATAAGATTTGAATCAGTCGATGTAAATAGACTGATCTGAATTTATGTACACTTGTTGCCGAGAGAGAAACAGCACAATTGCTGGGCTGGTTATCTCAAAGCATCTGACATTCAATGGTGGAGTACAGATGAATGTAAATGCTTTGATACCACATTCAGTTAGGATGAGTTATCTGTGAATGTAAACACAGTAAAAGTCACATGCTGTCACATGTTGTACGAATTCCTAACTAAACCAAGCAAGTTTGAGATTTATTTCACCTTCCTATTTTGGTTGTTTTTTTTTAAGTTGTTCATTTTCTTTATTTTTTGCTGAATATTAATTCCACTTTGCTATATTATTTTGTGTGAGTGTATGTAGAGCTATTATGTTGCATAAATCTTGAACCTTTTGCCATCTAGAAAGGTCATAGATACTAGAAGTCCCTATTTTGTGGTGTGTTAAATTCAAAAAGCAAGGACCAATTAATTTCTCTTTCTCAAATTTAAAATACAAATCTCTGCTTTGGTGACCTTCACAAGACTAAAAGATGGTTTGATCTATGGTTCCTTTTTCTTCAAGGTCATCAGAAAGTTTCTTTCCCAATACAACCAATGGTATTTTGTTTTGAAGTTGTTATTTTATCGTTAAGTAATTTTTAGTGGTTGGCGAGAAGTGAAAATGACCCTGATTGACCTCTGAACTCTCCCGCTGTCCTTTCACACCTCCGCATGCATGAGAGACACAGTCAATAATTGGGACATCAAGTTTGGTCATGGACAGACAAGGGCAAATCTTTTTCATGATCAAGGGGAGAATTGGGCGTGCAATTTATACATCTGTTTACAATCCAATTCCAAATCTGTCTGCATTCAAGAGAAAATGGTGCACTAAATTGGAATTCAGGACTCTGCAATTTATCTAAAGTTAGATGGAATCTATGTTTGATTTTCCAAACTATGCAGTGTATTGAAATTCAGTCAAACTCCAGCACCGTCTTATTCTCTGAACGAAAGAACCCTGCAGAATAATGGTATCCTGACTAATCCTGAAATGACTATCCTGACTAATCTTAGTTATTTCACTGCTTTTGTCTCAAGTTTATGCTTTTGCTGACATTAACAAAATCTCAATCCATTTTGTAAACTATGTTAATGTTATCTGTCTGAGGTGGGCCACTGATTTTATTGTACTTCTAAATTCTTCCTAGCTTCCTGGCCTTGGTGAATCCAACCAAGGTTGAGTAAGTAGTCTGAATTTAGTTGTTCCTCCTGTTAATTGAGTTATATTTTTCACACCTATGCTAAAGGCACCACCACATCATGAAAATATGCGAATTACAGGTTCAATGAATACATCCGCGCATTACATTTCTTGAAAAAAAAAGCAGTTTTCCTGTACAATTAATGTTTTAAAAAGAGAAAACAAGAGGTTTTGCGTGTGTTGCTGAAAACACAGCAGGGTAAATTAAAATGAAGAAGAGCGATTAAAAATGTTAATAGAAATGTTAAATGGTATAATCTCACTGGAGGCAAGTGGTTTCCAACTGCAATTGAATTCCTAATTAAAGCAATGACTGGTATTTATTGTGCAACATGCTTATTTGTGTAGACTGTAGCTGCTGCCGTGGCTGCTATGGGGCTGTGTCTGTTTCCCTGACTAAGCCAACGGGTTCATTGTACTATCACATTTTGAATTTAGTTCGTGAAATGCTCTTTCCACATTACTGCACTTACAAAAATATTCTCAGTTTTACCATGTGTGTCTGTGCAATTTGAATTTTACAAACTGGTCATTTAGAACATATTAAAGGTTATTTTCCATGATTTCTGACCTAGGTTAAATCATGCAGAAAGAAGAAATGCAACAGAGGCCATACATATCGCCTGGGTAAATAATGATTTATGACACTCTATAATGAACAGTGAATATATGTAAAACAAATTTATTTGAATTATTATTCTGACCATCTGTAATTCTTTTTTTGACCCAGACTGGTTTATCCAAAGCGTGGAAGATGAATCTGCTTAAACTGATATCTACAGTGGTGTTTTCTGTTGCTAGAACGAGTCTTAAGTTACATTTTCATCATATAGAGAGTCTTCGGTCTGAATCCGTAGTGTAGTTATCTAATTACAATTGCAGATAAATAACACAACATAATAAATGGCACATCTGCAGCGAAATAATCAATTGTATGTTGGGAGAGGAAGTTAATAATTGTGAAATGGTTGCAGTAATAGTTGTAATAAGCAATGTTTCTCTTTAACATATTTGCAATTTAAGTTTGTTTCAATTCGTCTGTAAATAAAGGTGCGACCTTGAGGAGATGGTATCTTGTATTAGTTTAGTTTTACACTGTTGCATGACTGTTAATTATCCAACGATTCGAGATACATTAACCCAGTCTGTAACCAGATCGGATTCTGAAATATTAGAGGACAGCACATTGAGAAATAAAATGCAAACTGATGTTGCAGCCTCAGAACACGGACTGACAGCTTTTTATATGGCTCTGGAAAATTTCCCTTTCAAAACTATATGCTTTGCTGCAATAAAATGATGTTATAGAATGCTGTTGGCCAAATTACTTCAAAAACCATTGAAATTGAATCATGTGGCACAGTCAAGCTATGAGACAGAGACTAGGGGTGTTCACTGTTAAATGCATAAGCATTTTTTTTTAGAAATCTCCACTTTGCCATTTTTGGGGAGTGTGATGGAAGATTTTTGACATCATTACTAATTCATAATGCAGCAATGTCACCATTCAGAGGGCATAGACATAGAACATACAGTGCAGAAGGAGGCCACTCGGCCCATCGAGTCTGCACCGACCCACTCAAGCCCCCACTTCCACCCCATTCCCTGCAACCCAACAACCCCATCCAACCTTTTTGGTCACTAAGGGCAATTTATCATGGCCAATCCACCTAACCTGCACCTTTGGACTGCGGGAGGAAACCGGAGCACCCAAAGGAAACCCACGCAGGCACAGGGAGAACGTGCAGACCCGGCACAGACAGCGACCCAGCAGGGAATCGAACCTGGAACCCTGGCGCTGTGAAGCCACAGTGCTATCCGCTTGTGCTACCGTGCTGCCCCAACTTTGAAGCCAAGTGTGACATAATCTCAGTAGTAGAAACTGGATTATTAAATGTTGCAGGTTAAGAAAATAATACTTTATCTCAGTGATTTTTTTAAGGAAGCATAGATTTGATGGGACCAAAACACCTCCTACAGTCTGCAAGTTATGGCCATTTTGTATCTGGTTATGATTCGTTAATACTGCAATGTGAAACGGGTAAATTCAGTACAAAATGTGTTAGGTTAGAGAACCAAATTTCCTATGACAGGGGTTCCCAAACTGGAGTTATATACTATATCCTCTATATCCTCATACATGAAACACAAAAAGGTACATTAAGGTACAGAAGGACATTTGAGAAGCGTTAGGAAATCTCTTAATCTCAAGTAAATTATCCCTCAGTGAATCAAGCTCAAATGTGTTGTCCAAATGCAAGTTTCTTATTCAGGCATCAATAACTAACAGTTATTACAGTTAAACAATGGATGTGTAAAACCTGGTTTCTTGCAACCCAAGGTGATCAAACTTGGCCTCAGTAGATGTTGAATTTCCAACTGCTCTGTGAGCTCTGAGCTCAAATAGGCTGCCCCCTGATCTCTTTTTAACTTTTTCTTTGTGAGTTTTATCACATGATGCCCAGAATGTACATTGAAAAGTTTTGTTTTTTTTACCCGACCCCCAGGCTTGACAATGGCCGTCTTGATGGTTTAACGTTGGTTTAACGTTATGCAGTTAATATCACAGAAGAACAGGATGACTTATGGAATTATACTCAAACACAATGTCACAAGTGGGCCTTTTGCCTAAGAGGATTTGGTGGGATTATCCCACTGCAGTGCTGACTCTCACTTATGCAAGTTGAGTTTTGAACAATGTCTACCATAAAACTGTGCCAAAATGGGCATTAATTGGACACTCTCCATCAGAGAAAACCGAGCATGTCAGTATAGTGTACACCCGTGCAGTAGGAGATATTACAAGGTACAGGGATGGGACTCATTAGTAGGCAATTGAGAAGGAACTTAATTTTGCATCTAGTACATGCTTTAC
The DNA here is from genome assembly GCF_047496885.1 of Scyliorhinus torazame. Taxonomy (NCBI): domain Eukaryota; kingdom Metazoa; phylum Chordata; class Chondrichthyes; order Carcharhiniformes; family Scyliorhinidae; genus Scyliorhinus; species Scyliorhinus torazame. The sequence continues at coordinate 54,901,580 of NC_092716.1, read as the reverse complement.
TTGACTGGATACAGCCCAATATTGTCATAACTTGTGAGGTGAAAAGTAGGCTTTTGTGGGAGCTGAAATTTCTATATCCATTGAACAGACAGCAGTGTGCACAAAGAACAGAAGGAGCCGATAGTGAAGCAAGCCGATCACCCCCCAATACCTGCTGTAGAATTGAGGTTCCGTTCACTTTGGAAGACAGGCCTCATTAACATACGGTGGTGAGCTGCATACCAGAATCAGGTGTTCTAATCCAGTTCGCTGATATAAAATTGAGCAGCCCAGAGGCTTACCTGAGCAACAGAAAGATGAGCCCAACCAAAATGCAGTCATAATAAATGGGGGAAGTCTAGAGTATCAATGGCCCACATTATTCTTGCAGAGACCAGAGCAGGCACTCCTGTTATCCTTAATTTCATGTAAACTGTTGCTCTTTTTTTCATGTCTCCTAGTCTTGGTCACCAGATTTTACTGAGCTAGGAACTTCTGAAAAACGCTTTACCTCCTGTGGGTTGTACAAAATAGCATTGTTGTCCTATGCAGTTTCCAGGATCCCCTATATACATGGATTCCTATCTCATTCAGGCAGACGCTGGGACCAACGAACAGAAGGGCTCCAGGGAATTTGGGGATAAGGCGATAAGTTGACTCCTCAGGTTTAACTCCATTACCACCACCTTGTCACGAGATATTTGATCAGTGATATGCGTCGTTCAGAAATTATGAACCAAATTTTATTCATAATTCTTGTCATTAATATTCAGCTTTTATTAATAACTGCTACAAGATGCTGTTTCGGCTCCATTAATACCTGTATTTTTCTAAAGTTGAAATAGGTTGGAAATGGTTGAAGAGCTGACTTTTAATTAATTTACCATGTACACAATTTACAACAGATACTTCCATTATTTAACCACATTTTATTCCTTCCCCCGATGGAATTATAGTTATTAGGTTGATTCGCTGATTGTTGTGCATGTGGATAATGCTGGATAAATGGGTAACCCAAAGAAAGTAGAATGAAATGTAATCTTGTAAAACTAGTGCCATTTGACATAGTTGATGAGAATTTTATTGCATTTGCCACATTAACCCAATGGCATTCTGGTTTGACTGGCTCGACAAACAGAAAGCAGCACTGCTTCTCCTCCAGATACATCAGGAAAACCTGGGATTCAGGTACATACAGAGAGTATGCAAATATCCTAAAAGAAACTGGCACTGCTACTCTTGTATTAAGTCATACGTTACAGATTCCCATTGGTTTGTCACTTTGCTGCAGTGTACACCCATTCTACACACCTGGCATCATCTGATGTGTTCCCGGCATCAGGGAATACTGTGGCAACAATGTCAAACGGCATCTTTGGCAGTAAAGGAGTTAAAGATGTCTCATTTTTTTGGCCATTTTGAAATGACTAAAGCAGTTCATTTCCTGACTTGGTGAACACCAACAGCTCATTGTTGCAATTTTCTTCTGGTTGAGATTGTTGGAAACTGTAGCATTGGAAATCCAGTCCGATGCACAATATTTGAAATTCCAGCACCAGCATTTTAAAATAATTCAAAAGAACTATAGCATAAATTAGTAATTTATGAAATTCTTATGGAATCAATCAATCATGTGGTTAAGACATAATTGCTGGTAAACTATAAAAATATTTTTTGTTTTATAAAGATTAAGCTTCTGTGGATTATTTTTGTGTTGAAATTCATTCATGCCTGGCAAATATGTTTTATAATATTATTCCTATCAAATTCTGTAAAGATGTTTTGATTAGGGATCAGATTCTCCCTCGTCTTTCCCAAGATTCTTTTTAAATGATCTACAGGGACGCATTCTACAAACAGGGCTTCATCTCATAGTATTCCCAGGCCAGATTCAATGAACAGAGAGCAGTGTAGCTGTTAATAAGGGTATTCATCATGAGACTGACTATTTTTGGCGTTGTCTATGACAGACTCAGTAACTTACAATTGTCCCATGAATATGAACTTATCATTTAATTACGCACTGGGAGACTGCCTTCCATTTCAACCTGCAAGTTAGTTAAGCTCACAGCAATTCTCCAGCCAATCAAAGTGTGATTGGATCAGCCTCAGACAGCCATTGCGTTGCTACTTCTGAAAAATCTTTCACCTACTTTGTTTAAATCTGCCTATGACGATTTAAAATACAGGTAAAACTGTGAATGTGCCAAAAGCTATGGAAAGTGATGGATGCTGTTCAACCATACAGTACCGTGAGTCTTTAAGTGCTGTCAACAAAAACATGTTTCCAATTATTATACAAGAATGTTCTTCAGTAAAACAAATACTTGAAAATATAATAAGCTGCAAAGAAGTTTATCCCCAAAATTTGGAGTTTCTCGACTTCCATTGGATAGTTAAAATAAGAAATGAAAAGGTCTAAATTTGGAACTGAGCAAATATGACAGTCGCCATAATGGTACAAACAGTCAAACTCAGCATTTGTAACATTAAAACAATTATGTTTTGCCTGACTAGACTATTTATCTGGCAGATCTTTGAAGTATCTTCCAAAGTGTGTTTTTATGTTGTGGATCACTAATGAAAATAAATTAAAAATTGAAACCAGGATACTCAAGTTATTTTATTTCTGAATGCTAAATGCTGTAAAGACATTGGGTCTTGCTTACTGCAGCAGAGTATCATCCATGTGCCAGAAATGACTCCTGCAAAAACAAAATTCAGTTCAATGATTCATTTTTTTCTGGTTTGAGAGTTCCGATTTCCGATTATTAAAAATCTCAAGTTTTATTCTTTCTTCAACTTTTAATCTCAGCAATTCATATCTAGATAACAAAATGTAAGCTAATCAGCCCTGCACTTCAAATGTTCCCATTCTATCATCTCATGTCCAATTAACACTATGCAGCTCTCTGTCATGATGCACTGTGAGCTGTCTATAATGACTTTCAGGAAGACATCACACTGAAGGCAAATTTTAAAATATACAAAGAGAAAATAACTATGTTCTTATGTATTATGGTCAGCTTACATCTTTTCTGTATTAAAAATATAAACACACACATGCACAAATGTGAAAGGTGTGTGAAAAGGGAAAGAACTGCAGCCTTTTAAAGCAGACCAAGACAGGCCAGCAGCATGGTTCAATTCCCGTAGCAGCCTCCCCGAACAGGCGCCGGAATGTGGCGACTAGGGGCTTTTCACAGTAACTTCATTTGAACCTACTTGTGACAATAAGCAATTTTCATTTCATATGGTGGTATGCACACTGATGACTCTTACATAGTTGTGTGTTTGCTTGTGTACATCTATTAACAATATAAAAGCAATGAATCAATTCTTAAATAATTCTGCTACAAACTTAGTGACAAACAACCTCATTAGTTAGCACAAAACATTTTTGACAAAATAACATGCTGAGATCAAAGAATTCAAACCATGTGTTGCTGTAAGCGGAATATTTAGAAAAGTCACATCATTAGTTTGAGAGGCCACTTTTGATTTTGATGCTCCTAAATAATTCCCTCAATATGTGCTTGAGCATAATCACAACATTAGGTCAATGCAGTAAAAGCTCTTAAAAAATTATGAAACATTACACAGGTCTCACCTCCACACAGAAGGGAAAAAAAAGTTAACAGAGAAAAATGGAGAGAACACAAAAAATCGATGCATCCCGTTTTAATTCTACTTTCTTGACTTCTATACTCTGTCAAAATAACCCTTCAAACAAGTCTGATTGGGATCTGGCTCATCACACTGTCACCAACTCACTTTTCATTAGACTGTTACTCTCTGTTAGCCTAGCCAAGCAGAAGAACTCAAACACATGCGCAAATTAAATCGACATCCAAACTCCTCCAATATACAAAGCAATTTAAATGATATTCATTAGAGCGATGACAAGTCCTGATGAGGCTTTCAGGAGCTGAGTTCTTCAGCTTTTACAGACTCGGTTTCATGGCCACTGATGCGTAACCAAGGCGACTGTACCTTCAGAAAAGCTGACAATTTTACTGTGCTTCCTGATACACCTTCCTCTTCTGCATTGAGTACTTACCCACAGAATTAAGGCAAGTATACTCTACCCACTGCCAATTTCTTCAGGCTTTAACATAAAGGCCACTTAAGTATAGCTAAACTGTGTATTCTTAAAATAGCAAAGGACTAACTTGAGGTCTTTGCCTTCAAGTACAATGTTATTAGATGACATATAGTTTAATTTGACTTAACATGGCTGCACTATGAACTACTGAAAAGTGTTTATCCCGTTTGCAATAAAATGTGAACCAGCAATGGCGTTTTATAAAATATCTTCAAAATTTTGATATGAACATTTAATCTCAGATTTAACTTGAAGCACACAATCATTGACAAGAAAAGAAGTGCTTGAATAGAACACAGAAAGATGAATGTCTGAAATGTAAATGAAATAGAGAACGTGTACTGTTTGAGTTATTAGATTTGCAAATTCTTTTAGATATCTAAAAATGTTTTCCACAGGTTGAACGCAGAAAATGTAACCCAAGAATGGACAGAACCACTGCAAACATGACCATTCTGACCTGGGCGGTTGCAATCAAGCAGACCAGATTACTAAGACATTAAATGGATAAAGCCGAAGTCAGTTCCTGCTCTAACGCTGTATATTCTCTATAAAGTATACACCGTGAGAACACAACATTGTATCTGCCTAGTACACAACTGACAAGGTACTAATCATTCAGTGCTTGCAGTACTCCTCCCTGCTCCATTAATTGCAATTCAGGGCAGTGAAGTATCACTTCCTTCAAGTGATACTGCTTCTGTACAATGACCCCTTCTGTAAATGTATTGAGCTTGTAGTTTGTGACAATGAGAGGGTAATCACACTTAATAGTTTAAATGTCATTTTAGCAGCAAATGCCCCTTTCTTCAGGGTCAGGAAAATGGCTGGGGACATAACCTGACTCAAAGTCCCAGGAGGGAGGACATTACCAGCATTTTTAGTTAAACAGAATTATCCATACCTACGTATCTCCCCAAGGACAATGGTCAGCATTCATATTGACTAATGCATAAGCGTTCAGCAAAGTATAGTGCAATCAGTACAGGTACTCCTCTGTAACTAGTTCTTGTTGCTCTTTAGAACCTCTAGATTTTATGAACCACGCTGATGCCTCTCACATTTTTAACTCTTTGATAACTGACTTGCAATTCTCTGACCTCTGATTTAACCTCGCCAAGCGAGAGGCTGCATCCAGAGCAGTTTGGATAATTGGATGTGTATTGTACTCTCAATCCGTGGTTGCCTTTGGTATCACAAGATATCCTATATTAATCACTGCTGTCCAACAGAATGCATAATTAATGCTCAGTGCACAATCCCTCAAATTGTGCAAATGTAACCCAATGTTGTACAACAGTAAAAATGAGCGCTGACAATTAAATATGTATTTACACCAGGTCTGGAAAATCTCTTGGATCTCGTTCTGCTCCGCCACCATGACTTTGTCAGAAGTTTAATGAAAATCCTGTCATTTGTTTCTTCTAATACTGAATGTAAGTATCTGAGCGCTGCATTAATTAACACAAGGTTTTGAAAGTATATATCATTAAACCTTTCCGAACACGGCTGCCATTGGTGTTAGGTCATTTAGTTCCACTGCAAGAACCCTTGAACTGTAACAGATATAATTTGTGTATCCGGCCCCCCTGCTGTTTATTCGGTATAGATATCCTCCATCAGTGTGGAATAACTTAATAATAACAGATTATCAGGATTGTCAAATGGGATTTCTGCATTTGTGAAAACGGCTGTAAGGTTCAATTGAGCCACAGGCATTCTGCTAATTGCAGCAACATTTTGTTTAGAAGTGAGATGATAGGATTTTAAACCTGTGAACATTTGATTCTCCTCAGTATTTTCAGCTGTTTAACATTTACAAATGTTTGTGGTATTTTTACTTACAACTATAAAGAAAAATAACAATATCATGAAGTGCTGCTTTCACTGGGCAGAGTGTGTGGACACTCACGCGCATGCACACTCACAGACACACACACACACGCAAAATGAAGGGCATGACCCAATAATCACCACTCAGACTGGCTGAACTGTTTACTTAAACCGAGGGTACGGAATTCCTATTTGGTTCTGTAACATGTATATTTCTTTTTATTGTATCCTGTTACATTCATACACTGTATTTGTTGCAGTGGTCCAGAGTGCTTTCATACAATAATCGATTATGTTAACATATAAAATATTTTTCAGTAGAAAAGATGTTGACATTGTAACAAAATTTAAATAAACAATTTTAAGGAAATTAAAAAGACAATGTTGACTTCACATGGAATTTGAATTGCAACTACTTTCTGAATTTAATACTCAGGTTAATTGCAGCTACTGCGCCTGTTTTACATGTTTCAGAACATGGCTCAGCAGAATCCTAGAAATTGTGTAATTAAATTCTCAAATGTATAAAATAACCAGTATTCTCGTTCTAACATGTAGAGCACATATGCACAGTACATATATCCATTGTATCCAATCATGGAAAGCAGATGACAATTAGAAATCCATTTAAAGTCCAGCAAATACAAAATGGGATTGAATTTTTAATCCTTCCCCTGCTGAATAAGCAGGAGTTCCATATCGCTGGCCCAACAAATGCTGTGAATAGCACTGGAAGGGTTAAGGTGATTGTGAAAGCTGTCAAGTATATACAGTGTTTCTGTTAAAGGGGAAAAGGGAAAGAATCTCAGACAAATGTTAATGCTTCTTGAGCAAAACTTATCACATAGATAAAAATGGGAAAATTGAAAAAAGTAAACCCAATGTTTCAGTCAGCTTCATGGTTTCTCAACGAGTAACCATTCATTAGATGTTCTGTTAATGTCACAGTCAAGCTTGCTGGGTAATGTTGGTTTTAGATAATGCCCAATTTTCAAAACATAATTCATGGCGGCTGTCATCTCGAGCTGGTCTGATGCCAGTTGACTGGGACAGAAGTCAACAGCATTGAAAGATCAATATGTACAGGACATAAAATATTACAAAAATTGAGATTTCATGCACAAATGTTGGTAGTCTTGTTTGTTAGATACCAATCCTTTATTAAGTTATACTTTGGTTTACTATAGCCACTCTGCGGTTACAGATTTGGGGCTATGCTCCTTGGTAGTTGGTTTCTGCTAATTTTACCTCAGCAGTAGCTCTCTAAGCCATGGCATATTGATTTCTTGTTGTGAAGTGCACTGTTCAAGCTCCATTTAAGATTTTCATCTTGTATGTAGCCCTGAACACATCATAGTGCCATAAATTAGGTAAATTGCACATTCATCACAAATGTTATTTTAAGATACTGTGTAAGTGTGGCGGGTGGAAGATATACAATGTGTCGGAATAAGCCAGTCCTTGGGTGGGGTTACGGCTAGGTCCCATTGCGCACCTGTGAATTAAGGCCTATCGAAAGGTGCTAACCCCTACAGTATCTCTCTGTAAGTGCTGTGGTTATCTGACAAATAATACTTTAACCAATACCACTGCCTGACAGGACCATAAACCCACTCAAGCTCCAGCCAGGTTCCATGTTAATGTACTCATTACCTGCAGCACCTTGTATGTAGACTATACTGCAAAAGCAACACAAAATTATTGTAAAATGGTTTAATGTTGCAGCAGGGGGAAAAGAAAGTTATATGAACAGTATTAATGGTGTTTCATTTCCAGCAACAAGACAGGGCACAGAGTGCGTTACAGTATCTGTGCTGTTTACATGTCAATTTTATACATATATTCTCGTATGGTGTCAGCTGTCAGTTATTTCTGCAAATTAACTGAAAAATGGAGATGAACAGACTCACTCAGTGTGCTGGTAACCACAGGTTACCTTTTATATGCCAAAATATAAAGATGCAGTAGGGAATCATGGGAGAATAATTAGGCAGAACAAAACTTACCAATCAAAGGCATTCTACACATGATGATCATTAAAATAACAAGTGAGAGTGCTCATAAATAAGTAAAGGAGGTTACATCATGGAATGCCTTTTTACATTTGTAGCAGGATCTCGTAGCATAAACCCTTTGAAAGAATTTTGTATATTACTGTTGAAGAAATACAGTACAAGTGTTTTTTTTTCTAATTTTATTAACCCTTTGAGCATTGACTATTCATTTTAGCTCTGTAAATAGTTAATTTCCATTAAATAATACATCTGAAAATTATATTGTGCAAAATCATCTGCACAAATATCATGACAATGGAATTGAATAAAGACAGCTGCAGATCATTATTTTAATAATGGCTTTCAGTCAGTGATCTGAAAAATAAGAATGCTGCCAATTTGTTTTTGCAACTTAATGCAGAAGTGCTTTAGCAGTGCTCAGAGGGTTAAAGGTTAAAGGCTGAGAAATGCCAGCACACTTAATTCACATGAGAAAGTGCACCAGGTTCAGTATTAAATGCTTAACTAAATTGTCCATTACGCATGCAGCTTAATGCATCTGAGCGATACACAGCAACTAAATCCAATTTACACAAAATTCCAAACACTTACCATTTTTACCCTTGTAATCAACCAGTAACAACAGCTGATTACGTGCTTCCAATAAACACTGTACAGTTATATAAAAGAGTTCAGATCAGAGTGCTACTCTGCAGTAAATCAAGAACATGTGCCAAGAGTTGTTACAGTAGCTTTAAGGCTTCTTTCAGAGTTGTCCTCAAAGCAAACAGTTAGGTTACTGAAGTAAATGCTACTGTTTCTCCAGCTCTATAACATACAGAAGGTGATCCTCTGGTGATTTGCCGTGAGTTTTACTGAGATGCAGTTTAACTGCATGTTTACTGGCAAAAGTCCGATTACAAAGTTTGCACTGGAACGTTGTCCCAGCCTCATCGTCTTGAGATGGCAACACTGATTTTTCAGAGGGCAGTTTTGCATGTGTTATCTGGCTGCTTATCTGTTCACTAGAAAGTTTTGATAAGTCTCGTAACCTGAAGCCTAAATGTGATTCTAAGTGACTGATGTAGGTTGAAGGAGTTCTGATTTGTGATGCACAATCATTACAAAAAAACACTGGATGACCAGAGTCCAGGTTTTTAAGAAATTTTGTTCCACCTGTCCTTCGAAGCTGGTACTTGACATTGGCTAACCAGTGGCTGATCGTTGTCATGGAGAGTCCTGTAAACCTTGAGATGTGCATCCTCTCTTGTGGGCTGAGGTCCGACATAATGAATTTACCATCTGTGGTTTGCCGCAGGCTGGCTGCAAACTGGGCCTGCAGTATGAGCAAATGCTGTGGATTCCAGTTTGACTGACGGCCTTTACGTTTTTGAGCTGGGGAAATCTCCTCTAGCTCCTCCATAGTGCTACCATCCACCTCAGATTTGTCTGAAATGCTTGTAGGTGTAGAAGATTTTGATGTGTGACTTCCTGTCAGGTTTTTCAGCATATCAGATATATCTGACAAGGCATTCTCGCGTAGCGGCGAGTTTGACATGAATGACACGACTGCAGATGTCTTTGCTGTTGTCACAGTGGATGAAGAAGATGTTGACGACGGGGATATGGATGACAAAAGCACTGAACCCAAAGAACCACTTTTGTCACTCTTGGCTTTCGTCAAATCAATGGGCTGGTCACTGCTGACATGATAGAAATAACGGTCTATGGGCTCTGTTTTTTTGGCCTGCAAAATTGGTGTGGCCACAGCAGCCTTTTCTGCCAAGCTGTTACTCATTTTGTAAAGCATGCTCATAGGGTCCAGGATAGGCAGTGCAGGTTTAGCTGCTTTTCCTAAGTGAACATTCATAATGGACTGCAATGCACTTAATGGGTTTACAAAAGGTTGTTCGGGAGGGTGGTCTGTAATAATAGCTGTGCTGGTGCACATACTATTTGTCGTGCGTTTTAAGGCCTCTGTACCATTCTCCAAATGATCCTTGACTGGACTCTCTTTTGTGGTGTCTTTCTGGTTGTTGCAAATATTTTCGTGGCTTTTAGGACTGGGATCTTTTGAAGCTTCGCTTTTCTGTTGCTCTCCTGCTTCGCTGCCACACGGAGAAGGTGCTTCCTGCTTCAGTCGAGACAATTTATTTTCCGGCTCTTTCATTTTTTCTTCCGTTTTGGTTACCTTTTCTGTGACTTTCTTCACTAGCTCTTCCATTGCATGGAAATTGTTTTTTGGTACAGGAGAGTTCTGGCTACTGGGCGGTGAAACTAGTGGCTGGCTCTTAGGAGATGCCATAATATCAATGTTGCTTTGTGCTGACTTTAATTGTGTAGTCTTCCCTGATGACCCAAATGGTAATTTCATTATACTAGGAAGCTGGTAAGCTGCATGAATGCTAGGATAGCCACTCCAACTTGGAGTCCCATTCTGAGCTTTATTAATGGCAGAGGTCACTGTGTTTTCTAAAGATTTAAGGATGTCTAGGCCTCCTTTAGGATTTTCTTCCAGATCTTCTTCTGTCAGATACTGATATTTTGAGGAAACATTGTATTTTTCATCATCATCACCACAGTTTTTCACCTTCTCCTTGACTTTATCCTCATCAATTTCAGTGTCTCTTTCAACTTCCCTTTTTACTTCAAGATTTAATTTTGGTGAGACGCTGGCTGGGGTACTTAACGACGAAGTGAAAGCACTTGCAGCTAGGGGAACGGACTGGACTTTATCTTCCAAGATGGCCGTCACCGGTGTTGGTGTCGGCGTCTGTGGTGCCTCAACAATCTGTTTCCCTTTCTTGATGGCAGAATTGGTCACTTTAACAAAATGTCCAGTTACCATCATGTGTGCGGTGAGTTCCTGCAGCGTATCATGAGAACTCCCACACTCCATACACTTGAGGATTTGAGACTTTCTCGCCTCAAACTGCCAGGCGTAGCTGGCACCATTCTGGTGCCCATAGCGGTTATTTGGTGTAACATAAGGGTTGGAGGACTTCTGCAGTGCATCACTTGTGTCAGAAAGAGATGTTTTCGGTGTACCGCCTGTGGAATCTGGAGAACTTGGCAGCTCAAGCTCAAGCAGTGCCCTTTTTCTGGTGGCCGGGAGGACCTTTGTGGAGATTGGTGCCACAGGTTCCTTTAGAGGCACTTTCTGATAGTGTTTTGTTTTGATCATGTGAACACTTAAGTCTTGAAGGGACTCAAAAGAGTGGCCACAATACATACACTTTAGCACCTTTTGAGCATCCTCCTTTCCCTCCATCTCCAGTAAAGAGCGTTTACGAGGCTTGGACCATTTTTTAGGATTGTTATTGTCAGTTTCATTATTTTCATCTCTGTAATGTCCGGTTTCATTCATGTGCACAGTCAGCTCCACCAAGGTGTCATAAGCAGCACTGCAGTCTTTACAGCGGAATTTGCTAGCCCCAGTAAATATGGAACCATAGAGCTTACTGCTTTGTCTGTACAACTGTACTGTGCTGAAGAGACTTGGCTCCTGAATCATCCTGGTCTGAGAGACTTGCTGCAATGTCTTTGACATGGCAGACTGATGCCAGTCAAAACTCCCACTTCCACAACTGCTACTGCTGCTACTACTACTGCTGCTGCTACTGCCACCATTTGTTACTGGCCCACTTGGCTGGTTCAGGCCCAGACTCAGCGATGACCAGTAGGAATTGGACAGGATATTGTTGTATATTGCTTTCATTTGTTCTAAACTGTCCTGCACTCCTTCCTCAGGAAGACCGCCGCCCTCCTTGCTTTCATCTTCATTCTTTATCGAGTTGCTCTCAAAATCGGCCAATCGATCACTGGTTTCACTAACGTGAGACGTGCTGTCCATCTCCTGGCCGGAAAACTCGGCAGCTGGAGAGTCCTGGTAGCTAGGTGACTCCTTGCTAAATTCCTGCTCATTGCACGCATACTTTGAGGACGATTCCCCATCAGCTCCAGACTCATTGGCTTCAGCTTCCTCGTCTCCTAACACTGCTGCTTTCAATTCGTCTGAAACGTAGGCTGCATTTAAAAAAAAGGAGAGAACAGTTTTAAGGTAATTGCTGCTGGTACGGATTGAAATTAAATATGGCAAAACATCATAACTGATAACATCTGCTGCAAAGTTAGATAGTTAAAATGTAGTGTTTCTTGGGTGCATAAAATCGTCTCTTCAAACATAATTTGCCACCTTATTCTTCTCAAGGGGCAACAGCTTGAAATTAAAACTAAATTTGAAATTAATGAAGCAAATTCTGGAGGTGGCATTCATTTCTAAAGTAATAAATTACATGTATCAACCTCAGAGACAGCAGTTTCTGTCTGTCAATTAATATGTCTTGCGCTTCTTCTACCTCTAACGCATTTCCAAGCCGAGGCAGTCACAATTTAAATTATACAACCATTATAAATTCCTGTGTCTTAATGTTTAGCAAATTGAATATTAATTCTAAATGCTACCTTTATTTTAAATAAAAAGCTGCTTGAAATATGCAGACTGATTATCAAAATTTGGGCTCCAAATTTCAAAACCTTATGATGATTTAGAGAGCTACATCCGGATTTGCCCTTCCATACTTCAAAAATTCTGCTATGGAAGAACAGATGGTTGAAAAATTCTGTACTGACTAATCACAGCTACATACAGGTTTATGGAAGAATGTTACTTTCGACCCACTGACATTTAAGTGTGCATCATTTTAATCAGACATTCACTCTGTCAAAACAGTGAAATGCATGCATGCCTGCAGATGTCAGAAATGGGTTTAGAAAAAAAGCTTTTGGAAAATATGACAATAACAAGATTGCCAAGTTTTGGTATAAGATTTGATGTTTTCATGCTGCAGTAATTTTCTTTGAATAAATTTATAAAATGCTACTGAAAACCCATGAGAGTACTGAGATATATGAAAATGTATGTTGTTTGTATTACATAGTTTTCGCACTCCCGTTTAGATTTTTCACCATTAGTGGTGTTGAAAAAAAAAATGCATCAGCGCCGAATGTAAAATTCACTGTAAAAGAATCATTCTCATGGCATAATCAGTTCAATAAAGTCTGGACTCCAACTTGATGGAATTAAACAAATCCCTAGATTTTACAAGCAAAAGAGTGAGGGGGAAGGTGGGCGGGGGTGGTGAGGTTCTGATTTGAACAGTTGTTTGGAAGAGTATGTGTGTGCCAACAAAATGATGTCATCATCCAATTTAAACTAGCAGAAACAGCATGCGCGAAAACAGCGATTAATCACTGCAAATACTAGCATCATGCATGAGCTGTGCAGAAAAATCAGGCACCTCCCCCAGAAATTGGAACAGTAACATTTTTTTTGCTGTTTCGCAATATTTATTTTTCATTATGTTCCAACAGACCAGGCCTACAATAATCGTTTGGGGCATTGTGGAGAGAGCTGTTTTCACGCATCATCAGTGACCAATCCATAGAATTGTACAAAGACTCAAAATTCAAAAGCTAAAGACCCAGTTTCCCCACATGATTATTGTTTACAACTGGGAGAAGAAATGATGATGAAAAAATAGATGCAGATGTCTTTCATACTCTGGCCTGACCCAGAACAGGAACTGCAATGTGCAAAACGCAGCAACGAGACAGAGCAGAAAAACAAAACCTCAGAAGATGATGCCCAGATCAGAAAACATAGCTGAGAAGGTAGCTGAGCTAAGCAGAAGTAAGAATAAATTTAATATTGAGAATAATATTTTAAATCGGCACTGAATTTTTCATACCGTTTTCATGTCTCTGCTGCCTAGATCATGGAAGCGTCACCTATAAACTTCTTAGGAGAAAATGTTCTAATTTTTCCAAAGGGAGATTCCCTGTATTGATACACTCCTGGGACCTACTGCAAATACTGACACCGTGATGGGACCACTGAAAATATTGGACATATTTCTAGGACCGCATGCAACTATTGATACAACTCAAGAGGATCCCTGGAACTGTCCACACCTCTGAAAATATTGCCACACTTTTGTGACTCCCTTCAAATATTGCCAAACCCCTGGGGAATGTCTGTGTATACTGGCAAACTCCATATGTCATCCTTACAAATACTGGTATACATCCAAGAGCCTCTGCAAATACTAACACACTCTTATGACCTACTGAAAATAGTCAGACACCTTGTGAAAATACTGTTGTATTCCCAGAGATCTTGTGCAAATATTATCAGTGAAATCCTCTCACCCTCATGTCTAACAAATAGTACTCGTCAAAGCAAAGCACCACAATCCAAGCAGAAAATGTTTGTTAGTATGTACAAGCGACAGTAAAATGTAAGCAACAAAGATGGAAAATGTATGAATTCTCAACACACTATACTCTAGTTATGTACCGTGTGCCAGGCAAACAAAAATCTGATAACCTTTTGGATCTCCTGGAGTCTGCAGAGCTTAGTTTGAAAACATGTTTTGATGCTGAATGATGTGCTCTGAGAGTTATATTGATATCCAAGAATTTGCTGGATTATGTTGGGGATCAGGAGGGAATTTCACACAAACCTATATTTTTGAACATTTCCTACAGGTGATTCACATCACTAATGTAAGGTTCCTTCCTGTTTATTTCCCCTTTCTTTTATTTTTGCTGTTCTTATTTTGATCCATGGATGATTAATGGACATGTCTCTTTAAGGCAAGCAGTCTGTGACTTTAATTAAAGCAGAAGAATCCATAATTTAAGGAGATCACCTGCTGGTTTAAACTGGAGCTTCAGACTTTTAGGCATCAGTGAGAGAGATGGGTTGGGATTCGGTTTGATTGATTGACTGGGGCCCAATGGGTTGGCCCAAAAGGCTGTACAGTTTCCGTTTGTCTCTTGACATCTTTCCTCCGTGTTTCTCTCCAGAAAGCCTGTGGGTGTTATATTTCTAAAACTACAGAATGAATGAATCTTTCTACAGGAAAACCAGTACGGATTGTAAACAGAGGCTTTAACTTGTTACTCTCTCCCCGGAAAGGCTGTGACTGCTGTACTTGTGAAGTTACATAGAACCTGGATGAATGAGTCTACAGAGAAGACCATTCCAGGCTGCAAACAAAGACTTTAACCTGCAAGCTTGCTGTGAGGAAAAGTGTGCTAAAACCATTATCTGAAACATTGGCCGCGATTTAACTAAATGGGAACAAAGTACCACAGCGAGGACTTTTAGCCACGTGTTTCCCAGCACTCGCAATGCCGAGAAACACGCCATAAAACAGCACTCACGTTAGATAGATGGCCTAAGCCGCACATAGCCCTATTTTGAGCACTGAGGAGCTCCAGTCGTGCAACTCCTCAGTTTAGCGCGAGCTCGGGGCAAGATTTTTATATGGCGCCCTGATCCCTGGAGCCCCAGAAGCGATCCCCGACTCCCCCTCCAAGCACACACTATGGGAGGGTCCCCGGGTTCTTCAGCACCCCTCCCCAACACCGGCACAGGGTACACCCAACCCAGTCGCCACCACGTGAAAAATACCAGCCTGGCATTTTGGCAGTGCCGCCTGGGCACTTTGGAAGTGCCAGGCTTGTGTCCCAGGTGTCACTGCTAGGGTGCCAGACTGGCACCAGCAGTGCCCGGGTACCACCTTGCTAAAAGGGCTTCCACACCTGGGGATCTCTGGTGTCATTTCATCTGGTCCCCGAATGTGGAAGCCAGCACTGAATGGCGCCTGAGGTCTCCGAGATGAAGGAGATCCCACGTCTCAGGTAACTCGGGAATATGCACATTAAAATGAGACTAGCTGTCTCGCTTTAATATGCAGATGTTAAAAAGTGATTCTGCCCACAATGGGCAGGATTTACATTGCAATTTCTTATGCGATCGCGGTAGATCTTGCTAGACATTTTGAGCCGGATAGATTCTGGTAGACGGGCTTCTTTTGGCCATACTGCGCTGCTTTTATGGGTGCAGCATGGCCATAAAATCATGCCCAAAGACTCTTGTTTTATTTCAGTTATGATTTTTACCCCTTTCCACCCCTCTGTGTCTGCCTTGTGTGTGTGCGTATGTGTGTGCGTGTGCACAGAGAGTGAGGGCAAGTTAAAGTCAGAGTTAGGCATTAGTTAATCATTAACCAACTGTCTTTACTGCATTTTTATAGTTCTTGTTATGAATAAACAGTAATTGTGTTTAGATTTATAAACCTGGTGACTATGATGCACTATCAATTACGACGAGACGAGAGTAGAGAGTAATCGAGGCTTTATTACACAGAGATGTGTGGCCTCCTACGGCTGCTGCCGAAATGGCTGCAGTTCGGAGAGCACACACATTTATACTGCTCCTACTGCGCGGAGCCAGCAGGCAGGGATCTACCCCAGTACCTGTAGCACAGGGGCCTTACCGTAATACCCTTGTACGCAGTACAGTATATACAATATAATACAACAGTGGTGACTACCACATTCACCCCCTGTTAAAAATGAGTCCAGCACGGGTGGTGGAAAACTATTTACATACAGGTTGTCATTAAAATTTCAGAGAAGGTTACAAATTCAAACGGTCGGGCGCCTTGATCCGTCATTGAGAGCGCCGCAGTGCTGGTGGCAAGTCAGGCGTCGGCTCGGTCGTCGGTGACTCCGGGAGCGTGTCGACATCCTCTTCATCCCCAGGTGGGACCAAGGGGAGGATGAATTGTCCTGGAGCGGAGGCTGTGGTGGGGTGCGCTGGGGCATTGGAGGGTGGCGCCGGGGCGGGGGGGGGGGGGGGGGGTGTGGGGCCCCAGCTGGTGCCAAGTCCCTGAGGGAGACTGTGTCTTGGCAGCCGTCGGGGTACGCTATGTAGGTGTACTGCGGGTTTGAGTGGAGTAGCTGTACCCTCTAAACCAATGGGTCCGCCTTCTGGAGCCGCACGTGCTTGAGGAGGAGAACGGGTCCTGGAGCTGCCAGCCACGTTGGGAGTGAAACCCCGGAGGTGGACTTCCTGGGGAAGGCAAAGAGACGTCCATGGGGGGTTTCATTAGTCGTCGTGCACAGGAGTGACCGAATGGAGTGAAGTGCGTCGGGGAGGACCTTCTGCCAGCGGGAGGCCGGGAGATTTCTGGACCGTAGGGCCAGCTGGATGGCCTTCCAGACCGTGCCATTCTCCCGCTCCACCTGCCTGTTTCCCCGGGGGTTGTAGCTGGTCATCCTGCTCGAGGCAATGCCCGTTGAGCAGGTACTGGCGCAGCTCATCGCTCATAAATGAGGATCCCCGGTCGCTGTGGACATAGGCGGGGAAACCGAACAGAGCGAAGATGGTGTTGAGGGCTTTGATGACGGTGGCAGACGTCATATCGGGGCAAGGGATGGCGAAGGGGAATCTGGAATATTCATCGACCACATTGAGAAAATACGTGTTGCAGTCGGTGGAGGGGAGGGGCCCTTTGAAGTCCATGCTGAGGCGTTCAAAGGGGCAGGAGGCATTCACCAGGTGCGCATGGTCTGGCCGGTAGAAGTGTGGTTTACACTCCGCGCAGACCTGGCAGTCTCTGGAGACAGCCCTGACTTCCTCGATGGAGTAGGGCAGATTGCGGGTCTTAATGAAGTGATAAAAGTGGGTGACCCCCAGGTGACAAAGATCGTCGTGCAGGGTCCGGAGTCGGTCAACTTGTGCGCTGGCACATGTACCTCGGGACAGGGCATCGGGGGGCTCGTTGAGCTTACCGGGGCGATACAAAATCTCGTAATTAAAGGTGGAGAGCTCGATCCTCCACCGCAACATCTTATCATTTGTGATCTTACCCCGCTGTGTGTTGTTAAACATGAAGGCAACCGACCGTTGGTCTGTGAGGAGGGTGAATCTCCTGCCGGCCAGTTAATGCCTCCAGTGCTGCACAGCTTCAACGATAGCTTGGGCCTCCTTTTCGATGGAGGAGTGCCAAATTTCGGAGGCATGGAGGGTGCGGGAAAAGAATGCCACGGGCCTGCCTGCCTGGTTGAGGGTGGCGGCCAGAGCGACGTCTGATGCATCGCTCTCGACTTGGAAGGGGAGCATCTCGTCGACCGCGTGCATCGCGGCCTTGGCGATGTCGGCCTTGATACGGTTGAAGGCCTGGTGAGCCTCGACCATCAGTGGGAAACCGGTGGAGTGGATGAGTGGGCGGGCCTTGTCCGCATAGTTAGGGACCCACTGGGCGTAGTATGAAAAGAACCCCAGGCATCGTTTGAAGGCCTTGGGGCAGTGGGGAAGTGGGAGATCCATGAGGGGGCGCATGCGACCGGGTCGGGCCCTAGAACTCTGTTCTGAACCACATAGCCGAGGATGGCTAATCGGTTTGTGATGAACACACACTTCTCCTTGTTGTAGGTTAGGTTGAGGAGTTTGGCGGTGTGGAGAAATTTGGAAAGGTTAGCGTCGTGGTCCTGCTGTAATTATTTGGCAGCCAAGGGCCAAAGGCTTTGGGTATTTCAAAAAGAATTATTGCTTAATTCGTTTGTGTTGTGACTCCGGGACAGGTGGGGCTTGAATTGACCACGCTCTAACCCAAAGGTGTCGTAATACTAAGGAGAATCAATTTATGTGGTAAAGCTCATCCATCTGTTGTGATCTGCGCCATGGCATGTCCTAACTCAAACCTCACATGAGATTCTTGAGACACTTGGGGGAAAGTAGCTGAGGTGAGTTCCAGTTCCCTTCCTCACTGTTTTAATTTACGGAGCAGTTTCTCCTGAGTAGGCGGCAACCATGGCTGAAAAGCTCCACCATCCGCTTATGATGTGGGTTAAGGGGGGAGCCACCCCCCCAAACAAAATTGCATATCAGAATCTGCTGACAACCAAGTTATCTCATTTGCTATTTTAAAAAATTTACATTTTTCGTTTCCTGCGAAGAACAACGACCCCCATGCCAACACCTCTAGTACAGGATTATTACAACCATGCACTTAATGTCAATCAATGCTTAGCACCCAAGTAGAACTAGACAGGGTGCCCGATAACGATCTGTCATCAGGAGGTGCAATTCAAACCGAGTGAACTAGTTTGTACCAGCTTTAGTCATCAGCAACCCCAAAGCCTGGAAACGTGACTATCTTAACTCCATGCAGCATTCCATGCAGTAAGGTAGCACAAGGGAATGACAAAAGGACTCAATGAAAGCCAGAAAATTCAAATATCTTGGAACACGAGTTCAACTTTACGTCCTTAAGGTTGGGTGTGAAATACTCTTCATCTCAAAACACCTATTCCATCCACTTGTCTATGTTGCAAAGACACAATTTTTCACTTCTTCACATCTGGGAACAAATCCATCAAAAACAGAAAGTATGACGATATCTTCTCCCCGACAGCTGTGAATGGTCCTGCTTCCCAGCCGTATCAAAGCAGATAACGTTCCAAATAACAAAGGCCACAAAAGCAGACGGTGTTGGACAAGGAGATTGAGGTGCTTTATTGATGTTTTGGGGAAGGGGTTGTATCCTAAAGTCAGGGTTATGTTTATTTCTATTAATAGTTTTTAAAAAAATAAATTTAGAGTACCCAATTCATTTTTTCCAATTAAGGGGCAATTTAGCATGTTCAATCCACCTAGCCTGCACATCTTTGGGTTGTGGGGGCGAAACCCACGCAAACACGGGGAAAATGTGCAAACTCCACACGGACAGTGACCTAGAGCCGGGATCGAACCTGGGATCTCGGCGCCGTGAGGCAGAAGGGCTAACCCACTGCGCCACCGTGCTGCCCCTTTATTAATAGTTTTAATACTTTTACACAAATTTGTCAGAGTGCCCGAACAACTTGTACGTCATAATATTGGAGGCAAGTTGTGCCCAAATACACTGAAGATGATGTTCCTTCCCAACATGCATCAGGTATGGTGCACTGCATTCTGTTTGTAACACAAAACATTAACATGGACTCCCTTCATCGATTTTCAGTTTTAAAAAAACGCACTGTGCATGGCCACAAGTATCCAAGGAATTGTACATTTGCCATTTTAGTTTATTAAAATTATACAGTGCCCAAGGGGAGGTAGTCCCATAACCCCTTGCTGGCTTTGGCCCTAAACTTTTCAGAACAGATGAATTTTGAAGGCTGGGTGAATACATCAATTTTATTGCCTAATAAATTACTGCACACTTCAAATTTCACTGCCATTTGTCTTCTTCTTTAGAATTATGAATGAAACATATGTAATTAATAATTACACCATCACAGGGGGTTTGTAAAAGCTTTATGAATTCTGATTTTCCAAAAGATAAATGGTGATATATTACTTTTTGTGCTACACTTGTGATAATGCAGAGCATTCAGTATTCAAGGCCAAAATAGTCAAGTGGCTCTGAGCAGGCACCACTGCAAAACCTCTCAGGATGTTTTTGGAAAAATATCCAAAAGTAAACAGCCTGTAAATACAGACTTCAGCTCCCAGAAAGCAACGCGTAAAAGCTTACTAACTGCAGGACATGTAGCCAACAAGACAATAAACAACACTGAGACATAAATATATTGTAGACTTTGGTGGATTTTTTAGTTGTGGTGAGGGCCTTTTAATGCGGAGCAATCTGGCAAACACGAAAGCCATGCATGACTGTGGCCTTGTAGTGGATTTCAGTGGAGCCCTGTCACTTATGCACAAACTGTAACCCTTTGATTACCGAGTGACCACTTCCCTATTCAAATAACTACATTCACTAGCCTTATCATGCAAAAGATGGAAGAAATAATCTCTATATATTCTTACACTGAAACAAAAACCTACAAAATGTAGGGACTAACTACATTTTTCAGAAATTCCCAAAAAATAAAAAACACTTTTTAAAAAAAAATTACTTTTATTTTCAATAAATTGAATAACAAGTGCTGTTGTGGTCTTCAATAGGTTGGACACCTCTTTAGAAATATTCCCAACCCTTAAGAAAAATGAATTTTCCGCACCCTTACAATGCTCCCTTGCCATTGCGGCATTGACGTTGTTTCTTTTCTGAAAATCATCTGTTAATCTATTTGGAACATTATTCACAAAGTCCTCCCCTTCTACAGCATAGCGAGGACCCAGGCTTAGTAGGAGCAGGGTTTAGTTGTTTGGTGTATATCAGCATGAAGTAATTCACTGAATTCAAGGAACAAAACAGAGTGACTCGACTTCCACTAATGGTTTAAATCATTTTGTTGAATCAAGCATGGAATCAAATATTTTACTCAGTAGAATTCTGCTTTTCACGATTGACAAACTAATCACTAGGTTGCTAGGATACAGAAATTCTGAATACCATTGTCATGGTTAAAAATTAGTATGATTATTGAGTTAGCATATTTTTACATAACCCATAACATTTTCTTCCTAAGTGTGGAAAATAAAACTACAGACCATATCTAATGATAGAAACTACAGCCTCATTTGTTTTTCTGTTTCCTTCTAGAAACTAACTTTCATAAAATAAACTGAATGATGTTACCGATATGCCTTCAAGACGTCTAACTCGTAACTTGCAGAGGGTTTTGATAATGAACCAGGATTGTCAGTAAAGACCTCAATCCTGGAGAAATTTCTGTGCCTTTCCTCGTGCCAGCTGGTGAGAGGAGGAAGAGAATTGTTGCCATTCCAGCTATAAGTGCAGTTTACAGTTAGCATTGTGGTTTTTCACGCTATGGCATCGCAATTTTGTCCTGAGGCTGTGGCAGACTTGCGCAATTTAAGCCTGGTGGGGGAAAAGGCGATTTGAGCTTGACCAAACTGACTATAGTGGTTAAGCTGTGAAACCCAAGTCCATACCTGTGTCTCACCTCCTCATGCCAGGATTAAATTATGCAAGGCCTCCGCCACCGAAACTCAGTCCTGTTCAGGACAAGATAAATGTTTGTTTACTTGCTTTAATGGAACCTGATGTCAAATAAACATTCCCAAATTGTTTTGCAAAGTCCAATGATACAATGAATGGGCTCCACTTAATATGTAACTAGCTCTATAATGTGATCAACAAGTTGTATAAAATCTTTCTTGTCTACTCAGGGTCTGATTATTATTGATGATTAAATTGGTCTGACGCAAAATTCCTCTTTAACGTGAATCCAGTGGAGCCTAATTTCGCATCAATTCTTGGTGCCGTACATTCTTATTAAGATCAACTTTCAGCTCTGGCACTTCTCTAAATTTTGTCTGGCAATTTTCTCCCTGTCCCTTTCTGGAAGGCACTGACTTATTGCTGGAATATAATTCCACAGTTGCTCCAGTATTTTTCCCAGGTGGCAATTCTTCATGCACAAAATCTGCAGGCTCCTGGACTGCAGGGATTGTGATTCTACCCTTACCCAAGACCAATATGCAAACAGTTTTCCACCAGAGGTGTCTGGATAGTGGGATTGGGAACCCAAACCTATGTTCTACTCTTACTAGTTTAGTGCACTGGAGCTAATTCGTCGATACTGAATGCGGAGATCACCTAACTCAGCACGGACCTTGGATCAAACCGGTCACTGCCAGGCTTAGTTTAAAAAAAAAAAATTTAGAATACCCAATTCATTTTTTCCAATTAAGGGGCAATTAAGCATGGCCAATTCACCTAACCTGCACATCTTTGGGTTGTGGGGGTGAAACCCACGCAAACACGAAGAGAATGTGCAAACTCCACACGGACAGTGACCCAGAGCAGGGATTGAACCTGGAACCTCGGTGCCGTGAGGCAGCAGGGCTAACCCACTGCGCCACCGTGCTGCCCTGCTGCTAGGCTTAGTTAACTCATTGAATACGTGTTGTAGATCTACTGTTGAGTGAAATTTATTTCTTTTCCAATTATCCTCTAATAAAATACAACTGATCTTATTGGGGGTCCAACTTCATTACCTCTAAAACTTATAGTCTCAATAATGCCTACAGCTCAGATTACACGCACTGCTCTGTTCCAGAGAGCTCTTCGCTATAAATACTTCCAACCTTCTTTCAAAGTACAGGAAAGAGAAATAAACTTTTACCTGCTACCAAAATGATTTCTTTGGAAGCAGCATGCCTTAGAAGACAGGTTATCGTGTTTCTAAGGAGTATATGCAGGGACAAATAATATCATTACATCTGCATAATTACTTTGGTGGTTTATAAATACATTTTTAGAATATGTTAAGCTGACAAAATGCAGACTACCTTTTAGAAGTACACTCTACAGCATGCAAAGGATCTGCTGCTTTCACATTTAAGTAGGAACCGATCCATCGGAGTAAATTTGAACGATTTTAAAACTTTAAAAGTCGCTTGTGGATTTTTATTTTTCTCGTCGGTCCACCCAGTTTTGATGTTTTGTTTTCGCTCTTTTTTTTCAGTTCACATAAATCATGTTCCAAGTCCTTCACCAATACCAGTCCACCTCGCTGTCAGGATAGTCTCTACAGGGACGTGCCTCGCCTCTGGTGGCACCTCCCCACAGCAGTATCCCGAAATTGGCAGTTCAGCAACACTGTGGGACTCTCCACATGCCATCACTTGGTGTTGCTGTGACTTGCTGCTCCAGTTTATCGCTCCACCATATTTCAACAGGAGTTATCTTCAAAAGGAAGCACATCAGTTTTCAGGCACCATCAGTCACAGGAACGAGGAA
The DNA here is from genome assembly GCF_047496885.1 of Scyliorhinus torazame. Lineage (NCBI taxonomy): Eukaryota > Metazoa > Chordata > Chondrichthyes > Carcharhiniformes > Scyliorhinidae > Scyliorhinus > Scyliorhinus torazame. Next base: position 54,878,157 of record NC_092716.1, on the reverse strand, counting down.
AACCTTCTCTCAAAAAGAGAATCCATTTTCGTTGTTACTGGGTACATTCTCACTTGCACAGGTTATTGAATGAAAAATAATTTAATTTTCAGCACTGTCAGTGGTTGTGAGATGTCATCATCTCATCATTCAGTTTTGTTGCATACTTTTAATTACTCACTTAGTTACATGACGTACCGATCACTTTGGCAGAATACTATTGCCCTTTAGAGGCTCAAGAACTAATGGATGGTGAACGTTCGGCACAAATTTGTCGCCGAGAAAGAATGTTGATCAAATATTGGATGATATTTAGGCTGGAGGAATGGAGTTTGTGACATTTCTTGGATGACATCATTGTAGGATGAAGGAAAGGAAGATTGATGGCCATTTTAAAAAGCAACATCTGAACAATGCATGGCATTTTATATTCTCTTTCATGCTGCTCAGCATGAACAATCATGTTTCTAATTGTATTTATATTTCTGTAAGAAGTACAGCAGTACAAATGATAAACTTTTGTTCCATAAAGAAAGCATTTAGTTTTAATCCAAGCGTCAGAACATTTATTGGATTCCAAATCAATGGTGTCTACAATTTCAACCCACTAATTTACAATCTAGGGATAGCATATTCCATGTTTCTGTCTTTATTAATTCCAATGTGTTGTTTATATTCATTTTAAGATGCAAACCTATGTGACAGCTTGAACCCCAGAACTACACACGAAGCAGCATGAAATCCTGGTACCATAAAATTCTTCGATTTCAACCAAATCCATATTCAGGTTCGGATTACTGGCAACTAGAAACTGTGACTTACATTTTCCTAATCTGATAGATATTTTGCTTCAAACCCTTGTAAAAGTTGTGTCTTTCATTTTTATAGCATGTAACCAATACTCCAGATTTTACAGTAATTCAAACAGTACTCTGCCTTAAAATACTTCTGAGAAGTGTAAAAGGGATTTGTAATAAGCAGCCTTCTCACTTAACAAGTAACTTTTCACTTAACTACTTCCTCACTGAACAATGGCAATACCAAGAGTTCTGCTCTTCTGGAAGATGCAGTTCACTTTTCTGCTCTTCTAGAAGATGCTGTTCACTTTTGACACCATTCATTTAATGTGTTATAGAGATGCTAACATAAAATGTGCATGAAAGCTATTAAATATATTTTGTAGTCTGGTGCCATGTTGTAATTTGTGACTTTGACTAAAGGTGCAATTGAGTGGCTGCAAACATTCCCTCACCAGTTTCTTTAACAGACTAATAACATTATACAATAGAAGGCAAAAGGCTTAAACAGAGAACACTGATCCCATAAAGCTTCAAATTACAACTGCCAAACAAAAGTATTTTGCAGTAAGTTCAACATTTTAGGATCAATTCAATCGAGCTTTAGAAGAGAGATTTCTCATATTAATTGTTGTCAAACTTGGGAAGTTCATCTTCCTTTCCTGGGTGCCTCTTTATAGTTTTCAGATTAGTATCCTATTCGTCACTCTCTGGATGCAGCTCAGAACATTGCCAGGGGCCAAAGAAGATCTCATTATTCAGAGCATGAACTTCCTAGATGGCATGCTAACAACAACACAAGATTTTTGGGTTTGAATTGAATTATTTTTTAATTTTCCAATTAAGGGGCAATTTCACATGGCCAATTCACGTACCCGGCACATCTTTGGGTTGCCGGGGTAAGACCCATACAGATTTGGGGAGAATGTGCGAATTGTAAATTGAGGGCACAATCTATCAGCCTCGCCGTGCCCGACTCGAGACGAGACGTGGCCGGTAATTCTCGCAGGAGGCCTCTCGGTCCATTGAGGTCGGGATCCAGAATTCCATATTTGTACGCCAGATCTACCCAGCACCCAAGACCTAATGGCCTTGCCTCAGGAACCCTGAGCGGGTGCCGTTTAGCACTGGTTTCCAGATGTGGACCAGGCGCACTGGCACATGGGGATGGGTCGCCCAGAGTGATACACTGGCACCCCAATGCCACCTTGGCACTATGACACTGTCAACCTGGGAGTGCCACCAGGGCAGCCTGTCAGGAGCGGTGACCGGCTAGCAGTGCCAAGGTGACCAGGTGGCATCTTGGCCATGCAGGGATCAGACCTGAGGGTGCCCTGCCCTTATGAGGTGGGGTGCGGGAGGCTCAATTACCCTCTTATTGGTGAGTGGGGTGGCGGAAGCCAAGGTGGGAGTCTAGAGGTCGGGGCGCTATTTAGAAATGGGATTAAGTGCAGTGTCATCGGGGTGTTCCTTGCCGAGGCCAGAAATGAAGTAGAGTCCCGTTAAATACCCCTGGTCATTCTCTGCGCTGCTAGTGCCAGGAAACATCTGACTGAACACGCCCGACACGGAACTCTGTTTCCTTTCCATTAAATCGCGCCGTGTGGCTCACTCTCAACTACCGTTTACTCAAATGTTTCTTTAAAGATGTGTCAGAATCTCTTTGGGAGGAAACAGATGGAGAAGGATGCCAACATTTAGAGCTAAAACAGTGACACCTGTGAGGCTAACCCAGAGAAAGGGTTTGAGGTGGGATCAAATGAGAGTCTCGACCCCACACAGTGTCGGGGACAGCCACCCGGTAGTGATCTTTCCCGAACTAGCCAATTAAAAGAAAAGGTGATCCTCCAGCTCGGAGGGGGATGGAGGTTGCCTGTGCAGGTAAGGGAAAGAGGGACTTCCACCTTGAGATGCCCTCTCAGCACGTTTAAAATTATTGCATTAAAAAAATGGTCACAAGCAGCCGCTCCACAATGTGGACTGGGAACCTCCCCGCAGGGCCGCCTGTGCCTTCAGCTGTAATCAGGTAGACAGGGAGGTCTTCAAAGCTTGCCTTGAGCATTTTCTCTCTACTTCCCCCCCACCCAGTCTGTAGCCAGGAGGCCACCTCCAGGTAGCTGCCCTGTTCCTGATGCTGCAGGGGCTGAGAGGCCAACTAGAAAATTCCACTTAACCTCTAGTAATTGGCCTTTCATGACCTCAATTAGCAATATGCTTGTGGGCAGGTCACCATTCCACCCCCAATTCGTCCAAAATGGACCAGAGGTGGGACGGGGCTGGCCGGCTGTGCCAAATTACATGCCTGAACACTGTGCTTGATCCCTCCTATCCCAATATCTGCGCACATAATTATTCCATCTTCCAAATGAAGAAGAGCAAAGGTTTTCAGATGGAGACAAACATTCCACAGGTATGCTCCACCAATAGTCTAAAATCTTTGTATTAATCTAACTATGAACATTAAGCTCTTTTCTTTCTTCTTACACCAAGCAATTACTTTGATTAATGCTAACTGCAGAACTAGGCCTTTATTGGAATCAGGCTTTCTGTTCGTGGGAATTTTTTTAAAAAATGAAAATTATAATGAGATGCAGGTGTAGGTTCCTTCTGCTGGGTGGGAACTGTCTGGGGCCTGAAATAATCACACATGCTGTTGTAGTTTACGGCATAAACTTTAACAGTTCCGGGTGGGCATTGTTGAATTAAGTATCGGCACATGCTCTGTCTGGCCAGCCCCTGCAATCACCTCGATCTGGTCAAGTGTTAATGCAGTTAATTGAATTTAAGATCAATAATGCTTAATTATTACAATTTGACATTGTGAGATGAATGGATTTGTGACTTGAGAAAATGTGTGAGTATTCCAGGAGAGGCAAGTACATTGTAGCCTTCGAGAAATCACAGAGACCTGCAATCGATTGGTGCATAATCCAATTGACTAATGCTCTGACAAATGTGGTCACCACATAACTGCAAATAAGCATTCCATAAGAATAAGACCATATCCAGTACAACATTGTCCTACAATCTGCTTCAGATTGGAATGGAAAGAATGACTACTGGAACTTAAAAGTAAACATCTGGTTTTAATGGGACATCTGGCTTGATAGAAATGGGAATGGTTCCTGAATCTTTACCTCCCCACCTTCTCCCCAATAAATGCTAACTTTTTGTTCTACTGAGCAATCAAATGAAAGTACTGCTTTTGCATTCAGATTTGAACAGCAATGTAGGTAATCAGTTCTGAATTATAACTTTAACCTGCCTGAAATATCGACAAACTTCTGTGGCACTTTTCTGAACAGGAATCTACTTCACATTCTCAAACAACCACTTGAATATTTGATAGCATGCTGATTAATTTAAGAAGGGAGGGTGTAAAATAAGGAGTGCTACTTATACAGATATTCTCTAGATACCTCAAAATGAGCTATAGCATGGTTATGTTGTATTTTTCATCGCAGAACACTGGATCATGCCTTCAAGAGGAGCACTGGTCTGGGATAAAAGCTGTAGTCCTAGCCAATAGCTAACTTTTAGTGACAATGTTGCCCAAGATTAGCCTCCTCCAGAAAGGATTTCTATCCTGTAATAGCAGCCCATCATTGTCTGAGTCTTTCTTTTTGCCAACCAACTGACTGAAATCATGGGATTATGTCACGAAGGTGATACATTTCTGATGTTAAGTACTTCCTCTTTAATCCAAGCAATCATGTAGCGCATCTCACTATGCACTCCGTGACTGGATATTGTGAAATTGTTTCAAATTATTTCTCCCATGCATCGTGGGAATATCCTTTCTAATCCATTGCAAATTACTAAATGTTTCCAAAATTTTAACATTACATAACAATTTGACACTCTTGGGGGCCACGTGATGCTAAATTGAACTTTTAAAAATGACAGGTGATGTCATTCACATCAGGGATGAAATAAATGATACAGAACTGACCCTGATTTTGTTTTCTATCAAAGTCAACAAAGGGGAATGGAGATAAACAATTATCCAATTTTTACGTAAAATTCCATAGTACATCTAAAACTATACTGTTATAACAAGCATAAGTGTACCAAAGGCAAACTACATTTTGGGATTCAGACATATTACTACATTGCTCAAAAACTGACTTACAACTTATGACTCACTCCAGTGTTTGATCATTTTGATTCTGAGCAGAAGCACCTTCTATATTTAGCTAATTCCTTTTAACAGTCAGATCTGTTTTAAGCGCCTTTCATTTTTCTCAGAATTCTACACAGAGCAATATTAAAATGAACAAAATGATTAAATCTAATGTGCTATTAAATAGAAACTTCGGTCCTCACATATTATTCAATAGCAACTTAGATATAGTTGTTATAATCTTAACCAAAGGCAAGGGTTAAGGAATTAATAAGGAGTTAATGTCATTCAGTACATTTTCTAAGAATGCCAATTACTATAGTGCTGTGGTCATCCTTGACTTAATTTATTGGCGATGTTTTGGAATGACTGAGAATTCTGAAGCCGCAGGACTGCTGAGCAGGTTCATGCTTAATACACTAGCTTTAAAATCCAGCATGCACAGGGTAATAAATGGAATATCATCTATTTAATGCTATTAATATAGCCACATGCTTGAAAGAAATGTATGTTGCTTTTGTACATTTAGTGTTACAGCCCATATCCCAACATTATTTATGTAGGCTACACAGTCCCAGCTCTCTAAGAATGTCATTTGAAATATATTGCTTTGCTCAGGAGTGGTGTACGCATACACATTAAAAGCCTTTGAATCAATTGTAGCAAATGCATTAAAACTTCATTAGAAAATACAATAAAAAGAAGCTTTCTGACTATCAACTCCCCATTTTTATTAGGTTTCTACAAACAAGAATTTTCTCCTGAATGACTAAAATCAACTCACTGTGATCTGCTCTTACAACAGTGTCTGCTGTGACACTCACTATTGTGGTGATTATTTTGCAGTAGTTGACCTTTAAATGATCACTACTTGGATATAGTATGGCTGGTCTTTTACAAGTCTTGGTAAATAACAAGTCTTAGATCTTGTACCAGGGCAGCACGGTCGCATAGTGGTTAGCACAATTGCTTCACAGCTCCAGGGTCCCAGGTTTGATTCCCGGCTTGGGTCACTGTCTGTGCGGAGTCTGCACATTCTCCCCGTGTGTGCGTGGGTTTCCTCCGGGTGCTCCAGTTTCCTCCCACAGTCCAAAGATATGCAGGTTAGGTGGATTGGCCATGCTAAATTGCCCTTAGTGTCCAAAATTGCCCTGAGTGTTGGGTGGGGTTACTGGATTATGGGGATAGGGTGGAGGGGTGCTCTTTCAAAGAGCAGGTGCAAACTCGATGGGCCGAATGACCTCCTTCTGCACTGTAAATTCGATGAAATTCTATGAAATCTGTATCAGTTAAGAAAATGTCAAGTCTTATATTGAAAATCTATAATCACTGATAGTGTTGCTTGCATGACAGTAATCGTATTGCTGCATGTTCAGTGCAAAATAGTATTCCATTTGGTGGTAGCAACTGGGAGCTGACAATATTGTCGTCCATGTTCCATAGGATAGTGACAGCTTCTTGCTGATGGCACTTCTGTCAACCAATCACAAGGTAGATTTCACACTACAGCCAATAACAGATTAAAATATGCAAGTTTCTATTAACTGGGGTTGACGTGGTGTTTGGTGCAGTCACAATTATCAACCTACTCATGATAGTGGTCAACTACTTTGACCATCTGCATCAGTGACAAACTTGTTTTACCTGCAAAATCATTGGATGACAAAAAAGACAGCCACTTGACCCAAAACTAGACAGTCTGTGCCAGATTTTTTTTTGCATCACTGTCCTTGGTCACGTGCCCTGGGAGGAAGCTGGCACAGACCCCCGGCAAAGCTATCTCTTCTTCTTCCAGGTCCTGACCTGTGAAAGGAAAAGTAACCTTACTTAAATCACTATAGGGTCCTTTGCTTAGTTGCAGCCATTATGCCTCAGTCAGAAGGCGAAGAATATGCACCCGACTTTAGTCTCCACCTGCTGGAGCTATCTGAAGTGTGGCCTCTAAATGCAGTGTTGACATTGAATGGGACGCTTGTTTTTGCATGGATTGACCACTGGCCATTTCTACCACGGAGCCGGAAAGGTTGGCCCAACTCCTGACTGCCCTGGTAAGTGAAGACCAGAGCACCAGCTCTGAATATTAATTAGGGTGATGTCAAGTGGGAGTACATGCATCTCCACTTGGTAGGTGGGACATATTAGCCCAGCTAGACAAAGGTGCTCCAAAGTTAAAAGCTGCAAGGAAGGCAATGGGAAACCACCTCAGATTATTCTCTCCTAATAAATCACTTTTATCTGAGACTTGATTTAGGATCTGCCCTAGTGAATAAAACAATGGACGGACAACGGATGCACCGCCTAATGTGGATCAATGGACTCACCGCCTACTGTAGGAATCCATGGGGAGCATGGTGGCACAGTGGTTAGCACTGCTGCCTCATAGCTCCAGTGTCCAATTCTGACCTTGGGTAACTGCGTAGAGTTTGCATGTTTTCCCCGCGTCCACATGGGTTGCCTCTGGGTGCTTTGGTTTCCTCCCACAGTCCAAAGGCATGCTGGTTAGGTGGATTGGCCATGATAAATGACCTCTTAGGGTCCAAAGGTTAGGTGGGGTCCGGGGGATAGGGCGGGGAAGTGGGCCGAGGTAGGGTACTCTTTCAGTGGATCGGTGCTGACTTGTTAGGCCGAATGGCCTCCTTCTGCACTGTTGGGATTTTCTGATTCTACGTATGGCTATATTTTATCTTACCCAAAAGTGTTTTTCATTCTGTCACAACAAAAATGATAACTGGAGGGGTTCCCCCCTTTATACAGCCGATTTCTACTCCTCAACCCACTCTTTTTCTCAATCTACTGATCCCTCAATGGGGTACGGTCATCGATAGCCAAGATCTTGCCGAAGTGGTCAATGTTTAAGTCTGATCTGAGTATCGCTATTCAATCACAGCAGTATCAAAGCTCAGCCTCATCCTGCATAATGGGCGCGAAGGCAAGTGTAGTGACTTTACTATCACCGCCACAAAGTCAACAAACTCTTTTTATCTGGATCATTTCTCACCACCATAACCATGTTATACTGGAAGGCAAATGATTATTTTACTGGCACATCTGCCATTGACATGTTTCTACCTCAAATCCTAATATTGCCTTGTTGCCAAAACAAAAGTAGTTTTTAGCCAACTGACCAGACTTTACCCCATCCGAGCCAACATATTCTGAAAGGCCTGGAGGTAGAAATAATAACTGACCACACTGGCCTGATTCAGAAAATGTACCATTTGCACTCTGCCTCAACAACACACCTTAACACTAACTTCTAAACATTGTGCTTTTCCACTGTTCACGTCACCAATCTCACAGTCTCTCTCAAAGGAGTTACCAATTTAATGCAAATTCATACTGAATCATAAGCACCTTAATGTGTGAATGAGTCTAACTAACGACTGGAATGAAACTGCTAAACTAAATCCACTTACAATACCACTTGTTGCCATATGGAGAAAACTTCCATCCCATTGATTTAGGTTGTACTTGAATGTATTGACAGAAGTTAACAGACAGTGTCCTGGTGTAAGTTGTTAGGTTGGATGGAATAGGGTGCAGGACCTGGTTTCCCAAGGTCCCCAGCCCCTGTCTTCTCCATAATGAATTTCCACCATTGAATATTTCCTTCTCTTGCCTCCTTCCATGCCAATGTCATATTAATGGGATGATGCCACCCATCAGAAATCTCACTAAGTCCACCTCCAGTGATCCCAAAAGTGCTGTATGATGAAGCTATGCTGTAAGGTTTGGATCACAGTTGAGAGAGGTCTGAATGAATCAGAGAATATCTACAGTGCAGAAGGAGGCAGTTAGGCCATTCGAGTCTGTACCTAGACCCAATCCCTCCACCCCATCCCCATAACCCCACCCAGAGACAATTTATCATGGCCAATCCACCTAACCTGCACATCCTTGGACTGTGGGAGGAAACCCACAAAGACAGGAGAAGAACGTGCAAACGCCACACAGGCAGTCCCTCGAGATTGGAATAGAACCCGAGTCTCTGGCACTGTGAGGCTGCTGTGCTAATCACTGTGCCACCGTGCTGCCCTGAGAGTTCAATATGCCAGATTCCTAATCAAAAAGCAATTGACGGCTGCAACAAAAATGGGAAAATTCATAATTTAACCAAATGGGGCAAAAGCAGACACCCTCCCACCCTTAATGCAAATGATGCCAACCCAGATAATTGGAAATGACTCAGAACTAAGTCAGGCTGGTGGCTGGAGCATCCACCCCACTAAATATGCAGCAGCAAAATGTGGCTCTATGAATTTTGAGGTTAGTGGTTTTGTGACATTTTTAAGACTAAATGTAAAAAGTCGGTGAGATTCTCCGTTTGGGAGATTACGGATGCGATCTACCCCAATGGGGACAGAGTCCTGTAGCGCGAGATTAGTAAGGTGTTTCCCGGCGTTCTGAGCCCCGTGAAAACCCCGCTATCTGACATCCATCCATGATCCATGTTGATTGAGGGCCTCAGCGGGGAATTCCGCATTCAGCCCCGTTTACTGCATTGAAGATCTCCGCTTGCCGGAACTCCTCAGTGCAGCGAGAGATCGGGATGCCATTTTTAAATGGCGTGCCGATCTCTCGAGCCTCTAACATGACTCTGAACTCCCCCAAGCTCCAACACACTACAAGTCCACGGCCCCTCCACCTCTCCATACCCACAAGGCACACCCCAGCCCAATCACCACCGCGCAAAAAATGCCTGGCACCATGGCAGTGCCACTGCCAGCTGGCTGTGCCACCTGGGCACCTTGGCAGCACCAGGTTAGCACCCTGGTGGCACTTTTATGGTGCCAGGCTGGCACTGCCATGGTGCCCAGGTACTACCCTGCCCAGAGGGCATGCATCTGGGGGTCTCATATCCCGGGGAGAGCCCCACGAGTGCTGTTCCGTCTTGTCCCTGTTTGTGGAGACCAGCACGGAACGGCGTTCGCCCAAGATCTTCAAGGTGAGAGGGGGCTAGATCCTCGCTTTAGTTCGATGTCAGGAACACATATTAGAGTGAGACTAACTGTCTTGCACTAATATGCAGGTTTGCCAGAAAGTGATCTCGCCCACAATGGGTGGGATTCACATTGTGATGTTTCGAGATCGCATTAGATCTGATGAGGTAGGATGAGCCAGGTAGATCCCGGAAGAGATCTCTTGGTATCTTTTGGACACGTTGTGCCGTGCCACTTGTCAGTCGCAAAGCGACTGGTAGATCCTGCTCTAAGTGTTGATACTGGGATTGAATTGCGTGCGATTCAAGTTCTTGTTGGGTGCGCTCTTCGTGGAGCAATTCAGGACATGTTAATGGACCAATACTGCTGGTGCGAATTATGAGCATTTCCTGGCCCCACGGGCATTTTATCCACTGCGGCTGGAGTAGCGCCAAAGAGCCTCGCAGGTGGAGCTGTTTTTAAGCACGACACTTACTATACACTGCAGCCAGCAAGATTGCTCAGAGAAGGCTTGCCCCTCCGAGGTCGGGGCGTGGACCAATAGCTCCATGCCAGTGAGGAGCAGAGGGACACCTTCTTTCCCAGGGTAAGCCGCAGACTTAAGCCGGTCCTCCTGACAGCACTTGAGAGGTGCTGGCAGAGGCAGTCAATGCTGCAAGTTTCACCAGGGGAAGATAGCTGATGATCCAGAGGTGGGGGGGGGGGGGGGGGGGGTCAATCGGCGTGAATCCCACACAATTCAATCCCAGTGTCACCGGCCTCTGCCGGGACAGAGAACCAGGGGGGAGCATTCTAAAGGCTGTGGTGCAGGTGGCCTCTGGTTGGGGTGAGCTCTGCTGATCCCCTGCTTCCTCTGCAATGGGGCAGTGCTTTTGAGTGCCAACACCTGGTGGCTCCTGATTAAGCTTGGCCTTGATGACACAGCTAGGGTGGCCTGGGTGGGCTCCCAGTTGACCAGAGTCTTTCTGAGCATTTAAAGGACACAGGCAGCACTCAGCAGTTGAGCAGCCAGGAGTCTGTTAAGTAGCTCCAAAGTGGTGCAGTTAAAATACAGACTGCAGCAGTGGCGGTCTGAGGCAGGCCACTCCGATCCTGAGGGGGACACCCCAAGTCACTGCCCGAGCAGCCAACCCCCAGCAAGCCGACAGTTTTCAACAGTTTTTGAGTTTTCTTGGCCTCCTGCTCTCCCTCCGCAGCATGCACACAGTCCACGTTTGTCAGTACTTGTAGAAATTCATACCCGTGAACGTCTGCCTGAGAGGGGCAGAGAATCGTGTAGGCCTGGAGCACACTGAGTCAAACACTCTAATGACATTTAAATGCACGGAAATGCCGGTTTTGCATGCTGCTGGTATGAGGCACGGACCTCGCTATTGCCACCAGCAGGGACCGGAACATGGTGTCTGATTCGGCGCCATACCAGACCTCGATTTTGGTCGGACGCCCAATCACGGTTCACAGCATCGCGGGGCAGAGAATCTCACCCATTGTCATTGAGTGCTCCAGGTTTCAATAATGGCTACTAAGAATATCGCTGAAGAAAACTCAACAAACAATCTTTTTCTGCATGGCTTTATCATTCTTGTGAGAAACTCACAATAGTAAAGGGCTGGGAGGTAATCTTGCTTTACATGAGCTCTGCTCACTAGTCTGGATATCCAGTTCATCAGTTTTACCATAGCCTGGTAAACCAAACTCTTTGAACCAGTACTCAATGGATGTAGCAAAGCCCTCCTGGTTATTAGGCTGATTTTACTCATAGACTTTAAGAGCAGTGTAAACCAATGTGACTTATGGGTGATTAGGACATAAAGCAGGAAAATTCTAGATTCAATCTTATTTACTTCCTGACCTCAGCCAAGATGAAAGAAAACACCCTACAGTGGGCTACAGTACCCCTGGGTTAGAGGATAAAAATTAGCAATGCGTTCCTGCTCTTGATCGCTATCCAACAATCCTACTTGGAGTCACCCATGAAATTGCACCCCAGTTTGGAAGGATAAACTGGTGGGAAACAAAGATTTCAGGAAAAGTCTGGTTATTACTCATTTTATGCCACCCTCGGTGAATACTGTTGCAAATTTAAAAAAAAATTAATTTAGAGTACCCAATTCATTTTTTCCAATTAAGGGGCAATTTAGAGTGGCCAATCCACCTAGCCTGCACATTTTTGGGTTGTGGGGGCGAAACCCACGCAAACACAGGGAGAACGTGCAAACTCCATACAGACAGTGACACAGAGCCGGGATCGAACCTGGGACCTCGGCGCCGTGAGGCTGCAGAGCTAACCCACTGCGCCACCGTGCTGCCCTAATACTGTTGCAAATTAACAGCCCTGTTTAATCTTCTGAATTTTTACGGTAATGATTTATCATTCACTCTCCTTCCTGTTTTTCTAACTATCATCATACTTCTAAATAACTATTTCCTTAACTATAAAATGAAAATCACATCTATAACAATATTCAACCATTACTGAGCCTTCAATAAATCAATATAAACCAACAGCCACTTATGACATGCTTAGGCCCTACTTCCACCATCTCACAGATGCACAACTGCAGATTTAGGCAGAACTGGACCAGATGTTTTCAGTTTTATGAATTACAGGAATGCCTACAGTATATTGCCTGTCATATGATTACAATAGTAACTGAGCATGTATTCTAGATAATATTTGCATTTAGATGTAGGTTTTATGGTGTTTCTTTCAAAAGAAGTATTCTTTTGTAAGAAGGAACAAAGTAAATACTGGAATCATAGTCTTTTATGCATAATTCAAAACTCAGATTTATATTGCAATGGAACTTAGAAATAAAAGGTAGACCATTCAACTCCTCAAGCATGTGCCTCCATTCAGTTAGATCGTGGATGATCTATACTTCAACTGTGACTTGTAAAATTTGTCAGACACATTCCAAGTAATGTAATAAAGTGTATGTAATAAATTGATGTGGTGCCTGTATTACATTGTAATGTAAAGGCGTTTGGCAGAGCAAGAGTTAATGTGGCACTGGAGAAAAGCACCACCCACAGTATGATGTATAGCGTCACATGGTAATAGATTCAGAAGGAACACCCTGGAAGCCTACTTGCATGGAGAAGCAGCTCCGTGCATGGCAGTAACCTGGGATCTGTAAATAGTTAAAGACTAATAATAAACAGTTCATGTTTAAACATACAACTCATCACTAAGACATCTACAAATCCCATATTACAACATAAATTACTTGGAGGTGTACTTACTGCTACAATATCGTTGAAAACAACAGCCTGGTTTTTTTTTTTTTTTTAAACACAGCAATGTCAAAAGAGAAATTAGATGAAACTCCAGTTAATCTATTTTGGTGCAGTTGGTTGAGGTGTTGGAACTCCCTGCACTACTTAGAATCATACTATGAGGTCTTTTAACGTATCGAAAGAATTGCCAGATGCAGCAGTTTAATTTCTTCTTTGAACCATATCTGACAAATCAGAGCTCACTTAGTTTTACACTGAATTATCAACCTAGGTTATGTATTCAAGTCCTCAGTATTAACATAGAAATTAAACACAGAAGGAGGAAGCTTAGCCTATCACGCCTCTGCTAGTATTAGTTCTCAACTGAAGCCCTCATTGCAGAGAGATATTAAACACTTCAAGACAAGAAACACTAATCCATTGTTTTCAGCTGGGTTGAAAAAGTAATGAACAAATGTCAAATTCCTTTGTCCACTATTCTAACAAAGCTGTTAATCTTTTTAAAATAATGGACAAAAGAATTCATTAAAAGTTAACAGGTTGTTTACAAACATTAAAGTAATAACCAATCTTATTATCAAATGTGTACTTCACTGTTCCAGATTGGTTAAACAATAAGAGATTACAGTGAAAGAGGGTAATAGACTTTTGGAGTTTTATTCTCTGCAGTCTCACAGTATATGAATTAGAGCATCATCGCTTTTTCAATATAAACAGGGCTTTGCTATATTTGAATTCACTGTAAATGACAATAACTTCACTTCAAACAAAAGTGCCATTCTATTCAGTTGTATGGTAAGAAAACTGGAAGTTTTTAATCACTGTATAAGTGCCTTCCATTGTTAAGACTTCAGTATATGATGCTGGCATGGCATTTCATTGTGGGATTCAGATAATATGAACTACAAAATAAAAATGTAAATATTAACTGGACCTTGGAATGAGGCTATATTTTCAACTCTGATACTAGTTTCGATATAAATACATTCTGATTTTGCTTGATTTAGGTCTTGTCGCTGAGCCTATACAAGGAACCCTGAATCGCAGGAACACCTTGCAACCTCACCATTTAGAACAGATGAATATAATTAGCAGTAGATTATGGGGAAATGCATTGAAGGTATGTTTAGTCAATTCTCAAATCAGAGAATATCCTTACACAGATTACTCTCGATGTGAAGACTTTGTTTTGGCCCAAGACAAAATTTATTTCCTGCACTTCATTTTCCTCCTGATTATATCAATTAAATAGTTTTAATAACATAACTTCACCATTCACTGTCTTTATACATGTGCAACTGGATCCTTGTTCCCTAAAGCATCTAAACAATATAGGAGCGGGAGTCGACTATTCAGCCCCTTGAGTTTCTCTACGACTGAATTAGATCATGCTTCAGCTTCATTTATCCACCTTCACTCCAGACCTCTTGGATATCCTTATATAACTAAAATCTAACTCTCACATTCTCCAATGTTTCAATTGACAGAGCATTGACAGCCTTTGAGAAACCAGTTCCAAGTTTCCCACTATATTTCGTAGAAAAAAAATATTTCTGGATTTCATTCCAAAGTGATCTTGCTACAGCATATAATTAACTCCTTGTTCTGGATTGCCCCACCAGAGGAAAGTCTATGTATCTTAGTTAGATCACTCCTCAACCATCCAAACTCAAGGGAATAGAAGCCAAGTTTGTGCAACCAGTCCTCATAACTTAATCCTATAAACCCTGGTATCAACAACAGAAACTTGCATTTATATAGAGCCTTTAGCATAGCAAAATATAACAAGGTGCTTCACAGAATATTAGCAGACCAAAAAGAATACTGAACCAAAAAAATGAAGTATTAGAATATTTGGAAAAGCTTGGTCCAAAAGAGCTTTTAAGGATGGTCTTACAGGAGAAGGTTAGTTAGGTTTAGAGAGCAAATTCCAGAACTTAAGGCAGAACCACCAATAATGAGGTAAAGGGAGTGAAAGATGAACAAGAGGTCAGAGTTGGTAAATCTGTGCTTTACGCTCAATATATGACTCAGGGCCCAACACTGCATTAGGCACTCCATGCAGAGTTTCAGCATGGCCCTGTACAACTGAAGCATTATTTCCTCCCCTTGAGATAAAGGGTAACGTCCAGTTAGTTTTTTTTTTTTTTTTAAATGGTTTTATATCTGTGCACTAGGTTTTAGAGATTTGTGCACATGGACACCTAAATTCCTTTGCTCTTTCATAGCTTTCAGCCTCTCATTATGAAGAAAATATTCTGATTTGTCTTTCTCGAATTGGAAAGCCGTTCCTCATTGAAATCCCTTTGTTATAATTTTGCCTACTCACCGAGTCTGTCCATGTACCTTTGTAGCTTCCACACAACTTGCTCTCAACTCCTTCACCAAAGTCATTAAAAGCCCAAGATTTTCTGAAGCAAGCCATCCAATTGTGTGCATCATTAGCTAAAATTTCTCCCTCACCCTTGGGCTCAATGTCTTGTTTTGCCACAAATTGCTGGAAATTCAAGCTGACCAAGATGTCGTGAGGGCAATGAGGCATCGAGGAATTTGTGAATCACAAAACCAGCAGTCTATAGCTCCCTAACCAAGTAGATTTAAGGATTGAGAAAGAAGCAGGGGAATGGAAAAATAAATATCGCAAATTAGGGTCAGATCAGGTCCAGAAAAAGAAATGAAGAGAAGGAAAGAAAGACTAGATTGAGATAGAGGGAAAAAATAGAAAGGAAATGGAAGAAAAATTAAAGGTTAGAAATGTTTAAAAACTGTTAATTAATGCACAAATGCAGAAATTTCTTCAAATTGATGGGGAGGTTGAGGGCGGCTGCTGTTTTTGCAAAGCTAACAATGGAATGGTGCAAATCATCCAGCAGGGTAACTCATACTCACCACAGATTGCTGAACGATTTACATCACTAATGACAGGGTGTGCATTAACCACATCATTATGTTGCCAGAAAATTCTGGCCTATTATGTATACTGAAAAGCTGAGACCATTGTACAATTCCCTAGGAAACACTACTTATCACACCTTGCCAATCACAGAATGTTTCCTTCATCCCTATACTCTCGTTCGCCAACTAATCAATTATCAATGCATGTCACAAGTCTACCTCCAATGCTACACGTACTCATTTTTGTGAATAATCTCTTGTGCCGAAACTCAGCAAATACCGTCTTCCGGAAATTCATAACAAAAACATCCATTGACACTCTCCTATCCACCATGCAAGTGGCCTCCCCAAAAAATTCAACCAGGTTAGTCATACACACCCTAGCCTTTCTAAATTCATGCTGATACTCATTGATTGCTGATAACTGTCCAAATGCTTAGTCACTTTGTTCCTGATGATAGATTCCAGTAACTTTCTTCACAATTGATGTTAAACTGGCAGGTCTGTAGTTACTTGGGGTGAGATTCTCCGACCCCCTGCCGGGTCGGAGAATCGCCGGGGGCTGGCGTGAATCCCGCCCCCGCCGGTTGCCGATGTCTCCAGCATCGGAGATGTGGTGGGGGCGGGAATCGCGCCGCGCCGGTTGGCGGGCCCCCCCGCGCGATTCTCCGGCCCGGATGGGCTGAAGTCCCGCCGCTAAATGCCTGTCCCGCCGGCGTAGATTAAACCACCTACCTAATCGGCGGGACAAGGCGGCGCGGGCGGGCTCCGGGGTCCTGGGGGGGGTGCGGGGCGATCTGGCCCCTGGGGGTGCCCCCACGGTGGCCTGGCCCGCGATCGGGGCCCACCGATCCGCGGGCGGGCCTGTGCCGTGGGGGCACTCTTTTCCTTCCGCCTTCGCCACGATCTCCACCATGGCAGAGGCGGAAGAGACTCCCTCCAATGCGCATGCGCGGGAATGCCGTCAGCGGCCGCTAACGCTCCCGCGCATGCGCCGCCCGGAGATGTCATTTCCGCGCCAGCTGGCGGGGCACCAAAGGCCTTTTCCGCCAGCTGGTGGGGCGGAAATTCGTCCGGCGCCGACCTAGCCCCTTAAGGTTGGGGCTCGGCCCCCAAAGATGCGGAGCATTCCGCACCTTTGGGGCGGCGCGATGCCCGTCTGATTTGCGCCGTTCTGGGCGCCAGTCGGCGGACATCGCGCCGTTTCCGGAGAATTTTGCCCCTGGTTTCTCCTTCCCTCTTTACATAATGCAGCATCATTTTCAACTTTCCAATCCAAAGGGACGATTTCATAAAGTAGTAATATTTGGAACATTATGACGAATGCATCTACAATTTCTCCCTCTATTTCGCTTAATAGCCCAAATTGGAAACCATCTGATCCTGAAGATTTCTTTATCTCAAGTGCCATTGTTTTCCCCATTACCAGTTTTTTAAAAAGCACATTAAATCTTTGAACCCTTGATGTGGATCTTGTGCAGTTGGTCTTTTGTTCTCTTTGTCTACTTTACTATATCAGATGTGCAATTATACACCATACATAGACTGTCATATGTGCATGCCCACTTTATAGTGCAGTGCATCATGTGCATGAACTGCATCATGCATGTATGATTCCACAATTAAAATGATGGTACGTTCTTCCACCATCCTAGATGTGGCCACGGTAACCTTTTGAAGAGGTTTTGAGAATGTCAGCATCCTATTGTTTAAGTGTTTGTACAGTAAAGGCATCTTTTAACAGCACTTTATCCATTCACAAGCCGGTAAAAATCAACACATAGATGCCCACACGGAGAAGTACACAAAATGATACTTCCCACAAATCCAGTGGAGATTATCCCTCTTTGTCAGTTGGTGCAGAATATTCCATAGAATATTATTCAGATAATTTCTACAGGCTCCATGAAGCTCTTAGCATAGCTTTTTTTAAATAAATTCTAAAAAACCTATAAAATGAATCATAAATCCTACAGAATTTTTACAATCTCGTAGATCTTAGAACACCCAAGAGACATGAGTTTGATTCCCCTTTTTATGTCTTTTAAGTTGCTTTGTTTAGATTTTTGGTTAAAAAAAAAGCTCGTAATACAAAATAATCAAGAATGTGTGAATTCCAGAATCTTTACCCACCTGCTCTGACCCTGATATTTTATGTAAGTCCTGAAAATGCAAATTAGGGTGTTACTCAGAATTTTTTAAAACTTCATTGAAATAATGATGGGCAATGTCTGCAGTTCCATTTAATAAGTATGATATATGTAGCCTGCGCAGAGTAAAAAAAAAATGCATATTATCTCCCTAAAACTACTCTTCTTGTCCAGCAAGAATGCATTCAAGTATGTAGAGATCTGGGGATTTATAGGTTCTTACTGCTACAAGTAGTAACTATACTTTTATTCGTATAACAGCTTCATAGTTGAACATTTACAAAATCTTAAATGACAAAATTAATGTTCTGTGAGAATAGTTGAAGTGTTCCACTAAATTGGCAGATTATGCAAAAAACTATTGAGAACACTGTTAATCATCTGCTCATGTCATTTACTGAAAGGGATCTGACAGCATATTTACATTAAACACATCTGACTCCCTATTTCCTATGTGTTGTAAGCTTTTTTTTTTGCCAGTAACACTGAATCATTCAAGTGGTGCCCAGCAAGCAGAAACCTGGGCGAGTAGGATGGTTTATGGATTGTTTAGGGTGAACATTGCTTTTAATGACATCAACTCTTGCTCTGAATTAGTAACTAACTGCCTGTCTAAAACTTGGTTAATTGAACAACAGCTGCTTTTTAAAAATGGCATAAGGTGGTATTGTGCAATATTTATTGATTTGGCTAAAAATAATTGATAGTATAAATTGTCAAACCTGTCACTTGAAAAAAGCTACTTCTATATCTGCAGAAATATTAAACGTCTGATTACGAGTCTGATTATTTGTTTCAAAATGGATGGACCTTCCAGCCATCAATAAATTTGGATTATTGAAGCTACCTTCAAGAAAGCATCCGGGGTTCATCTTACATATTTTGCGCACTGCCAGATAAATGTGTTTATTGTTTGAAAGAAATCAGAATGCACTTTGAGATGCTGCAGTCTGCTATTGCCGGGAGCATTTTCAGTTTTCTTAAGATGATTTTAATTTTTGCATTAATTTTTAGATCTTTGAAGACCCCTCTATAGCTGCAGGCTTCCCTAGCCCCTGAAGCTATTTTCTGACTAAGTCCCACTGATTCCAATTCTTGGCAATGATACAATGTTTGCAATATTGGTGATACGTTTGACAAACTATAATCTCCAGCCCCTCTCTGCAGGAGTACACAGTCAATGTGTGTTCAAATGAGAACATGTAAGCCCTTAGTGCACAGCTTAGGGTTGGAGGTACATTGTAAAAGAAAAATCAGAATGGCGCTGCCCCCTGTTATGAGAGTCAAAATTTGCACAACCAAGGGCTCATCAATTCAACTGGTCTCTCTGGTCTCTTAACAGAATACAAAAAAAATTAGCTTGACCAATAAATAGTATTTCATTCAATCAATAATAAGTGGATAATAAGTATCTATCTGTATAACTGTTTCATATGGCAGTGCCAATGCCAACATTAAAGAGTACAGCACCAGATTTCTTTTGGACTTAAGGCACACCCGTGGAGTAATTCAGGTGGGTGAATTGATTATTAGGGAAGTCTGCTCTAGGGTGGGCGCAGTTAGTAGTTTCATTCGATCCCAGAAGCCTGACGACGGTGTAGGAACAGCGGGGTGATGTAATCTGCCAGATTTTCACTTCTGTCTCTGCTGTTGTAAATATACTGGATTTCTGCAAGGTACTGTCTGTCATTCAGTGCACTGCAGCAGGTTAAATGGGACCTACGTGAGGGTTTCAGGCCAAGGTGATGGCCTGGTGAGAGCCAAACAATTCTTCAGGGATCTGCAAATTTATTTTTTAACCGTTCCAATATTATAAGAAGCAGAGTCTCCTGCCTGCAATGTTACAGCCTTAAAAACTACCAGGGTTGTGAAGGCTTGTGTAGCCACATCAGCATAGAGAATTGGCAAAAGACACCTCCTTGTCTCCTTTGGGGAAGGCCCGATGAATTACGAGCCATTCAGGCAATTAACAGGCCACGGATGGGAATTCCATGGGATAAGGGCCCCAACGAGTCCTGTATGCCGAGAGCATTTACACAAACCTTACAAACCACCAAATTCTGGAGGACCTCGTGGAGTTCTAGCAATGTTTACCTGTGAAGTTGAGGCCTTGAGACTGAATTTTCAAGTTTCCTCTTGGTGCTGTTTCCACAGGGAACCAGTGCTGTGCAAACAGGGATGTAAAATAGTAGTCTTTGAGACAATTCGCAGTACATGGGGTGGATGGTGGGGGTGGTCAAGAATCTGCAGCAGTTGCTTTTATTTCTGCACAAGACACATTGCCCTCGTAAAATATGGAAGCTCATGAAAATATCGTGGCACAATTACATTTTAGGAAGAAATGGCAACAGTTTTGAATTTTAAAGTTAATGAATCACAAAGCCATATCAAAGCAACCTCATGAAAGAAGTTGTCCCAACCATCCAAATTTAATGGAAAAACAAATTGAATTTACTCAAACTTTCTGCTGAAACTATTAAATGCAACTAGTTCCATTATTTACAGCACTTATGATAACGGTGTCTATTTTGCAGAGAATATGATTTGTATTGTACAAGGGGCTACTACACCTCAATGTTTTTCTGAAGTCAAATTCATGGGTTTGGTTAAATGTCTATTTAATAGTGTCAATACTTTAATAAGAAACTTAGCATCTAGTTTAATAGCCGAATTAACATGTAAATTAGAAATAAACTGCAGCAACATTTGATTTCCTCCCTCACCCCAGTTTTCCCTTATCATTTGAAAGTATGGATTCTTGTTGGGGCACAGAAGATCCACTAATACTTAACAATGTGGTCATTTTTCATTAGTAGGGCCATTATAAATGGCACAGTAAGTTCAGTCTCGTTTTCACCTTTCGTCTCCAGCAAGGGTTACTGCGCAGCGATGAGGAGTGAAAA
Source organism: Scyliorhinus torazame (assembly GCF_047496885.1). NCBI lineage: Eukaryota > Metazoa > Chordata > Chondrichthyes > Carcharhiniformes > Scyliorhinidae > Scyliorhinus > Scyliorhinus torazame. The sequence goes on along the minus strand of NC_092716.1, from coordinate 54,857,130 downwards.
TCCAGTTTGTTTTCCCTTCTCTTAGCCCAGGACATTGAGGCCAGTTTGTGGTAGTATGTATTGGGGGTCATGTGGGACTGGAAGCCCTAATGTCATTGGCTGACAGATCCCGGGTCCTGGTTGGCCGTTGACCTCAAGCTCCGCCCTGAAGGCGGAGTATAAGAAGCCGGAGTCTTCCCCCGGAGGCCAGTTTACTATCGAGCTGCTGGGGGAACAGACACGCTTAATAAAGCCTCATCGACTTCACTCTATTCGTCTCATGGAGTCTTTGTGCGCTACAATTTATTAAGCGTGCCTAAAAAGGACTATGGAGCTCAGGATCATTCCAGAATGCCTGAGGATCAGCCCCCACGCAGTGAACGCGGCAGCAGCCTTCAAACACTGGCAGACTTGCTTCGAGGCCTACAACAGAACGACCACCGGCCGAGTCTCAGACGAACAAAAACTGCAGGTCCTGCACTCGAGGGTGAGCACGGAGATTTTCACCCTCATTGAAGACACCGACGATTTCCAGACGGCGTTCGCAGCACTCAGAAGTCTCTACGTTCGCCCAGTTAACCAAATCTACGCTCGCTACCAGCTCGCGATGAGACAGCAAGCTCCCGGAGAATCGATGGACGAATTCTACGCCGCGCTGCTGATTTTGGGACGAGCCTGCAGCTGCCCGTCTGTGAACGCAAACGAACACACGGACATGTTAATGCGCGATGCTTTTGTGGCAGGTATGCAATCCTCCCAAATCCGCCAAAGACTTCTAGAAAAAGAGTCGCTAGGACTCTCAGAGGCACGGGCCCTAGCAGCCTCCCTAGACGTGGCCGCGCGTAATACCCGCGCCTACGGCCCCGACCGCGCGGCAGGCCATTGGGCCCCGTACGTACCCGTCGCGGCAAACCCCCTACCCCCCCCGGACACCCCACAGGCTTGCGCGGTCCAAACGCCGAGTTGCACCGGGGGCGCCCGCTGTTATTTCTGCGGCCAGGCGAAACACCCCCGACAGCGCTGTCCGGCCCGCGCAGCCATCTGCAAAAGCTGCGGGAAAAAGGGCCATTATGCGGTTGTGTGCCGGTCCCGCGAGGTCGCCGCCGTCCCGGGAGCACAGGGAGCCCTGCAAGCAGTCTATGCGCCCCAACCCCCCCAGCACGCTATGTACGACCCGCAGGCGCAGCCGCTCTGGGTCCCGACCACCGCGGTCCCGGGAGAACTGGGAGCCCTGCACGCCGCCTACGCTCCCCAACCCCCCCTCCCCGCAGCCCATGTATGACCCGCCGCCGGCGCTACCGCTTTGGGTCCCGGCCAACACTCTCCACGGAGAGGAGGGAGTTTTTCGCGTCCCTAACGCCACCCTAACCTCCGTCCCGCGCCCCACGCCTGACCCGCCGGCGCCACCTACTTGGACCCCGACCACCGCTGTCCCTGGTGAGGGAGCTCCGCGAGGTCCTTGCGCTCGCGGCCCCACGCCTGACCCGCCGGCGCCGCCGACTTGGGCCCCGACCACCGCTGTCCCCGGTGAGGGAGCTCCGCGCGGTCCTAGCGCCCGCGGTCCTAGCGTTCGCGGTGAGGGAGCTCCGCGCGGTCCTAGTGCTCGCGGTCCTAGCGCTCCCCAGCCCCCCCAGCACACCATGTGCGACCCGCAGACGCCGCCATTTTGGGTCCCGACCACCACGAGGGGAGGAGGGGCGCCGATGTGCGACCCGCAGACGCTGCCATTTTGGGTCCCGACCACCACGAGGGGAGGAGGGGCGCCGCCATCTTGGACCGCCCCAGACCTGTACGACGCATGGGGCGGCCATTTTGTCCACCCCCGCCGCCATCTTGTGACCCCCCAGCCACGTGCGATGTATGGGGGCGGCCATTTTGTTCATCCCCGACGCCATCTTGGACAGCAACAATGGACCCCACTCCACTACTACGACCACGGCTCGCTTCGATTACGTTCGATCAGGCTAGGCCCCGGACACTCCAGACGACGACGACAACGGTCCTCATAAACGGCCACGAGACGCCATGCCTAGTCGCCTCCGGGAGCACGGAAAGCTTTATACACCCCGACACGGTAAGACGCTGTTCCTTGACCACCTATCCCAGCGCACAAAAGATTTGCCTAGCTGCAGGATCCCACTCCGTACAGATCCAGGGATTCTGCATAGTGACCCTTACGGTGCAGGGGAGGGAGTTCAAAAACTACAAACTTAACGTCCTTCCCCAACTCTGTGCCCCCACCTTGCTGGGATTAGATTTCCAATGTAATCTACAGAGCCTTACGTTCAAATTCGGCGGCCCCATACCCCCACTCACTAGCTGCGGCCTCGCAACCCTCAAAGTGCAACCCCCGTCCTTGTTTGCGAACCTCACCCCGGATTGCAAACCCGTCACCACTAGGAGCAGACGGTACAGCGCCCAGGACCGGACCTTCATTCGGTCCGAAGTCCAGCGGCTACTAAAGGAGGGCATAATCCAGGCCAGCAATAGTCCCTGGAGAGCGCAGGTGGTAGTAGTGAAGACAGGGGAGAAACAAAGGATGGTCATTGACTACAGCCAGACCATCAACAGGTACACACAACTAGACGCGTACCCTCTCCCCCGCATATCCGACATGGTCAATCGGATTGCCCAATATAAAGTCTTCTCCACCGTGGACCTCAAGTCCGCCTACCATCAGCTCCCCATCCGCCCAAGTGACCGCAAGTACACAGCCTTCGAGGCAGACGGGCGATTATACAATTTCCTACGGGTCCCTTTTGGCGTCACAAACGGGGTCTCGGTCTTCCAACGGGAGATGGACCGAATGGTTGATCAACATGGGTTGTGGGCCACGTTCCCGTATCTCGACAATGTAACCATCTGCGGCCACGATCAGCAGGACCACGACGCCAACCTCCAGAAATTCCTCCAGACCGCCAAAGCCTTGAACCTCACATACAACGAGGACAAGTGCGTTTTTAGCACCGACCGGCTAGCCATTCTGGGCTACATAGTACGCAATGGGATAATAGGCCCCGACCCCGAACGTATGCGCGCACTCATGGAATTTCCCCTCCTGCACTGCCCAAAAGCTCTGAAACGTTGCTTGGGGTTCTTTTCGTACTACGCCCAGTGGGTCCCCCAGTACGCAGACAAGGCCCGCCCCCTAATACAGACCACGACCTTCCCTCTGTCGACAGAGGCTTGCCAGGCCTTCAGCCGCATCAAAGCGGATATCGCAAAGGCCACGATGCGCGCCATCGACGAGTCCCTCCCCTTCCAGGTCGAGAGCGACGCCTCCGACGTAGCTCTAGCGGCCACCCTTAACCAAGCGGGCAGACCAGTGGCCTTTTTCTCCCGAACCCTCCACGCCTCAGAAATCCGCCACTCCTCAGTGGAAAAGGAAGCCCAAGCCATAGTGGAAGCTGTGCGACATTGGAGGCATTACCTGGCCGGCAGGAGATTCACTCTCCTCACTGACCAACGGTCGGTAGCTTTCATGTTCGATAATGCACAGCGGGGCAAAATTAAAAATGACAAGATCTTAAGGTGGAGGATCGAGCTCTCCACCTTCAACTATGAGATCTTGTACCGTCCCGGAAAGCTGAACGAGCCGTCCGATGCCCAATCCCGCAGCACATGTGCCAACGCACAAATTAACCGCCTCCAAACCCTCCACGAGGACCTCTGCCACCCGGGGGTCACTCGGTTTTACCACTTCATCAAGTCCCGCAATCTCCCATACTCTTTAGAGGAGGTCCGTACAGTCACAAGGGACTGCCACATCTGCGCGGAATGCAAGCCGCATTTTTGCAGGCCAGATGGAGCGCACCTGATTAAGGCTTCCTGCCCCTTTGAACGCCTCAGTCTCGATTTCAAAGGGCCCCTCCCCTCCACCGACCGCAACGCATATTTTCTTAATGTAGTGGACGAATACTCCCGCTTCCCTTTTGCCATTCCCTGCTCTGACATGACCGCGGCCACAGTCATTAAAGCCCTGAACAGCATCTTCACACTGTTCGGTTACCCCGCATACGTCCACAGCGACAGGGGGTCCTCTTTCATGAGTGTCGAGCTGCGCCAGTTCCTGCTCAGCAAGGGCATAGCCTCAAGCAGGACGACCAGCTACAACCCCCGGGGGAACGGGCAAGTAGAAAGGGAGAACGGCACGGTCTGGAAGGCCGTCCTACTGGCCCTACGGTCCAGGGACCTCCCAGTTTCACGGTGGCAGGAGGTCCTCCCGGACGCTCTCCATTCCATCCGGTCGTTATTATGTACGAGCACTAATCAAACGCCTCACGAGCGTCTCCTTGTCTTCCCTTGGAGGTCCTCCTCTGGAACGTCGCTGCCGACCTGGCTGGCGGCCCCAGGACCCATCCTGCTCCGAAAGCATGTGCGGGCACATAAGGCGGACCCGTTGGTCGAAAGGGTTCACCTCCTCCACGCAAACCCCCAGTACGCCTACGTGGAGTACCCCGACAGCCGACAGGTCTCCCTGCGGGATCTGGCACCGCCGGCAACACGCACACCCCCCCCCGACACCATCAACCCAACCCCCCCCGCTTCCTGCCACCGCCGCACCCCGCGACCGCCCCCTTCCCAGGAGGATCGGTCTCCCTCCCTTTTGCACTGACAGCTGAAACCGTACGGCTCCTGGAGGCGACAACACTGGTACAAGCACCACCACCACCGCCGGGGCCGAGGCGATCGACACGGACGACCAGACCGCCCGACCGACTCGTGGCGTCGATGTAACACAAATATGGACTGTTCACAAGAACATTTTGCTTTTCTTCCTATACCCTCTGTAAATAGTTGCAACAGGACGAAATTGTCCAATACTGTATTGCCATGTGAATGTTTTATCCTCCCAGGACCAGCCCTGTAAACCCTTACCACCATACGAAGCATCACCCCGCCGGGTTCATTTTTGACAAGGGGTGAATATGGTAGTATGTATTGGGGGTCATGTGGGACTGGAAGCCCTAATGTCATTGGCTGACAGATCCCGGGTCCTGTTTGGCCGTTGACCTCAAGCTCTGCCCTGAAGGCGGAGTATAAGAAGCCGGAGTCTTCCCCCGGAGGCCAGTTTACTATCGAGCTGCTGGGGAACAGACACGCTTAATAAAGCCTCATCGACTTCACTCTATTCGTCTCATGGAGTCTTTGTGCGCTACACAGTTATGGTACCAAAATGAGAAATTATGCCAATTACTGCTAATGTGGCTGAGATCATCAAACGTAGCCGAGTCCAGGGACTCAGCCGTAGCGAGCATAAACAAATTCACCAGAGTTGGAAATGACCCAGGAACCACACCCAGATGGATACCAGGGTCACCTACAAAACAGGTTCACACCAATTTACTGTTAGCCCGAATGGCCATGGAGGTCGGGTCCAACCTGCTAAACTAGGTTCTTGTTGCAAATGCTTTAAGCCCATAAAATTGGTGTAATGTTGAATTTAGGCCCCACTGTTTTTAAACTGCAGGTGTGTAACTGAAGAAAATAAACAAACAAGCAAAACTCATCAAATTCAAAGCTAACATTGTTGCGTTTGGTTACACCCGTAATACAGATTTTGCTGATGTGTGCCTTTTTATTTGTACACCTTACTTATTAAATCAGTGTCCAAAGCATGCGCATCTTTTCAATCTGGTGTCACAAGATTCTGAAGACATTCAGGTGGGCTTCCACCTAATTTTAAATGATTAGGTATAAAACACCTTATCCACTCACACAGATGTAATCCAACAGCAGTTCGAAACATGCAGTTGAATCTTATCATTCTCACCTCAAGGATAGCTCAACGTTATCGCAATTTCAAAATACCTGGATGTATATACTGCACTTTGTGCCTTTTTGTTTTATCCTCTGGGGCATTGCTCAAGAAACTCACCTTATTTGTTTATGGTTTATCATGGTAAACCACTACCTTGTATTATGGAGGTAACACTATTTGCATTGCAGTATTAGCACACATCAACATAGATGGAGGTTTTGAGGGCGGCACAGTGGCGCAGTGGTTAGCACTGCTCCCTCATGGCGCCAAGGACCCGGATTCGATCCCGGAGCCGGGTTTGATCCCAGCCCCGGCTCACTGGAGTTTGCACATTCTCCCCGTGTCTGCAGGAGTCTCAGCCCCACACCCCCAAAGATTAAAGAACTAGGACAAGGAGAAGGCTACCTGGCCCCTTGGACCTGCTCCGTGACTCAATAAGATCATGGCTGATCTTTTTGTGGACTCAGCTCCACTTACCTGCACGCTCACCATAACATTTTATTCCTTTACTGTTCAAAAATCTATCTACCTTTGCCTTAAAAACATTCAGCAAGATAGCCTCAACTGCTTCACTAAGAGGTTCCTCCTCAACTCAGTCCTAAATCCGCTCCCCCTAATTTTGAAGCTATGCCCCCTAGTTCTAGTTTCATCTGCCAGTGGAAACAATCTCCCTGCATCTACCCTATCTATTCCCTTCATAATTGTATAAGTTGCGATAAGATCCCCCCATATTCTTCTAAATTCCAATGAGTATAGTCCCATTCTACTCAGTCTCTCCTCATAAGCTAATCCTATCAACTCCAGAATCAACCTAGTACTGAAAGATTTCCACTAAATTAGTCAAACATGACCTGCCTTTCATGAACCCATGCTGCGTCGTCCCACTGGGAAAATTTCTATTCCGATGTCTCGCTATTTGTTCCGTAATGATAGATTCAAGCATTTTCCCCACTACGGAAGTTGAGCTAACCGGCCCATAATTACCCACCTTTTGTCTACCTCCTTTTTTAAACAATGGAGTCACATTTGCTGTTTTCCAATCTACCAGAACCGACCCAGAGTCCAGCGAACTTTGGTAAATTACCACAAACGCATTTGCTATTTCCCCTGCCACCTCTTTTAGTACCCTGGGATGTATTCCATCAGGGCTAGGGTGCAGGTTAGGTGGATTGGCCATGCATAATTGCCCCTTAATTGTAAAAAAAAGAATTGGGTACTTTAAATTTAGGAAAACATAAATGGAGGCTTGTTTCACAGAGAGTACTCTGCAATCTTTAAACCACATTCCATGCTGGCACAACTGTGGGTTACATTGCGACCCACCATAGCTAAAAGAACCAAAGTTGTTCTCAGGCTCTGGGATGTGCTACGGAAATGTGTCTCCCCTCCCATGAATAGCATAACATCACCATGTTTAAAATATATATATTCAAGGGATGTGTTGAGCACTGATTTAATGCATTGACCTTTCACTGAGGTTTGGGCTGGGATCCACTAGTCTGGCCCATGTTTGAAAATTCTAAATCCACCTTCTAGTGGGCACATTCAACCATAAGGATATTTTGTGTGGAAAATTTGCACTGGTACAATAAGGCTTGTCTTTTATGGCTGGAGATTAAGGAGATTGAGTAGAGTGAGTTGTGACTCTCCTATGCTTCATATTACTTGGAAATATTCAGTATTAATTCTGGATACCAAAATGAGATATTGGAGGCGATTCTCCGATATTGAGGCCAAGTGTTCACGCCGTCGTGAACGCCGTCGCGTTTCATGATGGCGCAAACAGGGCGCGGACATGACCTATTCAGCCCCCATGGCAATGGAGCGGTTCATGCCAAATGGGCGCTGCGCCAACCTGCGCATGCGCAGTTGGTCCGCGCCGTCCTGCGCATGCGTGGGGAATGTGGGAATGTCTTACGTATGCTGGCCCCTCACCAACATGGAGCCAGTGTTCTGGGGCCGCGTGCGGAAGGAGGTAGGCCCGGGGGGGGGGGGGGGGGGGGAGAAGCCGGCCCGCCGATCGGTGGGCCCCGATCGCGGCCAGACCCAACGGAGGCCACCCCGGTGAATGAGCCCCCTCCCCCACAGGCCGCCCCCCCAGCGTTCCCACAGAGTTCCCGCCAGCAGCTACCAGGGGTGGACAGCGCCGGCGGGAACCTTTTGTGTCGTAGCTGCCCCTCGGCCCATCCGGCGGGAGAATCACCGCTCGCTGGTTCTCAGAGCGGCTACCGGTGCGAATCGCGCACCACTGGTTTCTGGGGGGTGGGAGAATCGCGTGCGGGGGTCGGGGCGGCATGGCACGATTTGCGGGGCGCCCCGGCGATTCTTCCACCCGGCGTGGGGGGGGTGAATAGCGCCCCTTGGGTGTGATTTAACGGAAATGAAATAGAGTCCCATATTGAGGGTGTTTAGCCAGGTCTTTTGTGATGCTGGCAGTGCCAAGAACGATCCCGCTATTAAAATGGGACTTTGTTTAATTTCTGGGCCTTGCTGAGGAACCTGCTGCCGAAGCCGCAATTAGTCCCGTTTCCTGCACTAAGAGCACCGTTTGCCAATGCAGGAAGAGATCGTGGCCTGACCACCCCCCCTCCACAACTCATCAAAAGGGGATCATTGAGCTTGGCATTGCCATACCGGTTCCACCTTGGCAGCGTCAGCGTGCTCAGTTGGCACGCCAGGTTGACTGTGCATAGGTGCCCAGATGGCATCATGCTCGTGCCAGGGATCGGGCCCAGGGGTGCCCTGCCCTTATGAGGTGGGGTGCATGGTGCTCGATGATTCCCATGATGGGGTATCATTTCTTCCTGTACTGGTGGGCGGAGCTTATTAGTGCGGCCCAGAAATGAAGCAGAGTCCCCTTTAATAGCGGGTTCGGTCTCGGCGCTATCAGCGCCGGGAAACACCCTGAATGACGGAGCAGGCTTGATGGGCCAATGTTTTTGCCACTCCTACTCCTATTTCTTACGTTCTTAAATCAATAGGCTAGAAATTACTGATTTGTCCTTCATGGCTAATAGAATTGTACTTGCTGGGCAAAGAAAAGTGAGCTCCGCGAAAGAATAAGCAGATGCCAATATTAAGGTGCAAAAATGCAAAATTTTACCAGTATGTGAACCAGGCTAATAATCAGCAAGAAAGCCAAGCCTATGCAGTGGGCAGAGGTGCTCGACATGGGACTCTGTTTCATTTACGTTAAATCACGCTCATTATTTCAACCTGACTGTTGACATCCTGCAATTTAATCAATGCAAATTTGCTTTTTCAAAAACTTCCCTCACAAATATTCCAAATATTTCTAACTTTTTAAAAATTAAAATGACACATCAAGGCTTATTCTCATATGTTGTAGCACTTTCCGTGTCCTGCCATCCCTAGTGGTTGGGTTAAACATGGTCTTTTAAAGTAATTTGTTCAAGTGAGTTCTTGCCTTGCTCTTAAATTAGTAAGAGACTCTTTCGAAATGAATACATTTAAGGTTGGTGTTGACAGATGTTTGGTCTCTCAGGAAATTATGGGATATGGGGAGCAGGCAGGAAATTGGAATTGAAGACCAGGATTAGCCATGATCGCACTGAATGACGGAGCAGGCTTGATGGGCCAATGTTTTTGCCACTCCTACTCCTATTTCTTAAGTTCCTAAATCAATAGGCTAGAAATTACTGATTTGTCCTTCATAGCTAATAGAATTGTACTTCCTGGGCAAAGAAAAGTGAGCTCCGCGAAAGAATACGTAGATGGCAATATTTAGGTGCGAATATGCAAAACTTTACCAATATGTGAACCAGGCTGATAACCAGTAAGAAAGCCAAGCCTATGTAGTGGGTAGAATATCAGCCCATTGTTAACACAATAACATATTGCATTTCTGGCTTCACTTGGTCTGAGGTGTCACCATCATTTCAGAGCTCATTTAATCAGAATACCTTGCTATTGCTCGCAGGAAAGTAGCTGGGAATAACTGTAACAAAAAAATAGTGTGCAGGTCTCCAAATTCTCCTCATTTTAAATCTGTCCTTTATTCCATATAAGATTGTGCAGGGATCAGATTATTGTCCCTTGCTTTTGTTCTCTGAATCTTGCAACAATGAAACGTTTACCATGATTTCTGTCTTCCGATACACTGTGGCACATGGCCCAGTGCAAACAATAGAGCCTGAGAGATCACCAAATGTGCATGGAACATACTGTACGTTCCTAACAGGTTTCTCACCGCTAACAATGGCAGAGTAAGCTGGCGAAGATGATATATTATTGCGCACAGTAGTTCCATGTGGTGTTGCATTCCTATTGTTTTTCAATGGGACAAAATCATATTGCTAATGTCCAACTTACGTAATGGCAGTAACAATATACCTGAACTTACATTTAATACTTCAAAAATATCTTGGTGATTTACAAAACAAATTAAGTTTTGGGGACTGGTGAATGCTGCAAGGTCGACAAAGTACACAGTCAAAAATACACTGCATTGAAGCAGTTTTAATATCGCACTGTTTACAAGCAAATCCTTTATTTAGAATCACAATTATTAAAATATTTTATCACTTTCATTTGTCTTTATTGAACTTATCATCAATGCAAATGTTTGCTGTTATGATGGAAAAGAGCACTGTGCTTCCTCTCTTCATTCCCCAATTTGCTCTCTTCATCTCTCAAAAGCACCGGCTTTGCTGACATATGGTCCATTATGGGTGCCAGCTCTCCTCAATTGACTGTTTTGATATGTCGGCTTATCTAGCTGATTGCTAAACTGTCCTCTTTAGTTAAATATCCGCGGTCTGATGCTGTTTTCACCACACATCTAAACAAGTTGTAATCCTAGCAAAATCACTGAAAAGAGGCACAAACCCTGACTGAACCTTCCATTCTTGGCCAACGGGTTCGAAGGGCAGCTTAAGTACCCAACTGCTACATTAACTGAAATCATATAACGCAGAACAGGCAAAGAACTGCAATTAGAATCTTCATCTATTAGATCATCTCGGGAATGAGGAGTTTTCATTGACCTTGGAGATGCATATTTTTTTAAACGGCCATATTGCTGCTGAACTACTTTTCCCGGGGAAACTACTTCTCCTATTGGGACATTCCTGAAAAGAAAAAAGGAGGTGGGTGGAATCTTAAAGTTTAATCTCGACTATTTAGGAGTGTAATCAGGAAGCACTTTTTCCCCACATAAAATGGGCAGGATAAATGGGCTGGATTGCTGAGCTACAGTAGCCTACTCCAGCTCCGATGTTCCTTCGCGCACTGCTCTAGGTTTTTCAGGTGAATAGCATTTTCCTTTTGGTATGGTCTCTCTTAAGAGACATTGAGAAATGCAGTATTTTTTAACATGCCTTTATATTCAACCAAAACGATTTTGGACTTCAAGAGTCATAAATGTTAGGTTAAAAAGAGTCTCCCTTGTTCACCCAATCCAATGAAGAGTTGACATGACTGTAAAATGAGGAAATGAGGAGCACCAATGAGTCAAATATCTACCTGTAGCTCCACATACATACCTGGAGCATAAAACGGTACACAGCAGCCCTCTGCAAAAAATGTATGCATATACAGTGCAGCGGTGTTCAGAATTTAAATTTTCATTTATGCACATTACATATAAGTAATGAAGTAATTTCAGTACGCACATTATTTCCATGGATGACTTGTTTACAGTTGCTGCTATTAGTGTGGTATGCATAGAAGATGGAGAATGGCACCTGGAGTAAAACGATTCATTCTCCAATTTTTTTTTGTAACAATTAAATTGAATTGAAATTACAATTTCCTTTGGGGAAATTGACTGAGTCCATTTCTAGTTGCACACAGCTGGGTTGATCCAAATACCATGGAACCGAAGCAGACATTTTGTGATGCATTCTCATGTTGCCTGGGCTCCAGCATTCTCATGTTGCCTGGGCTCCAATTATACAGCCAGAGAGCAGGCCTGAGTATTGTGCTTGAAACATAGGTTGGTATAAACGCATTCGGCACCTTGGGTCCCAAATGTGAATAAGATCATAAGCATTGCCAAATACTGTCCATATTATTTAAATCCCTTTTCTAACTGAACTAGATCTGAAAGGTTCCATTCACACTCAAACTCATTAATGATCGCCCTGAAGTGATGAGTTTATTCATCTCTTATCATGCTTTGCAATGTACCCACCAGACTCCACTCTTCCTTCCTTTCATTTACCTCGTTACAGCAAAGCCATTGACTTTTAGATTTCCCTTCCAAAAGAAAACTTGCATTTATATTGTACTTTTCATAATCTTAGGATGTCCAAAGGCACATTACAGGCAAATAAGTACATTTAAATTGCAGTCACTGTTGTAGTATAGGAAATGCATAGTGTCCAGGCTCATTTATTGGGATTATAATTTCACTGAAAATAACAAATGTTTCTACTACTAAGATCACACAAGTTAGTGTCTATCTAATAATGATGTTCAAATGCAACATACATGAAATGTAAAATACTACCAGAATCATTAACATGTTGGCTGGGGAATTTAAAGAGCTGTTCAGATTTGTAAAAATCAAATCTAATTCCGATATGTTTCTACAGATATAACTCTTGAGCTAAAGGGATCAAGGGATATGAGGGGGGAACGAGGTGGGATCAGGGTATTAAACTCAATGATCAGCCATGATCTTAATGAATGGTGGAACAGGCTCGAAGGGCCAAATAGCCTCCTCCTGCTTCTATTTTCTATGTATGTTTCTATGATACACAATACTCTGTTGTAAGAAAGATCTAAATTCAAGTTGCATGCATTTAAATTTTACTTTAGTTTTGCCAAGTGACTGATCTAGTCAACTCTTAATATTCATCATGTATTTTCCATGCAAATATGTGAAAAAAATTAATATGTGGAGTAATTACAGACAATAATCCTGACGGTTCAAATTGTCAAACTGCAACAGCAGTGTACAATCATCATCTGAGATCCTAGATGAGATTACTACCTCAATATATTCATAACATACAGGGATATTTCTGGCTTACATTTATTTATGGGGATTTTGTCTAATTTTACATTCGCTTTCTTGATGAACATTAACAGCAAATGTGCCCTAAAGGGTTAATAGGCACAATGAAAAATTAATGCTTGCGAAGAAATCATGGCAAGTTTATCAAACAATAATCAACACTTGATTACTGGGAAGTATTAGTCAGTGCACAATAGGTGATCTCCTAAAGATTATATTTTGTTCCTGCAAGATATTGGATGATTTTTCAGAAGACTCTATCATTTGCCAGGCAAACCTCTTTTTACAAAGTACAACACTCTGACACCAAATCATTTCAATCCCAGTACCAGAACTACTGCTGAAAATCCAATTGCAATGGTGCATAAACATATGCACGCGTGATCTCTCATTGAAAGGTTAACACGTCTTTGAGGAGCAGGGTACTTCAAGACCATGCTGTTAAAAGACAAATTAGTTACTAAATTTTTGAGGGTCAGATGAGATTTGCAGAAACCCATCTCTACAGTTGAGTATCCAAGGCAAATAACTGAAAAAAACATGTAAGTGGAGGTTTCTGTTTGCTTAACATGGAATGTGCATTCTCCCTGTCAGGGCTCACCCAATTTATCAAAGTTCTGAGAGAGTTAGGTTGACAAAGCTGAGGAAGACCCAAGTGTATGTAAGATTTTAACCAATCACAGGTTAACAGCACAGCCTAGCCCACAACTTGTCCAGTAAGGGTCCCCCTGCTTATTAGGGTTAGACATGCAAGATTTTACGCCACTCAAGGCAAGATACCTATTCCTCAGTAATAACTTTATTCATAGAATCATGGAATTTACAATGCAGAAGGAGGCCATTTGGCCCATCGGGTCTGCACTGGCCCTTGTAAGGAGCACCTCTCTTAAGCCCACACCTCCACCCCATCCTCATAACCCAGTAACCCCATCCAACCCTTTTGGACACTAAGGGCAATTTAGCATGGCCAAACCACCTGCACATCTTTGGACTGTGGGAGGAAACCGGGGCACCCAGAGGAAACCCACACAGACACGGGGAGAACGTGCAGACTCCACACCGACAGTGACCCAAGTCAGGAATCGAACCTGGGACCCTGGAGCTGTGAAGTGACAGTTCTAACCACTATGCTACCGTACCGCCCACAATTCCTTAATGTCTCATGTCCTATTGGTGAACTGAACAGACTGGTCAAACACCATTTGCAGCCTGGAGTACAGTGGACCTGGCCAGTTCAGGTATCACGTTACTGTGGCTGTCACAAGTAACTGACTAAGTTCCAATATCCCATCTTAAAGCACATCATCTTGGATCCAGCTCAACCCCAAAAAGACACTAAAACAAAATGACTAACTTTGCAACTAATGTTATGGTTTTTCAAATTAAAAAAAGCTTACAACACATAGGATGTCAATAAAATGTTCAAAAGCCACTGTTGCAGCTGCTCTGTCACCTTTGTCTTCATCCGTGAATTGGGGACAGAGGATGTCTGCCCTTGTTCACCTGCAGCCTGATCCTCTCTATCAGACACGGTACATGCTACAAAGATGGAATGCCAGAGACCTGCTGTTGGGTCTGCTACTGCTTTTGACCGATACAGACGTTAAGGGGGTTGTACTGGCTGGATGGGAGTCCACTCTCTTAATCATTGCAATCCATTTTTAAAAGGTTTTTTTTTAGAACAAAAGAGCAACATCCTGTTATCGTTTCACTTTAATTTGACATCCTACTCCTTTAAAAGTCTAATAAATATGACTTCCAGGAAATGAAGTATTCTCTCCAAACTTACTGAAAGCAATGTAGCTAGTTAAGATTGGAACTTCACTGAGTTTGAATGCCACCGTGTGCATTACAACATGGGCTGCTACGTGCAGCAGCTGAAGTTACATTTTTGCTAAAAACTGTTCCTAGAAGTACTGTTTCTAATTCAGTTTTATTTTGCCTCTTCAAAAGAAGCTTCAAAGAGACACAGGGCCTGGAGATGGCCATTCAACTCCTCAAGCCTGCTCTCCATTCAATAAGCTCATTGCTGATCTATATCTTAACTCAAGCTACCTGCGTGGGCTCCTTATTCCTCACTACACTTACCTAACTTCTCTCTATCCACCTCATCACATCTTAAACACCTCAGTTAGTTCACCTCTTAAAATCTTCTACACTCGAGGGATTACAAGTTTAGTCTGTGCAACCTGACCTTGTAACTTAATCCTTTAAGTATCCGGGTGGTGATTCTGCTCTGCACACCCTCCATTACCAATCCATTCTTCCCAAAGTCCAGTGCCCGGAGCCAAATATTGCACTCCAAAACACAGTCTAACGGAAATTCTATGCAATTGCAGTGTAACTTCCATTCATCCTGTCCATTCCATAATCATAAAGTTACAGGATTGATATGGAGTCAGTTTCTTCGACATGCAGGTAGCAGGTTATGCTCGTCTATAGAAAATCCTCCCTGACAAACTTTTTCTCCTCTGCTCCAACCAAAAAGCACATAAATGACCTCCTTCTGCACTGTAGGAATTCAATGATATCTGAGTCCAAAATACAATTGAGGGTTAATGGTGTTAAATGAGATTCGCTGAAAATACCAATGACAGCTCACAAAAATGGAGTATTGATACTAAAGACAGAATATTCCATGCGAAAAGGGACTTAATTTCCCAATTCAGTATGTATTTTACTCAATCAGTAAAGACCGTCACTGGTAAAGACAATCATGCATTTTGCCAGCTGGATCAATACCCACAAGTGATCCGATTGACCAAGATAGACCAAAATGCATGATAAAAGTCTGCTGTCAATGAGCTGAGAATCTCACGAACATCATGGACATAAAGCACAGACTTGGTTCCCACTTATTCTCTCACACATACATATTCAGCAAAGGTTATCCTATCACTTAACAGCATTCACACGTTATCTATCTCCTGTTCCCAAGTAACAGAGACTGGAATATCCATTAAAACCTGCAATATCTAAAAGGAAAAATTAACTGTGACATTCAGGAATGCGGTCAAAATTCAGAAAACCAATCCATGGAACCATCCTGACACAGAAAAAGTCATATTCAACTCAAAATGTTAACTGTTTCTCTGTCCAGAGGTGCTGCCTGACCTGCTGAGTATTTTCCGGTAGAATTTTCCATTTATGAGATTGAGTGCAATGGCAGGTGGTTTTTGTGGCGCCCACCCAGCTGGCCAGAACGGCGGGAACTCACTTCCAATTCTGTGCTTGGAAGATCATTATTTGTGCACAGGGGAGTATCAGGCCAAATTATCTGGAGGGTCGGTAGCGGATTTGGCAGCCCACGTCAGGTGGTGGGCTTAAAAGTCTGTACACCATACTTAATCTGCTATTTCAACAGAAACAGGTCATTCTCTCCAGCCCACCGGTCTTCAGGAGACCATTACAGATGCCTGGCAACCAGAAGGATAAGGGCATACAGCCTCAAAAAGAAGGCAGCACCCAGCTTCACCCACTAGGCACTTGAGGCTTTGATCAAGGGAGTGTTGGCACATAGGCATGTCCTGTACCCCAAGACTCTGGGAAGGAAACCAACATGTCCAGCCTGGGAGGCCATAGTAGAGCAGGTCAGCGCTGCTGGCAACCATGTCCGAAACAGCATCCAGTGCCGGAAAAGGATGAATGATCTCATCCACTCTACCAGGTTAAGTCATCCTTCAACTCCCTCCAGTATCAAACTCTCATCATGGCACCATGTACTCAAACAGCTACTCTCTTCATAAATATCATACATCCATTAGCAGGGGGCACACATCAACACTCATTCTCTCACAGAGACTTTCACATCACTACTACCAATCTGACATGTTGCTCATACTCCATCCTCTATCCCTTCTGGGGACGGCTCACCACAAACAGGGGGTATGCATCTAATCCAACCTTTGTGCCACCCCTTCTCATCGCATGTCTTTCTTTCATCTTCATACAGGCTAGATTGGCACACAACAGGCATGAAATATCACAGACCAGGAGAGGGATGGTCAAAATCATTGCCCTCACTGGGGAGGAGGCTGCAGCCAATCTGGCTGAAAAGGATAGGGGTTTCTCCTGCGGGGAAGGAAAAATCGGCTTCTCCCAGTAACCTCATACACGTCACAGCTCCATCAAATCCAGACAATTAGAGAGTGAGTGACATGCAGTCTTATATAGCTTATGCTCAGCAACTGAAACTCTATTTATTATTTTCCAGGCACCGGCAGATCGAGGCCCACAGAACAGCCGAGCACTATTGCGAATACCCAGACCATAACCAAAGAGAAAACTCTGGAAGAACTGTCTCAGTAGTCACCCGCACCATTCACCAGCACAGAGACACACACTTCGGTGGGGCACAGCTCTAGATTAGGCTCAGCCTCACTTTCTGGAGAACTCACGAACATATCCCTACAATTGTCGGCGGCAAGGTCAGTCCAGGCACTCGGTGGGCTGGTGGAGACCAGCTAGCCACTCAGTCCCAGTCAGATGATGAGCCTCTAATGTCTGCCAACTTACTGCTGGATATGCAATGACAGGTGGTGGCTGAACATCAAGCGGAGATTCGATAGGCACTCTGCAGACTAAAGCAGATGTCTGACTGATGACGTGGCTCTGACATGCAAGCGCCTCGGGGCCACCAGGGGACATGGTCCAACATGTCCTGCCGAATTTGCACTCGGCCTTGCACCATGCCACATACTCTGGTGGGCACCATCAGCAAGTAGGCCAAATGGGGACCAGGCACCTCTTTCCAGGTGCCCCATCTGCTACAAGAGCCAGGCCTGTAGCACCCACAGGGAGGATGAGCATCAGATGGACACCCTAGGGGTCTCCTCTCAGGACACTCCCAAGTTTATACAGCTACTCACAGAACGTCTGTCCCCACTCCAGCTTCTGCCGCTGAGCAGGATACACTATCAAGCCGGGGCCTTCCAGGGTTCGGGTATCAGAGCACATCCGCCAAGGTCATCCCAGATGCCAAAATGTAGCAGTCAGCAGGCTGTCTCCACCTCTGCTGTGGCTATTTGGGCTACACTCAGACGTAGTGGTAAGGTTAGGGTTAATAAATTTTGATGTCACTTTTCGGTCACGAGTGTGCTATCACTGTAAATAAATTGCATTTTTGTGAATAAATTTGATGTTTATGCAAATGTTTTGGTCAACTGACGGCATTGTGATTTTGCACATGGCTAAATCTCTTATGTCAGTGATAGTGTGCCACCATGGGATTAACATTCATGTGATGTCAAATTCAGTTGAACTAGTCTCTGCACCCTTGTGTGATGTCAAGGACATGTGTTTAAATCTTTATTTGAAGTGTGTGATGTAAGCGTTTCTATTCCTTCTTCCTCAAGGAGCACCACTGAGTGAGAGCAGCTCAGCAGCATTGATATGCTAGCGGCATTTGTATCTCCTCAGTGGCAGTGGCACATGCACAGGAGAAGGAGATTCCGAGGCAGGACCTAATCTCGGACTCAGCAATGTTTGCATCATTAGATGGCGACAAAGCTTCAAGTTCTTCTCTCACATCGCTCTTGTTCCTCAGCTGACTCTCAGTTCCCAGAGTGAGCACATTCACAGGGCACTGCAGAAGCAGAGATCATGGCCTGGTGATTTACGAGTCCAGAATGCCCAAGTGTGAATGCAGGACTTGCTGTGAGTGGTTGGACATCCCGAAGATGGAAGGGAACAGCATTGGAGGCTTGGAGAGATGTGGCAATATGGCCTCAGTTAACTTTACACTTCCTGGAACCTGTCAGCAGTTAAAGTATCAAGATCACGTCTTCCTCCATTGTGTCAATGCGCTCATACCGACCCTCAGCAGCCTCCTGAAGTTTCTGGCCCTTCTCATCTTCATCCTCCAATGAGCTCTCATCCCCCTCCAGTTCACCCTCTGTCAAGGGCGCATCTCTGCGTAGCCAGATTGTGAAGAGCTCAACACATTGTGATGTGGGAAGCCTATTTGAGAACATATTGCAGTGAGCCACTTAAGCGGTCTAAGCATCTGAAGGGCATCTTCAGAAGCCCTCTGGTCTGCTATATAAGGGAGTGCATGGAGCTGTGAATCGAGTTATACCTCTCCTCGGAACAAGTCTGAGGGTGTCACACGGACGTAAGGACCTAATCTCAGACGCAGCAGTGTTTGCATCATTAGACGCAGGATGTGCTTGTGATGATCACACAATTATTGTAATTGATGGAATGGTAGCTCTTGCAGTTTATAAACATTAGACGCTGCTGCCAAGGAGCTGGAATAGCCACATGGGTGCAGTCTACAGCACCTTGCACTCATGGGAAACCTCAGATGGCAGTGAAGCCAGGGAGTCTTTCAGCCTGGCTACCCTCATCCAGAGCAAACCTGATATAATGATGGGCCCTCCAGTAAAGGGCATCGGTCACCTCCTTTCTGAATCGATGTGTTGCAGACTGAGAGATGCTGCACCAGTCCCCTGTTAATTGCTGGAAAGACACAAAGACATCAACGTCAAGCCACTGGCAGGGAAAAGCCTGTGACATCCGCATGACATTGTGTTTCCCCAAAGAATGTGGCACACCTGATGTACCAGATCTCAGGGCAAACACAGACATGCCCAGCACTGCCTCTCACTTATTTGTAACTAGCAGACACTTCTACAATAAATTCTATGTCTGGCATGTAACCTCTGTTGTCTGGGTCTTTCCTCCTGATCATGCTCTGGGTCCCCTTGACCATGTCCCTCAGGCAGGGCCTCCTGCTGGAGCGGTGCTCAGCATCGTCTCTCCCTCCTTTACCTCTTCCAATGCATTAGCACTCTGGCAAAGGCAGCATTGAGCCCTGGATCCATTTGTCCTTTTGCCTTCCCTCCGAAATGAAACATTGAAGACAAGAAGGACAGCACGGTAGCACAGTGGTTAGCACGGTTGCTTCATAGCGACAGCGTCCCAGCTTCAATTCCCGGCTCGGTTCACTGTCTGTGCGGAGTCTACACGTTCTCCCAGTGTCTGTGTGGGTTTCCTCCGGGTGCTTCGGTTTCCTCCAACAGTCCAAAGATGTGCAGGTTCGAGATGGATTAGCCATTCTAAATTGTCCTTAGTGTCCAAAATGTTTAGGTGGGGTTACGGGGATAGGGTGGACGTGTGGGGATTAAGTAGGGTGCTCTTTCCAAGGGCCAGTGCAGACTCGATGGGCCGAATGGCCTCCTTCTGCACTGTAAATTCTATGTGAAAACTATTATAAAGGGTCCAGAAACTGAAGCTCAGAATATGAAACCTATGGGAAATGTAGGGGTCCACAGTTTTGCTGTCTTCCTTGCGTGGTGGCTGATGCAGCTGTGGCTCCAAGATGCTAGCCCACACATTGAGGTGACCAAGATGGCATTCCAGAAAAGTGGCATCTGGTGCCTTGCGTGGGATAGCAAGGTGTAAATGAGACGAATGACCGAAACTAGCCCTGTGCTCCAATCTCTGATGTGGCATACTAATCACCAGTCAGTTAGGCATGATCAAATAGCAGATGCCCTTTGGTCTGTTATAAATGTCAACTCTGGTGAACATTTGTTGATGGAATGCCATACATGATGCAGCTGTGCTTCCTTCACTATTGCTTGAATTCTCAAAGTCTACATTCCTAGGTGCGACTCTTGCAATGCAGTGGCTATGATGTGAAGCCACGGAGTTCTGATTATCTCTTTAAAATTTCGAATGAAGGTATTTTCTTTCAGTAGCTTTATTCCCAAAGGGATCTTCCTCCTTTCTAATGAAGCTGACTCCTGTTTCACTATTGTGGCACCAGCAAGTTTAATGGCGCTCCCACAAAGGACCCCTTAGCCAAATGTGTGGTCCTCCCTCATGGTCTCAGTCTCCTCCCGATCAGGTTGAGCTGTACTGGGGGACAGCTAAACGGCGGTTCTTCACTTTTATTTCCACACGGAATGCGATGCTCCCTCCTGTTGCTCTCCGGCATCCCTCAATAATACTGGATTCCATAGTTATTGTGGTGGCCATTTCTATCGTCCCCACCTACCCTGAGCCCATCACCTATGACATGCCCATGCCCCATCCAGTCCTCCACCCATTCCATCTAGAAGCCGAGTGCACAGTCACCTTGACCTACCGAAGTGAATCCCCCAGAGAACTTCACATAACGCTCTCTCCCCACCCCTCCCCTCTCCATAAACAGGCTGCAGATGCTACCAGTTACCATCACTATTCCCTCTGCAGCCCAATACAGAGTCAGCGAAGCCCAGGAACAGCCACTGTTGATAGGCCAGCACATCAAGCTATGCTTGCTTCCTCTGGAGACTGAGGCCTTGTCCCTCTCTGAAGTTGAAGTACACCATGCTCCCAATGATCCCACTTGCTGAGTGTCCAAGCACCCTGGAATACCCCCCATCTTTTTAATCTTTATTATTGTCACAAGGAATCTTACATTAGCACTACAATGAAGTTATTGTGAAAATGCCCTAGTCGCGACACTCTGGCGCCTATTCGGGTATACAGAGGGCAAATTCAGAATGTCCAGTACTACTCGGTGTCCGAAAGTGGTGGCCTGCATAGGTGCTGCAGCTCAGTGGTGTCCTTCTGGACAATGTCAGCAAAGAGCAGGAGCAGTTTGGCTTTCATCGCAAGAAGGCCAGCACAGCTATGGCAGATAGGTCATGTATGTTGCACTCTGCCCAAAGTCACGAGTGAACAAAACTCCAAATTGAGTATGCCATTCCTTTTCAAACGGGTTTGCGGCTAACGTAATTTCTTAATGGTATGACGAAAGCTTGGAACACATGATGAAATTCTGGTGAGCAGCTATTTAAATGAGCCTTCATGGGATGTTATTTAATGCAAATGGTGTTCATGCTTCTATCAGCAGGATAACTGACCCACCATTGGCAGAATTATAAATTGTCATTATGCCGGTGGGTTTCTGACTTTTTTGCCTGCCGCTAAATTCTTCACTCCCACTAGTCACGAAACCTGCCACAGTCATGATGGGAAAATTCCGTCCTGTTTTTATCCCAACGGTACGACATCCTGGGTAGATTTTTTAAACTTGCCCATGTTCTGAATAATGTTGCAGAAAATCTCAGAGCGCAATTCTCCAGAAAAATTTCAAAGTGCGGTAGCGAGTGGGAATTGCCGCGAGTTTCCCTGGCGACGCAATTCAACGTTAATTGGTCCACTTAAAAGAGGCTTCATGGGCTTCTCGCCGCAAATGATAGCTTGCTAGCTGATTCGCCAGTACCGCGCTCGCCAGCCCCCTGCTAACAAGAAAGATTGAGCAAGTGCTGCTCAGCCAACCCCATCCAGCTCGCTATAATGGCAGGAGGAGACCAGCCCCATGATTTGGGGACGCTGACCTAGGGAAGTTCCTGGACGCAGTGGAGACCAGGAGGGATGTCTTGTTCCCCCAGAGGTCCCGGAGGGTGAGCCACAAGGCTGCCAGTGCTGCCTGGGATGAGGTGGCGGCAGCGGTCAACTCAGGCAGGGGATTGGCTTTCAGTGCCAGAAAAAGGTCAATGACCTACACCGGGCAACATGAGTCAGTAGACATCAATGCCCGCCCCCAAGGGAGCGTCCACCTCCCGAACCCCCCAGGCGGCCCCCAGCCCACCCTCACCCCCCCCTCCCCCTCAACCCCGCCTTCACCCCCCCCCCTCCCACCACAGTGAACCGTGCGTGTGGCTAATGATGCCCCCTCTGTGTCTCCTCAGGAAAAGCTCTCCCACAATCGGTGGGAGAGGGCCCAGACTGGCGGTGGAATGCTGGACATAAGAATTCTCACCTCCTTCGAGGAGTGCGTCCTGGAGGTGACTGGTGCGGCTGAGGACAGGGCGGTCATCAACGCGGAGGACGGCGGATGCTACAGAGGTGAGAAACCACTGGGATCCACCCGGAGGACCTGTCAAACCTGAGTACTGATTGCCTTACTGACTGACCCATCCCTCCCACTGTCCACATGTCCATTCTCCCGCAGGTCCTCCAGCCGATGGAGCCAGCCCATCCCGAATGGCCCCTTCTCCGGACTCCAAGGAGACCTCGGTGGGAAATCCTAGTGGTCAGGTGTCTGGGTACAATCTGGTGAGCACCACACCACTGATGCTGCACATCTGGTGGAGGCAGGAGCCCCCAGGTGAGACAGCAGTCAGAGGGTTGCAGGATCCCAGGACCCAGCTAGGGACCAGCCTGATGCTGAGCCTCTGGAGACGATAGGCAGCGGCCGGGACATTCAGAGGGAGATGTCAGTATCATTCCAGCAGATCCATAGCCGCTTGGAGGAGTCCCAGAGGCCACAGGCACAGGAGATGGTGCTGGCAATGAGTGGCAGCGAGGTCAATTGCTGGGGTGGCGACCACAGTGGAAAGCCTGGTGCACAACGTCAGCACCATGAGTGAAGGTGTCTAAGGCGTCGCGCAGTCGGTGACAGCCATGGCTGAGGGCCTTGGCAGAATGACCACCTCGCTGGGGGGGATGTCACCCAGTGCCAGGCTGACCTTGATGAGGCTCTGCAGAACATGTCTCGCTCTCAGATGGGCATGGCCGAGGTGCTGGAGAGCTTGTCCCCGTCACAGATGGGCATGGCTGAGGCACTGCGGAGCACGTCCCAGTCACTGAGGAGCATTGCTGAGGGCATGGTTCAGACATTGGGGAACCGCCAAGGCGGGCAGAACCACATGATGCAGGGGCAGCCAGTGCTCGAACCAGCTGCCCCTCCATCCCAAGGTGAACCCCAGGGCCCTTTGGGCACAGACCAGAAGGAGGTGGCGCTGAGTTCCAACCTGGGCCCATTCCATGGAGTGGCAAAGGTGGGCACCAGCTCCCCAGGGTTCCACCCCTCTGATAAGGCCGCGTCTTGCAGTCAGCAGACAGGATAGGGCGGCACAACTGTGCATGTGCTGCCGACAAGTGAGCCGGGGCCCTCCGGCCCCAGAGGACCACCAGGGGCATTGAGATCCACAGGACGAGGTCGGCAGTTGGCTGCCTCCACCTCAGATGTGCATGCTGGGAAAACACCTAGACATAGTGTTAGAGCTAGGAGGGCCAGATGTGTTTGGATGTTGCGTGTGTGGTGTTGCCTCTCGCAGGGTTCAAGCATCAAGGTGTGATTGGGATACTAGGCAATGACACTCACATGGGCTCATTGCCCATGTAGCACTGTGGTTAGTACTGTTGCTTCACAGCTAGAGGGACCCAGGTTCGATTCCCCGCTTGGGCACTGACTGTGTGGAGTCTGCACGTTCTCCCTGTGTCTGTGTCGGTTTCCTCCGGGTGTTCCGGTTTCCTCCCACAAGTCCCAAAAGACGTGCTGTTAGATAATTTGGACATTCTGAATTCTCCCTCCGTGTACCCGAACAGACGCCGGAATGTGGCGACTAGGGTCTTTTCACAATAACTTCATTGCAGTGTTAAGGTAAGCCTACTTGTGACAATAAAGATTCCCACCCCCAGACGAGGGTCCCAACTCTGCCGAGCATTGGGGGGCAAACCCACCACCCCCGGTCTCTTTGCCTGTGAGAAAAGATGGCTACTCACCTCCTCGGCTCCCCACAGAAGCCCTTCCACTTGGTTCACGTTTTTCAAAAGGAGTACTAATAGGCACTAGCGTGACCACTTGCTGGGGAGGCCGCTGAATGACGGGAGGCCGTTGGATATGGGGTGGCTCCATTAATTGTATGAAAATGGCGCTTAAGTGGTGATAATTGGTTTCTCGCCACGCTAAGGTGAGATCCCGATTTCGCCTATGGGAGCGGGCCGGTTGCATTGCAAAATGTTTGCCCTCCGACGGGGATCTAATTTTTGGTCCCTCCCGCTATTCATCGGCCTCGTTACACTTGTGCAGAGCGTAACAAGGCCGGAGAATCACGCCCTCAGTTTTCATTTCCAATGCTTTCAGTGGGATTAAAAATGATGATGGTTTCTATAACTAGTGGTCACTTCCTCACAGCAATTCTACACCCGAGTGCCAAGTTGAAAAATCTATCCCCGGTTTCTGAAAGTAACTTCCAGACAAGAGACAAGGCACATGCATGTACGACTTAGAACCTCCAGAATTAAGAGCCTGATTTAACTCCTTTGGTGAATGGAAATGTACAGAAATTGAGAATAAACCTTACATGGAATGGGTCTAGCCTTCACCCAAACTAAGAGTCTGGTTTGATCGCAAGTGAGACTCGAGCACTACCCTTACTTACTGCCCCTGAATCCACTTCAGCACTGGAACATCTGAATCTATTCACCAGGTACTTCTCAAAAATATGTTTATTTCTAGGCTAGATAATGTAAGTCATCACTGATTGTATAGCCACAAAAAATGCTGCAGATATTTTATGCATCTTTAACTGTAGCTGCTTCCCTGCAGTGCATTGGTAACTCTTTGACATTTAACATTCACAACTGCTAACTATAATAAGGGGTTTTGATTGCTTCTTTCGCAGATGCAGTTATTTAATGACTGTGATCAGTTGCATAATTTCACCATACAGACGTTTTAACTTTGGAGATTTTAATTTGTTAATAGATTGTTATTGCCATATGTGGTTCATGGGTACAGAAATCCACAGTCACATCTTTAGAGCTCTCCAGCCTGATTGGGGAGCAACTGGTTAGCACCCCTGTAATGTCAGAGGTGAAAGTGTGACAGTAAAATCACCTGATGTTGCAGAATGTCACTCCCAAGTAGCTGAAACATTCAATTGCTTGTAAAAGAGGATGGAAATGCATAAGCACCCTGTCACTTCAGATGCAGGCACCGGCAGCTCACCTAGACAGGTGACGTCTTAGGACCCATGCTGGCAGCTTCCTGCTGAGTGAGGCTACAACAGCGCCTGACAAATTAGATGGGACTGCGCTACCAAAATCCCTGCCAACAGGCCTAACAGTCAAGTGTCTGGCTGGTTGTTATCTGGGAGCAGTGGCTGCAGCATTCTGACACCTCATCTATACAATCTGAAATCTTTCTGATACATCGCATACAGCTAATAGAGAGGCTGGAGAATACACAACTGTTAAAAAAAATTTCATGCATCAAATAAAAAGGGACGCTATATTTTAAACAGGAAATAGCTTAACAGGAATTGGTCCATAATGTAGGAAAAAAGGGAATGTCAGTATTTGATTATTGCCAAGACATATTCTACCTTTAGATTTGTTTCTATGATGTTTAGCTACAGTTATCAAACCTATAAAGGTTTTTTTTGTGCTGTATTAATTAAGACAGTAGTCAACCACTCAAGCGAGTTTCCATTTATGTAGTAATTGGTGCAAGCTTACTCAAATCTATTACACAAGAGTACATCCATTACCATGGTGGCAAGCTTCAAACCCAATATATAGAGGGCAATAGCTGTTCTGTTCATCATGTGCAGCAACACTGAAACCAACTATTTCTATTTGAATGCAGTTGTGATGTCCCTGCACACAATAACCCAACATGAAGCACGTTTGTCTAAACTGACACAGCCCCAATCTGGTAGCAAACTTGGAGTTCTTTTACTCACCCACAGAAAATACAAAGACTGATTTTGGAATCACTAACCATAAATGAGAAATTAAGTTTGCAACATGGACCCAACAATAGCGAATAAAACAGAAAAGATTCACAAATAAATTAGGATTATTAATAAACAAGATGCCACAAATCTGATCACTGCATTCCAATCAAGTCCTGTATCTTTATTTTGTTCCCCCAAATAGGTTCTAGGCAAGGCAGCTATTGTACAGCATATACAGTGTTATATACTGTTCAGTCCTTGTACTGCAAAGGTAAGAACAAGTGCTTGAGAGAACAGAAATCACTACAATCTGTAAACACATTTAGTTGAGTGTCTCAATCATATTTTTTTTTAAAATAAAGATGCCTCAGGTATGCATTGCACCTGCAGTAAGTAACCACATACAATAAACCCCCAGATCCATTCAGAAAAAAATTAGCAGGAGAAATTTGGTGTGCTCATTCTTGTGTGGGGGTGGGGAGGGATAGAGGAAGTATTTTCTGAAGGGTGAAGTCCATGGTGCCTCTGATTTGGGGATTCTGTTCTCATATTCCACATAACCAGACTAGTGCAATCAGTCAACCAAAAAAGAGGAAACCAAGATTAGTCCAGTGCTCGTGTCACATCAGCACTCAGGTAAGTGAAGCCTGGGGTTAGGATGTGTGAAGGCAGGGCAAAGTGGAAAAGCCAAGCCAGGGATACGGTGGCCTGCATTCTCTAATAGTGAGATAGGGGGGAATGCCCATGCTGTTGCAATTCGTCATTCAGGTAAGTAAATTTAAAAACTTCTCTTTTTGGTATCAGCTAGTGCCAAGGTCTGGTTTTACAGAGTGCAACCAGTCCTCACCTCA